>NC_133649.1:277696326-278027389 GCF_009905375.1 Apium graveolens
TCTTTTTCTTTCTTAGTTTGATGAAGAAAAACTAACTCCTTTTCTAAATAATCATTTCTCTTTCTATAAGCAAGATTTTCATATGTTAATCTTTCACATGTTAAAGTCTGATCTCTATAACTAATGAATATGGTTTTAAGATATAATCTCAACTAAGTAATATCATAAGTATGAAAGGCATAAGTTGTTTGAGGTACCTTCAATTCAGCAGTTTCAGGGCTACTTTCAGCATTTGCCATCAGGGCATAGTTCACCTCATGTTCAGAATCTGAAGTGTCTGTCCAACTTTTCTTCTTTGTGACAAGTGCCTTCCCTTTGTCACTTTTTCCTTTCTTGCAATCAGGAGATATGTGACCTCTTTCACCACAATTGTAGCATTTGACATTTGAGTTATCTCCTCTGTCAGACTTTCCTCCTTTGCCTTCAGACTTTCTGAAACCTTTCTTATCAGAACTTCCACTTTTCCTGGAAAACTTCTTGCCTTTTTTGAATTTCCTGTAGGCTATCTTTGTGATACCCTTTACCATAAGAGCACACAATTTCATCATCTCTTCATCAGCATCTATTTCAGGTAAACTTTCATTTTCTGAATCATCATCATCAGAATATGATAACTCTGAATCAAACTTTATGATGAGAGCATTTCCTTTGCCCCTTTTTGAGGCAATAACTTTAGGAGATTCCTCCTCAGCTTTAAGAGCAACTGTCCTTGACTTCCTTCCATGCCTCTTGCTCCTTTGATCCATCTCAAGTTCATAAGTCTTGAGCATACCATAAATTTTATCAAGAGTAGTTTCAGTAAGGTCATAGTTGTCTCTTATGGTAGTAGACTTCAAATCTCAATTTTCAGGAAGAGCTAAAAGGAATTTAAGATTTGAATCTTCAAGATCATATTCCTTGTCCACTAGTGACAGTTCATTCAAGAGTTTGACAAACCTATCATATAAGTCAGTTAATGACTCATCAGCTTTTGAGTCAAAGTGCTCATACTCTTGAGTGAGTATTGTCCTCCTATTCTTCTTGATTGCATCAGTTCCCTGGCATCTTGTCTCCAAAGCATCCCATATCTCTTTTGCAGTTTTGTAATTAATTACCCTGTTTGACATGACATTATCAATGGCACTATGCAGCAAATGCCTTACCCTTGCATCCTTGGCAATATATGAGATTTCTTCAGCTGTGTACTCACCTTTCTCCTTTGGTATGGTCTTTGCTGGTTGATCAGCAGCTACAACAGAGAGCTTGGTAGGCTTATGTGGTCCTTCATTAATTCTGTCAAGGTATTCTGGATCTGTAGCTTCCAGAAATATAGCCATCTTCACTTTCCATATGGGATACTCAGAAGGTCTCAGTATGGGAACCCTAATAGTCTCATATCGACTGTGGGTTTGAGTCTTTTGAGTTTCTTCAATTTTGATGGGCTTGGTTGGAGTTTGTGCTTCTTCAGAAATGATTGTTTGGATCTTTACTATATGTGTGTTAATAGAAAAGCTCTGATACCAATTTTTAGGTCACACAACACTATAGAAGGGGGTTGAATACAGTATTTATACAATCAAATCGATTTAACACAAGTATGTAACAAAGATCAAGTATATTGAATAAACTATGTTACAATAAGAACTGTTGTTCTCTCTCAGTGATGAACAAATATCACTAAGAGCTGCTAGGTTACAATGTATAATCTTCTCGATAATGATAACATATATAGTGTAAACCCTAAGTCTGTGTTTATATAGTACACAGTTACAAGATAACTTCTAATTGATATGGAATATAATTTTGTCTCCTAAAATATATCAATCAGATATCTTCTACAAGTCTTCTAGTCCTCTAACTCTTTCCATGCATATCTTCTTTTATTTTAGTCTCGATCTTCTACTGTAAATCAGCTTCCTTCCTTATTTGTAAGTCTTCCCGCACTTAAGTTCTGATATGACCTTAAGTTCTGATATTAAGTTCTGACTTCCAGTAAGTCCTGATTTCAGTACGTCCTGATATGTCCTGTTTGTTAAGATCTGAAAACTAAACATGAATCATATTAGACATGACATCTCAAATATATCTAACAATATGACATCCAAGAAATTGGTTCTAAAGAAGATAGAAGAACTGAGGAGCAGAAAAGCATCAAATGCACTACCAAGAACTCTAATAATTCCCTTCACAGGAAGTACAGTGCACTTGAGGCCTTACTGGCTAATAGAATTCATGGATGACAAAGGTATGAGAAGATTCTTCAGATTGGATGACCAATTGAGCATCTCAAGCAATGAGACTCTACTGGAAATGCAAGAAAAGCTAGATCTGTCAAATGCTGAAGAAGATCTGTCAAATGCTGAAGAATTTGAATTCCACATAAAGCTCCTAAATAAAATAGAGGAAAACAATCGGAAACTTGGGAAGAAATCAAGACCATCAAGGAAATAGAAAACATCTTCTCAGACTAGAGGAGCACCTTGATAATGATTGTGAGAACTCTTTGTACTCTTTGTACTCTTTAGTTTGTCCAATTTTCAATAAATTTGTAGCACTTATTAGTTTTATCTACTATTATTCAATCTACACATTTAAGGTGTTTTGTTATCATCAAGTTTCTCTTAATTTATGGCTACAATTCCAATAGACATAAATTGGGGGAGATTGTTAGGAATATATTGTGAACTTGATGATAAGTTAAATAAAACACCTTAGTAGATTTAACTTATTATTTTTGTAGCTCTCGACGGATGTTCTAATATAGTCCCGACGGATGAACTTTTTAGTCCCGACGGATGATAATTTGACATCCATCGAGAGTGTAGTTTATGTGACAATAAGTCTTGTAGCATATTTCTGCAAACAACATTATATTAGTTGAGTAGACACTGTAAGATTCTTTAAGTCATGTTGACTACTAGATTGATATGCAGAATAAGTTGGCTAATTATAAATATAAGATGTCTTGTAATTCTGTATAAGTGAAATGGAGTCAAGTGACAAAAAGACTCATGACGGATGATCTACAAAGGCTCCTGACGGATAATCAACAAGGCTCCCGACGGATGATCAATATAATCTCGACAAATGATAATATTCAAATTAGCAGTTAACAATGATAACACAGTCATATGCGTCGGGTATTTGCAAATGGAATGTGGCAGCCTAATTACAGGATTTAGAGAACAAAAAAGCATTACCATTTCCATGCAAATATAAAGATATTCAAAGATGCTAGATAGAGTAATGTAGTAGCATGAAGTTAGACTAGATATAATTTTGTTTTATTATCTTGTCTTACTATCATGTAACTTGGTGATATATAAACCAAGAAGAAGCAAGTAGAACAACTAACTAAGCGAACATTATTTTTCAGAGAGATAGAAAAAGCTGTATCTGTTAAGAATTTCTCTGTAAGGTTGTGAGTTCACTTGTAAGCAGTTCTGTGCTATTCAAGCATCATAGAGTTCTCATACTAATATATATATCTCTAGTGGATAAGTTCAAATCCACCCAAGAGTTTTAAAGTTTTGTGTTTTATTATTTTGTGTTTTGATTTCAATTTAAGTTTCATTCCACACTTCTTGCAAAATCAAACACTGTTATATATTAAGTAAGAACAATCTTAAAATTCGAAAAGGGGTCAGAATTACATTCAACCCCCCTTCTGTAATTCTTGTTGCATTGTTTGGGTATAACAAAAATGATGTATTTTTTTCCTTTTTAACATCGGTTTAGTTCCAGGAATAGTGGTCTGGAAAACCATGTAACATCAATTTTTAACATTTGACAGATGTATTTTTTTAAGTTTACATCAGCTTATTTGTAATTTTGTTTAGGAACTGATGTTCATATACCTTTTTAACAACAGTTTTTAAGAAATTTCGAGTAGGACAAGATGTCTAATCATAGTTTGGACATCTGTTTTTAGAAATTATGTGTAAAAACTTATGTATATAGGCCTAAAAATTAGCTATACACTGATCGTATTATATGCACCCAAACATACCAAATGCCAAAACAAAAAAACTAGCTAAAACGTAAACACAATGCCAACAAATTAAAATCTCCAAACTCTGTTTGTAATTATCAAATCATATATCATCTAAGTTTACAAATATTTCAACATAACTAATACACATAAGTTTGAAAGTAACGGAAGCAAAGGAGTTTGCTACATGAATCCTTTGATGTATCTAGCCAAGAGTCTTCGTACGAACATCAAGATCCTTGCTATCATAGGATTTCCGAATCTTGCTGGACCACTGTAAATATTTAACATAAAGAGAAAATATTAGTTAAAAAATTATGCTACTAAAACGAAACATGTACTTAACAATTACATATAACTTTATGCAGAAACAACAAAAAAGGGATAGCGGAGCTGCAATCACATATAAAATATATAACTTTCTATTGATAGATTTTCGATAATATTTTACACACGAATAACATGGTGATGATATACATAACTTGCATTAAGCAATGGCCATGAATGGAACAGTTTCCCATCATACACGAAAGAACAATTGAAAGAAAAGAAAATTCATAAAGGTAGCATGACAAAAAAGCACAAACTAGCATGCTTACTGCAGTTTAGCATTCAAATTTTGTAATGCCTAGATTGATTGGTCAAATATCTAAATACACAAAAGTAATATAAAACTAATTTATAAAAAAACAGGCGTAAGATTATGATAAAGAAGTGGATTTTATCCCTCACCTTGGACTTGTGAAGGTCCACAGATAATAACCCAGGCTTATTAGTTCTATGAAGAGGAAAACTATTGAGTTTGGTGTATTGCCCCACAGCATCAACCAAGCCAATGATGAAGATATCTACATATTAGCAACCACAGATAAGAACAAAACAAACAAATTTGTTTGAATAATAAATATAACTATAGATCATACAACAGGTAAACAAGAGTAGCACATTCCAAAAATACAAAAGCCTCGTTTAGATAATTTGTCATAAGATATGAAATTAAATAAATTTTTTGGATAGCTATAATATATGTCGCCTTTTCCTTTGTTGTGAAAGTGTTGCATTATAATCAGTTAACTCTTCAATAATTTGGGAAGAGATTCCTAGTCGTAATCTCTTCCCGTCAGGGCCCAGTTCATCATCCTCGACAGCTTTACAGCAATAGAAATTTAAAAATCAAATGTTGTACATATATATAAAAACATGAAAAAAGAAAAACAGTCGAACAAAAAAGAAGAGACAGTTGATTGTAAATATATAAAAATGTGAGTTACCTCTTTTCCCATTGCGTAAAGCATGGTGAATGATTGTCCTACCTAAATGAGGTACATAATGGGAAATGTGTTGGAGGAGCATGCACAAGATAGCACCATTGAATTCAAAATACTCAACTGCACACCAAACATCATTGTATGGCTACTGCTAAATGTATTGGAGGAGCATGCGTCACTATCACATTGTTCTTATTTGGTTCTAGTACATTAAAAAATAAGAGGAAAGGTTGATAAGTGATGTAGCAATACTACTGCTAATGGTCACACCATGCTTATGAACCAAGGCACATATTTAGTAGGCAGGCCATATGCATGACTTAGAGACCAACACAGGGTAGTTACCTTTCATAGCAGCTTCACAACAAGCTTTGGCAGTACTAGTAGAGATACCAAGCCAAGCAGGAAGTTTAGCAATAGATAACCTGGTACACTGAATAAATGAGACACCAAAAAAGAAGGTTTTTGTACCAAACATTAGTTGTTTAACAGAGAATTACTTTGTAGAAGATCCCAGAGTTTTACCACAAATTACGAGATAAGCCCAGCCGTAATGCTGAACCAATATTTATACATAAGAACCAAAAATCAGCACAAATTAGCAGTTTGATACCCAAAAGCAGAGAATACAAAATAAGTCAGTAGAGATTAACAACAAAAAGTCCAGAAAACAGGAGAGTATAGCATTATTCCAATTATCCTTGGTACTAAGTCGTACTTTATTTTGTCCCTTGAAAGTTGCAACCTAGAAGATAGTGTGAAACAAAACATATAAATAGATGATATATAAAGAAAGTAACTAATATCAAGTGATTGTGAAGCATACTGATTCAACAGCGATCCCTTTGTTTATCTCGTTAGCCATGTTTAAGTTATGTATGGGCCTTTTCAATCTGCCAAATGATTACGACATACAAAAATAAAAAGAGGGACGAGAAACTAGAAAAATATGGAACCAACTATTTTCAATGAGTGTTGGGCAGTCTCCGGAGCGGTAGTTCTAGAAGGGGTCTGTAAGTCATTCTCTACTTCTGGAACTGCAGTTTTTTAATAGTCTAATAATATATCTAACAATCTACCAGAAATGTGCGGAAAAAATAAGGAAATAAATGCAGGAATTGAAGTTGTGCTTCTCTTAAGATGCAACAAAGAAAATAGAACCAAATTTAGTGGATGGATAAATATAATATTGAATGAGTACACGAGAGACCCGAGAATTCAAATATGTATGCTAGGTATACATTTTTATACATACAACTACAAATAGTATACACGCGGCCAAAGAAAACTATAATAAAACTCTAATTAATCTCTAATCAAACTCAAACAAATACCTAAATTAAGCTCCAAATAAATCAAATCTAAAAATCAAACAAAAACATATACCTAATTAAGATCAAAACTTCAAATACTTAAGCTCCAAACCTCCAAGATCCAAGCTAGAACAAACACCAAACAATATGTAATTTAACACCACTGAATTTTTTCAACAAGAGAAAGAACAATTAAAACAAATCGAACCATTAAAAGAAATAAATAAAGAATTAAAGGGTGTTTATTGAAACCGGAATTGAAATTGAGAGGGGGTTAGTTTAGTGGTTAATCGAAAGGGGTTAGTTCTAGGGTTAAGTTTGAGCAGCAAAGGGGAAGAACCTGAATGTGGGGAGTTTATTTTTGTTTTCTGTTTTATGTTTTGATGTTTCTGATATTATGTTTTATATTTTTTAATTTGTATTAATTTGAAAATTTGGGAGAGGAAAATGTGCAAATGAGGGAAAACCAAAGGGGGGAACTAAAATGAAAATTTTGGCTAAGGGCGGGGAGAAAAAAAGGAGGATGCGGTTAGATTTTTTAAAATAAAGTTTTAGACATCACTTTTGTAGTTGAGTGATGTCCAGCAAATAGAAAGACATCATTTTTTATTTTGGTGATGTAAAAATGGCCTTTAACATTAGTATTTTTTCTAGTTGATGTCTAAGGTGCGATGTCTAATCCAGTTTTTCTAGTAGTGAATAGAGGTTAACATCTCTCCATAAATCAAATATAATATTTTTTCCTTCCCATGTCAAAGACATACACTTATAAAGCATTTATACTTAGTTGGGAGGATTAATTGTTGACCCCGGTAAAAATGTTTTAAATTTTAGAAACAATATCTCCTGTTGCAGATGCAACTGTACATCCATCCGGACTCTACAAGGAAGGTGTAACAGAGTTATAAAAAAATACCAAGTGAAAAGTATTATCTTGTTAGTTATGATTGTAAAAATAGTCCATAAAAAGATAGTTACATGAGACATGAAGAGCACCCTAGATGTATGGCCAGTAAGTTCTACAATCTTGATCATTGATGGGTACTTCCAAAGAGTCAGCTGATTCTGGGTGAAACCATGAGAACTAAGCAGCTCACACTCATTCTTATTCCACATAAGAAACAGACCTGTGAGCTTGTGTCAACTGAATTTAACCCATCTCTATCAAACAATCGATTTGATTCATACCATTCTACCCTAGGGGCAAGGTCAACGTTTTAGCATAGTGTCTTTTCTTCATAACACAAGGAAAAAAAGGTAAGCGCTTCATGTTTCTAAGAAATGAACACAGATGTACCTCGAGATGGAAAAGGCCAAAGAAGTTTGATTTTGGAAGAACCAAGGTTCCTTTTCCTTCAAAGTTTTGTATTCCCGCAAATATTACATGCAATCCTGTCCCGAATATAAGCATAGTTGTTCCTACTAAATACATATCTGCAACATTCAACTTATTAAATACTAAACAGGCCAGACAACTATTCAACTTATTAAGATCGTGTTATGGCATAATAAAAAATTAATAAATTTTAGCACAATTATTTTATAAAACAAAGCATGTCAGACAACTATTCAACTTATTAAATACTAAATTTTATAAGTAAAATCACCCAAGTATCTTGGGTAGTGTCCCATACTGATCAGAAGAGTCCTAAGATCCACTGCTTCAGTTTTGCTATTTGTACTCTTAGAGCGACTCTTGCTGAGCATAAGTTCACACTGGTAAGGATCAAAGAAGACAAATGAATACAGAAAAATCACATGAAAGTATGTTTCAAAAAAATATAGTCAACCAGATCCATTTATTCCATTCCAATATTTTTCAAAATTTTCAACCTCTTGTTCCTCAAAGTGTGGTATAAAGTGTGGTCGGAATCTCAAAGTCGACATCTAATATTTTTCAGAATTTTCATAAGCCCTCAACCTCTTGTTCCTTGCCGAATTTTCAAAAGAAGCGGAAACTGTCACAATTATTATAGTATAATAGGAATCATATAAATATCGGATACCTGAAAGAGTGGAGACAGTCTTCATGGTCTTCCTCTAATCTTTGACATCTTGCACCTACAATTTCAGTTGAAATTTTTGGTGAAAACAAAAATAGGAAAAGCTCTATCTTTATACATGTTTACAATCTACTTGCAAACAATCATCAACTCAATATCTATTATATGTTCAACCATATAAAAATAATCAAGATCACTTATTAGGATTATACAAAGGATGTAGCTAATGATTAATCAACAAAATGTCTCTAAACGTTTGCCTATATGCATGTATGTGTAACCAGATTACCAAACCGAGTTGACATAAATCTTGGTTGAGCCGCTGAGGTACTTGAGAATATGAACGATGCTGGAATTTACAGTAGACTGCAGCAATGGACCAAGCACCAGAACTGTACTGATCGCCACCATGTCTACTCCTCTTTGTTTTGCCTCCTCCCGGGCAGACTTTTCAGCCACTGTTTTTTTGTAGCAGTACCAGTTCTGCATAATAAAAATCAACTTACAACCAAATGAACTAAACCTACCGGTTTATTAATTTACACATATGTAGCTAATGATTAATCAATAAAGTGTCTCTGAACATTTTCCTATATGCATGTAATGTAACCAGATTACCAGACCGAGTTGATATAAGTCTTGGCTGAGCCGGTGAGGTACTTGAGAATATGAACGATGTTGGCATTTACAGTGGGCTGCAGTAATGGACCAAGCACCAGAACTGGACTGGTCACCACCATGTCTACTCCTCTCTGTTTTGCCTCCTCCCATGCAGACTTTTCTGCCACTGCTTTTCCGTAGCAGTACCAGTTCTGCATAATAAAAATAATTTACAACCAAACGAAATAAACCTACTGGTTTATCACGATGTTATACTAAAAAATGGATCAGGACACTAAAGTTTAATTACCTTGATGGATTTGCAAAATTCAAGATCACTTCAGCAATCTTCATTAATGACCTCATCAGGGCCTTTGTTAGGGTACATGTAAACTGCACCAATTTATGAATTAAAGGCTACTCGTCGTACTTTTGTTTCCGCAGCTGCAACAATCACATTTCTGGTTCCAATAACAGCTGGTTCCACCATTTGTTCCTGCACACATAATGTCACCACCATTATCAAGCCAAATCATTATCAGAATCTTTAAAAATTAAATATGCACGTACATGATCATCGGTGACGGGAGAAGCAGAGTGGAAAACACTATCATAACCACTAATGGCATTGCATAAACTCTCATAATCAAGAAGATCAATTATGCATAACTTCAACCTATCCTTTGCACCTTCCAGCTCTCTTAAATGGCCATTCTTCAGATCATCTGATAAAAATACAAACCACATAAGTACTCAAATTTTTGTAACTGAGATGTTTGAGATTTAAAATCAAACAGTTGGTGTACATACCTTCATTCGTGATTCTATAACCACTGCTATAGAATTAATCAACTCATAGTTATCTTCTACCTAAACTAATATATGTACAGAAGAATAATACAAACATATTATCAATATAAAAAAAATACTAAAATTACATAAAGAAAGGAGTGCAGAGACGAATTAAATGAAAAACGGAAAAAAGAAGAAATATGATGTACTAACCGGTTTGTTCATTGTGTTGCATTAGCAAATGAAACTCAATTAAAATCTACATGTAACATGCAAAAAGGAAGAGAGAAAATGAGATTCTGAGATTTGAAATTTGAGAGAAGAAGAGTAACTGACATATATATCAATCTAATTTAACTCAATTTAGAAATCAAGGAGTGATAATTTCTATAGATAAGTAATTTGAAATTCAAAATTTAAAAATATAGTAAATAAAGGAGCAGATCATGCATGATTTGATTTTGTTGGTTTTACTGATAATGAGGAAGTTACCAAAATATGAGAGAGATGTGAAGGAGATTGAGCGAGAGAGAGAGAGAGAGAGAGTATAACAGACCAGAGACAATTATACACAATTTGATTTTGGTTGATATTTTCCATAGATAAGTAATTTAAAATTCAAATTTCAAAAATATTACAAATAATAAGTGATATGAGAAAATCATGGTAATATCTTAATTTGAATTTCCATAGATAGATTGTTTTTGAAATTCAAAATTAGCCAAATATTAATTAAGATGGGTCAATTGAAACTAATTGGATAGTCCATGGATATAGAAAATAATATAGGATTTGGGTCATGAGCAAATTCTTTTACCCATGTGATATGGATAGAAAATACATCCTAAAGACACATTAAATATCGCATTAATTACACTTGGGCTTCTTGTCCGAAAAGTCCAATACAGACATGTCTGGTCCAAGCTTCATAGCAGGCATGTCTGGTCCAAAGCTTCGTAATAGGCCTATGACGGCCCAAACAACCAAGGCCCACCAACGGAGGTCTTCTAAGTCCACGAACTTGAGTTGTTCACGGACTAGGCCCAATACGGCTGGAAGAGCAGAGACATGTGTTCCAAACGGACTCAAAGTCCTACATAGAAAGTTCTGGATCTCCTTCCTCAAAAGGACTCCTAATCATCATCTAAGTTCGAGACTTATCCACCAATTCTCCCAACAGAAGTCTAACCCTAAACTCACCTCTATATAAAGGGCCCTACCCCTCAACCCAAAACTACGTTTTTGGCTTGATTCTCTACAACATAGAGATACGTAGTCATCTTGCTAGGATCGATAGTCCCAAACGCAAGAGCAACCATTAAAACTCGAAGCTCACCAACCCTAGCATTAAATACTAAAGTACTCAGGTTTTTATTTAACAACATTTGGCACCGTCTGTGGGAAACTAACAACAACATGGTGAACATACGGAGCAGAAACACTAGTGGGAAAGACACTCATGTCCTATCACAAATAATCGCATCAGCGGTGGAAGTACCACCACACTCAACTTATGCCTCCACCCAAGGAGGAACCCTGGTAGGGGCAACTGAGGCTCAGCCACAAGGGACGAATCCCCCGGCTCCTCAAGTGACGAATCCCCAACTTCAACAGCTACATGCACCTGTGAACTCTTAAGCCCTTGGGTATGATTACTCGACAATTGTAACTACTAACCCCCTTTACGGGATGCCTCTATACTCCGA
This sequence comes from Apium graveolens, assembly GCF_009905375.1. NCBI lineage: Eukaryota > Viridiplantae > Streptophyta > Magnoliopsida > Apiales > Apiaceae > Apium > Apium graveolens. The sequence goes on from NC_133649.1 coordinate 277,707,979, forward strand.
AGTCGGAGGGAGTGGGCACTCTAATAGGAGTGAAGCATAAGGGCGGATGCACCAATATATACGTGGCTTGGCTCCTATTCCGGAGGATCAAGAATTCTCTGGACCTTATACTGAAAGAGACTCCAAGTCATCGGATGATGATGTTGCTCCAAGAAGAAGGCGTGCTGACAAAGAACTGATGGCTGACATTGAACAACGCTCAAGGGGCACTCAAGGGATGAATTCCCAAGATGTTCAAGAGAGGATCAGGGCTCATGAAGCTGAGATCCAAAGGTTAAAACGTGACCTGGAGATACATTTGGTCCCAAGACCCCCACACGCTCCAAGGCGGAGAAATCCCCCTCCAATCATAGACCTGGATGGTCCAATACCAAGAAGGGCAGTTGCCCCAAGGGCTGATCCAAGTGATCTTATGCCCCTAGGTAATCCTGATGATCCAAACCCACAATTCACTGATGAGATAATGAATGCCCACATCTCAAGGAAGTTCAAAATGCTCACCATCAAAGCATACCATTGTATTGGCGACCCTGCTAATCATGTTAGGACATTCTCTAATGCCCTTTTGCTGCAGCCCGTGAACGACGTTATTAAGTGTCGAGCCTTCCCTCAAACCCTATCAGGCATGGCTCAAAGGTGGTACAACCATCTGCCCCCAAACTCTATTGGATCCTTTAAGGACTTGAGTCAAGCTTTTATCAAGTAGTTCATAAGTGGCAGAGTGCACGAGAAGAGTTCAACATCTCTCATGGGCTTAGTCCAAGGGGCGAAGGAGTCGTTGAGGGAATATCTGAATCGATTTATGAAGGAAGCTTTGAAGGTCCCTGATCTTGATGATAAAGTAGATATGATAGCCTTGCAGCAAGGGACTAAATATGAATTCTTTAAGATATCCCTGGCTAAGTGCCCTCTCGAAAGTATGCTGTAGCTCCAGGATAGAGCCGGAAAGTATATCAAGGTAGAGGAGAGTATGAAGAAGACAGTTGTGAACAATGAACCTACTGGAAACAAGAAGAGGAAGATGGATCAGAAATACGATGCTAAGGACAAGTATCCACGAATTGGTAAGAGCTTTGACTCCTCCTCTTCTAAGAAGAATCAGCAATCAAGGTTCGCTGAATATGCAAGGTTGAATGCTCCAAGGAGCCAAATCCTTATGGAAATTGAAAAGGACAAAGACTTAAAATGGCCGAAGCCACTAAGGGGAGACCCCGAGAAAAGAGACAAGAGTCGATAATGCAGGTTTCATAAAGATGTCGGTCATGATACCGACGATTGTAAACAACTCAAGGATGAGATTGAGTATCTAATCTGAAGGGGAAAGTTTGGACATTTCACCAAGGGTGAAGAGGCCGGAGGCCAGAAGAGAGATAATGATCGAAGAGATGAAGATCGAAGAAGTAACGACAGAGATCGCAACCCACAGCCCCGAGGGCCGGTAATGAATATGATCTCAGGAGGACCTACAGAAGCTGGTACTATAAGAAACTCCCGAAAAGCTTATGCAAGAGAAGTAATGAGTATAGTTGGAGAGCCATCTAAGCGTTTTAAGTCAGAGATGACACTTGAATTTGATGACCCAGACCTTGAAGGTTTGAAATTTCCTCAGGATGATCCTCTGGTTATCACTCCGATAATTAGAAATTATACTGTTATGAGGTTCCTGGTGGAAAATGGAGCTTCCGTGGACATTCTGTTTCATGGCACATTCATAAGGATGGACTACAATGATTCTCAGTTAACTCCGTCCGACGCGCCCATCTACGGGTTTAACCATGTGGAATGCAAAGTCGAAGGAGCAATACAACTTCTTGTAACCATCGGAGAAGAGCCCAGGGAGGCCACACATATGTTGAACTTTCAGGTTGTCAAGGTAGCCTTAACTTACAATGCTATCATGGGTAGAACAAGAATCCATGTTTTTAAGGTTGTGCCCTCAACCTACCATATGGTACTGAAGTTCCCAACTAGAAATGGTGTTAGACAAGCGAGAGGAGATCAGAAAATGACCCGCAGTTGCTATGTTGTAGCACTTAGGCCCGATGGAACAAGGGGGCAGTTCCTCCCCATAGAAGACATGGATGTCCGAAAAAATGACAAATTGTGAGAGAAGCCAGCCGAGGACTTGGTTCCAATTCCTCTAGACCCCTTAGACCCGGAGAAGGTCACGTACATTGGGGCATCTCTGGAAAAGCCCTTGAAGGGCCGCATGATAACCTTTCTCCAAGAAAACAATGATGTATTCGCTTGGACAACAGCTGATATGCCTGGGATTGACCCGAACCTTATAACTCATAGGTTGAACGTTAATCCAACTCGAAAAGCTGTAAAGCAAAAGAAGAGAACTTATGCCCCTGATAGGCTGGAAGCCAATAAGCTGGAGGTCGAGAAGCTTTTAGAAGCTGGATTTATTGAGGAAGTGTAATTCCCTGAATAGTTGTCCAACCCCGTAATGGTTAAGAAGACCAATGGAAAGTGGAGGATGTGTATTGACTTCACTGATTTGAATGATGCTTGTCCCAAGGACTGTTACCCCCTACCAAGGATTGATACCCTGATCGATGCCACTGCTGGACACGAGATGCTAAGCTTCATGGATGGCTTCAGCGGTTACAATCAGAATAGAATGCATAAGGATGACACCCCCAAGGTATCTTTCATAACTGACTTTGGTGTATTCTGTTATCTTGTTATGGCTTTTGGACTTAAGAATGCAGGAGCTACTTACCAAAGACTGGTAAACAAGATATTTGCCCATCTAATTGAGAAAGACCATAGAGGTCTATGTTGATGACATGTTAGTCAAAAGCCTAAGCAAGGCCGATCATATTAGTCACCTCAAAGAGGCATTTGAAGTGCTGAGGCACCACAAGATGATGTTAAACCCAGCCAAGTATGCTTTTGACGTTGGGTCTGGAAATTTGTTGGGCCATATGGTCTCTAAGAGGGTAATAGAGGCCAATCCCGACAAGATCAAATCCATCCTAGACATGGAGCCACCATGCTCCATCAAGGATGTTCAGAAGCTGACGGGAAGAATCGCAGCTCTAAGGAGGTTCATCTCCAAGTCAGGAGACAAATGTCTACCCTTTTTCAAAACCCTTAAGAAGGTGAAGGACTTTGAATGGACAGCTGAGAGCCAAGAGGCCTTTGAACAACTGAAGAAGTACATGACTGAAGCCCCGTTGTTGGCTAAACCAAGTCCAGAGGACACTCTTTATTTGTACTTCGCGGTATCTGAACAAGCCATGAGTGCAGTACTCGTGAAGGAAGAGCAGAAGCTCCAGAAGCCTGTATACTATGCAAGCAAGGTGCTCCATGGAGCAGAATTGAATTACTCCACCACGGAAAAGTTCGCACTTGCTCTCATCACAACCTCGAGGAAGTTGAGACCATACTTCCAGGCTCACAAGATAGAAGTCCTGACGGACCAACCTTTGAGGAACATCCTTCATAGCCTGAAGGCCTGTAATAACCCCAATTTTTGGGAAATTTTGAAACCCTTATGAATAGTGTTTTTGCTGAATGAGAAAACTTTTCATGCCACACTATGAGGGGTTCTGATATGGATATTCTGAGATTTTATTAGTACTTTATATGGGATATAAGTGTATGTAAAGATCGTCAGAATCCAAATCCGAACACTTTGATTTTTCCCGGAAATCCAATAGATACAGAAAGAATTGAGTATAAGGTAACATGATAAAAAGGATTTAAATTAAAGGATTATAAGAGAGGATCATAAAAGGAATATAATATATTGAGAAAGGTTAAGAGAACCTAAGTAATAAGATCCCGCGTATGATCCTTCAAACGATAAGCGAAAACGAAAGTTAAGCAAACCGTATAACAGATCAGCGGTCATTAGGCAAACAATTAGGAAGTTAATCAAAGGGATTAGAGAGGATGATGTCACCCAACCAATGAGAAGAGGACAAGGAGGGGAGGATGACATCATGAGGATGACACAAGCATGACATGGGAAGGAAGGAGATGTGGTGGCTTTTTAACCACACAAAATCAAGGGCAACAAGGTAATTAACTAAATCAAACACAAAACCAATCAACCAAGCCAAGCAAATCACTTTCATCAAAATCAAAAAAAAAAAGAAACCAAGGTATTGTTCTTCATGCTCTCGGCTTTTTACTATTGCAAATGGGCAAGAATTCAAAACTCAAGATCCAAGCCTCCTAAATTGGTAAGATAATTCCCTAATCATCTTTATGTTTAGTTAGGGCTATATCATGAGTTTAACCCATCAATTCCTTCTCAATCTTCTTCATTTAATCAAAGAAGAAGACAATGAATAGTGTTTTCAAGTTTTTAACTTGAAATTTTTCTTGATTTCCTTGAAGATCCAAGCATTCCTAAGACTTCTCAAAGCTTCTTAAGGCTTCCTAGCTACTCCCACCACTTCAAGGAAGGTATATCATCTCCAAACCCTAGATTCCTATGTATTATAAGATGATTTTGATTAGTAGGGTGATATTGTAGCTTGATGTTTGTGATTTAGAGTTTGGGATTGAAATGGTATTGAATCGGATTGGTAAATGTTGTTGTTTTGATTAAAAGATTGTAGTATAGTTAAATTCAAGCTTAGGCATAAGTATGAATGTTAAAATTGAATTGGTTGGGGTTGTTATGATGTGATAAGGATGGATGTTGGTTGTATGTTGGATTTGAAGTTGAATTGGGTTGGTTTTGAATGGTTTTAAATTGGGAAATCGCGTAAACATAGCCGTCGTAACGTCCGGTTTTCTTTAGACTGTTTTTGTGCATAACATTAGGACCCGAGAACCCCCTGCTAGATTTTGACCATTGCCATGTTTAGATAGTTCGTGTTACGAGCTTCGTTTTGATATGTAGTTCGTTCGATTCCGATGAACGGTTTAGGAGAAACGGCCGTTTTAAGTAACGACGTTTCGCGAACGAACCCTTACCCCTCGCCTTACTTTGAAACATAGGTTAAAGACCAAAAATGGTTAATTAATGTATGAAACATTTATGGTAAGTGTCTTAGGCAGTTGGTAAGACACTCGCGAAGGAATCGCCTTAAAACTCGTAAAGGTTAAATTATTAAAAATGGTGGAGCCGAGGGTACTTGAGTGACTTAAGAGAATTAGTAAGCGCAAAACAAGCGTTAGAGTCTAAGTTAGTTAAAGTATAGATTTACAAGTGACTTTGGTTTAATTCCAACTTACTTGTTGTTTATAGGTTACCAGACTCGTCCCGAGCCATTTGTAACCCCCAGTCGCTCAGGCAAGTTTTTTAACTGTTATAACTGTTGTTGTGATGTATATATGTATTTGCATTATCTTGCGATAGATGCATGTTGGTTAATTAGCAAATGTTGCAATATATTGAAGCATGTTGCTATGGTATATATATATGCATGCCTGTTTCGTATTCTTTCCATATATATCTGTTGATTCAGTTGATAATACCTATGCTAGAGGATAGCGGTAATTTGCATATACCCTTAGTATAGGGACCCAAAGGTGAAAATATTTTCTAAAACCGGGAGTCGAGGATCCCGAGTAGATTTTGTATATATGGATATATATATATATATACTTATATATATATATGGTCATAGTTTTCAAAACTATTAATCGAATAAGGTTTATTCGATAACTTTAACCTTATTTTATTATTGAATATTATTTCGAATATTATTCGAAGGCTTATGACTCCTTTATATTAAATGAATATTATTTTTGAATATTCATTCGAGGACTTATGACTCCTTCTATTTTATTATTTGAATATTATTTGAATATTCATTTGAGGGCTTATGACTCAGTTTATATTATTTAATGAATATTATTTGAATATTCATTTGAGGATCTATGACTCCGATTATTTGCTGAGATATATTCTTTATTTTATTAAAGAATAAGGTGTCAATAATCAAACTTATTTTCGATTATTCAAATAAAGATAGTACTTTCATATAAGTATATCTTTGGTTATTTAATACTCATTTCAAGTATAAGTTTTAATACTTCTACTTCAATTATTTTATAAAGATTATTCTTTATGGGAATATTATTTAAATAATAATATTCAGACATTTTCTAAATATTCTGGGGACTGATTTACTTCATTAAATCAGCTTTACTCCAAACACTCTTTAAAGTGTTTTCGAGTCTTCAAAATGATTTTTAAAAGTTAGAGCGGATCCCAAAACTCATTTTTATATTTAAGATCTTCCTTTTTAAGGGGATTTAAATACTCGCTCAAAACCTGAGGGATCCGGCTCTGTGGTGTATTTTATATTCGCAACAAGGTTGCAGTTTTGGTAAATGAATTGATTACTTACCCAACGTTCGGGAAGTAAGTCCATCTATTGAGTCGGCATAAGCAACATGGGCTCAGTGGGCGTCCATGATAGTGTAAGTGGCTCAATGGGAGTCCATCAAATGCATAAGTGGCTGAGTGGCAGTCCAGCATAAGGTCCTATTGAGACCAGGGTGATGACCAGTGGGGAATTCGTCCATCTACTAGTAGAAAAGGTTACTTATTGGTATCTTTGCCTGATCAGCGAGATACCTGGTTTATGCCAAAATTCTTTTCCTTTCCAAATTTATTGGATATTGCAACTCTGTTCATACTTTACATGACAGAGGTTTTCAGGAAATGTATAAAGAAGATGTATATGTGGATATATATATATATATATATCAGAACTTAATGAAGTATATCCTAACTTCATTTCCTTTAATAATATTTCAAAGATTGAATCTATTCAAATCTTGTCTTGTAGTCTCATCTATGTGATGAACTTTTGAAACTAATTATAACTTGAACGGTGGTAGTTCAAGTAGTATTTGGGAAAGATATAAGTATATTGGGGTATCTTGTAACTTCATCTTTTAAACTTATATCTAATTAATAATTGTCTTATGAATGACAAAGATTTTCAGAAAAACGTTGAGACAAGGTTAGATATATGAGATCACCTTGCAACGATATTTTTTTATACAGTTATACACTGGGACTTTGTGTATATTATGCATGGAAGAGGACTTCCAATATTTTGAAAAGTATATATGTATATATATACTGAATATTTTGCGACTTCATCGCATTAAGATATCAACTTGGTTTATTTCTTTTGACCAAGACTTTCATGAGTATTATGAGTAGGCTCATATATTGTTAATCATTATACATATTATTTTGGTGGGCTTGCTGCTCACCCTTGCTTTCTTCTTTCATCACACAACATCAGATAGATAAGATGAACAGGACCAAGCTCCCAATTCGCAAGCGGATAGGAAACGTTCCGCAGCTTTCTGGAAGCGTTGAGGCCGCTGTAGCTGAGGTAGAAATTACCAATAGGCTAAGTTTTCAACTAATAATGTACCAGACTTATGTATCTTTATCAATTGTAATAATGGCAAAGAAATGTAAATCTATTCAGAAACCTTTTTAAGGTGTATTGACATATAATTGTGGAATAAAACGACTTGTGATTATTTTTGGATATTCATCTCTGAGACTATAACTTGTGGTGTGTGTGTTTATTGTGGGGTCACAGTACAGAGTAGTTGATTGTGTATTAAGATTGGGTGTTATTAAGGGAAATGGAACTCGTGACAACCCGGATCCCCGACCCCGGATCTGGGGGTGTTACAAGGCCAGTGGAAGGCTCATCAAGTGGGCGATTGAGTTAGGAGAATTTGATATCAAATACAAGCCTCGAACGGCCATCAAGGCTCAGGCCTTAGCAGACTTCATGGTCGAATGTACTATTAACGACCAAGAAGTCGGGGGGCAAGAGATAGTAACCCCAGAAGGAGGAGAGAAGGAGAAGGAAGAAGAAAAAACCTTAAAAGAGTATTGGGTTCTCCATTTTGACGGAGCGTCCAAAATAAAATCTAGTGGTGCAGGCCTAGTATTGCAAAGCCCTGATGGTTTTATGATTGAATATGCTTTGAAGTTGGACTTTCTGACTACGAACAACGAAGCAGAATATGAAGCATTGATAGCTGGCTTAGGCTTGGCTAGAGCCATGAGGGCCAAAAACCTGAAGGTCTGCGGAGACTCAAGACTTGTTGTTGCTCAAGTTAATGGGGAGTTTGAGGCCAAGGATGATACTATGGCCAAGTACCTGAGAGTCGTAAAGGGAATACGGACTCAGTTTGATGAATGGTATGCAGAACATGTTCCGAGAGAGGAGAACACTACGATGGATGCCTTGTCTCAGTTCGCCTCGTTTGAAATCGAGAACTATCCGAGAAGTATTTACTTTCAGGTCTTGAAGACCCCTACTATTCATGTCATAAATCTTATAGCACCGGTTGGTGTGGCAAGCTGTTGGATAGACCCAATTAAGACCCACTTATAAACTGGGTGGCTCCCCGAAGATGCACAGGAGGCATGCAAGCTGTCGGTTAGAGCATTAAGATACTCGTTGATTGAAGGCCTTCTTTACAAAAGTTCCTTTGTTATTCCGTACTTGAAGTGCTTAAGACCTCTTGAAGCAGAGGATGCACTTAAAGAAGCCCACGAAGGGATTTGTGGACAACACCGGGGGAGCAGGGCCCTCGCTCACAAGATAACTCGATTGGGGTTCTAATGGCCAACTATGCTAGCTGATGCAAAGGCTTATGTGAAGAGATGCGACAGATGCCAGAGGCACGCTCCGATAGTACGACAACCCCCAGAGAGGCTTACGTCGATCAGCACACCCATCCCTTTTGCAATGTGGGGAATGGACATACTTGGACCATTTCCTATAACATCGGGATAGAGGAAGTTCATTGTGGTAGCCATAGACTACTTTACAAAGTGGATTGAGGCTAATGCACTAGCCAAGATAACCACCAAGAAAATTACCCAATTATTCTGGGAGAATGTGATATGTCGATATAGAATCCCACGGATATGGAATCCCACGCATCCTTGTCACGGATAATGGGAAACAATTTGATAATGCAGAGTTCAGAGAGTATTGCGACGATAACAGCAGAAAACTTCGCTTCACCTCCGCTGTACATCCTCAGGCAAACGGGCAAGCGAAAGTTTCAAACAGAATCATCCTTGATGGACTTAAGAAGAGGGTTGAACGCTCGAGAAATACTTGGGTGGATGAGCTGCTGCCTATACTATGGACATATCAAACCACCTGCAAAGTGATAACTGAAGCGACCCCATTCATGCTGGCTTATGGAGCCGAGGCAGTGGTGCCCCTTGAAACCACTCATGGATCCCCTGGGATCGAAGCTTACAAGCCAGAGACAAAAGAACACTCTCAATCTCATTGACGAGGTCAGGGATGAGGCCAACGCCCGCAATGCAGAGCATCAATGAAGAGCCTCCCTCCATTACAATAGATGGGTTAAAGAAAGGTTCTTTCAACAGGGAGATTTGGTTCTGAGGAAGATTGAGGCATCAGGAGTAGCGGAGAGAGGAAAACTAGCCCCCAATTGGGAAGGACCTTATAAGGTCAGGAAGAAACTGGGACGAGGATCCTACAAGTTAGAGATCTTGAATGGTGATGAAGTGCCTCGCACTTGGCATGCTTCAAACCTGAAGGTTTATTATGTTTAGGACATTCACTATATGTTTCTAGTACTTAGTATTAAGTTTATAAATAAGGTCGACGAAACCAACTTATGTAAGGGTTGAACCCATTTCTTAGAGATATTATCTATTTATGCAAGTTTATTTCTATCATCTTGTCTACCAATTTATTTAAGTACAAGCATCTAAAAAATGCAAGTCCCGAAGGACCAAATGCCGAAAATAAAAGACAAGCATGAAATAAAATTAAACGTAGTGCATAGATAAAAGATCCCGAAGGATCATAAGTTAAAGTCCTGAAGGACCAATAGGTTACAGACCAATAAGGTTCAAATTAATAAGTTCAGAAAATAAAAGCCATATACGGAAGTCAAGGCCATACAAGACCACATCATTCACTCATCAGAAGAGTCCTCCCCCTCATCATCCGAGCCTTCCTCGGAAGAAGAACCACTGCTCCCTGGAATCGGCTCCCTCATCTTCCCTCGAAGGGCTGCCCTGGACTTGGGGCTACCTGAAGGGGCTTTGCCCTTAGAGCCGGAACTGGAACCCTAGTGACTCGAGCTCGACTGGGGCCTCATGCAAGGAGTTGATGGCACAGATCTGGAAGGTTGCTCATATAGGTACATAACAGGCAGCTACCAGGGGCAAGATAGAAGGCTTGGATCAACCACATCTGACCATACGTCTTGAGCATCTTTGACTCCCCTATTCCAACCTATTGACAGGTTAACGGGGCGAATCTCGTCATCGTGCTCATCCATCATCGTGGTGAACCTAGTGGATCTGTGATAAGCAGCCTCAAGGTCTTTCTATTCCTTCTTCCTCTTCTCTTTCGAGCTAGCATATTTCTTCTCCATGATGGCAAGCTTGCCTTCCACCTCATAGGCCCTAGACTCCCACTCCCCCGAGGAGATAGTCATCTGTTTCATGGAAGCCTGCAATGCATTATAGTCGCCTCTCATTTTGATAGCTTGAGTAGAGAATGCCGTGAAATAAGCATTTGCCTGACAAAGAAAATATGAGTTTAAGTATAAAGGGTCGAGCCCCCAAGGAGTGATTCCTATAATATTTTCCAAGTTCTAAGAAAAAGAGAACTTAAGCAAAAAGTTGCACAAGTAGAAACATGCCTGATAGAGGGCATGAGCTCCCAACATCTCAGCCTCGATGAGTTTCTCACCAGAGGACACGAATAAGAGGTCGGGAGGAGTAATGCAGTTTTTCGACCACTCGAGAGCAAGAGGCGAGTTGCCGAAAATGGAGTTGTTAGAAGAAATACCCCATCTGGGGTCGAAAGGGGTCCTGGAACTCCCGTCAAAATCCTTGGTCCTCTTAAGGCCAGATCCTGACGCCTCAAGGAAGGCAGGGACCTTAAGAATATGGTTGGCCTTCTTAATGGCATCTCTGGCCATCCTTCCCATAACAGCATCGCTCGGCTTGGCTTTCGCGTCAAGAGACTTAGCAGCTGAAATAAGAAGAAAAGAAACAGATGTAAGAATAAACTTGTACAAAGTAAGGGAAAACAAGGATAAATACCCTCTATAGAGAGGCAGTTAAGGCCGGCCTCGACAAGCTTGACTTCCGTCACAAACTACCAATAAGGGGTCCTCCCGTCATCGTCAGTAAGAAGATCTCGGACATGAAGCTCAGCATCAGAAAGGTTGAGAATGAAGTGGGAACTATCAACTGAGCTACTAAAGTCACGTCTGAAGTATACCACCCGGTCTCCATCCTTCCACTCAACGACCACAAACTTCTTATTCCAATTGTGGTTTGAGTTATTGAGGGAACTGGTGTTCACCATTTGGGGAACGTGGGCTCGGTGTTGAATCACTACCCAACCAGGCTGAGTCATAGGAGACGCCTTCATCATGAAGATACTACGGAACATTGTCACACTCAAAGGGATGCCTAAGTCATGGCACCTCACTATGAATAGAATGATGAAAGACCACCCGTTAGGGTAGAGCTGGCATGGATGGATCATGAGTTCGGCCAAAAGCCTCGGAATGAAGGGGTGCAGGGGGGACCTTAGCCCGGATTTAAGGGCCGCCTTGAACACAAACAGCCTTTGGTGGCAAAGGTTACATGCCCTCTCACTTGGCTTAGCTCTACGAACCCTTAAGCAGTCGGGCCAGTAAGTCGACTTAATCACCTCGACGTCCTTCTCATGAAGCACACTTTGGTGATGGAATGCATCTAAATGGACGGTACTAGGGTACACGTCTGCTCTCTCATCCAACATACTCTTCAAACTGTTCGAACAATAATTAATTGAGAAAGGGGAGACAAGAGCTATACCTTGGAGTGAACGTAGAGTAGCCCTCTTATGCATAGCTTCCTTTTCGGAGAAAGAGGACTTGACAAGGCCTTGTCCATCTGATATTCTTGAGAACTTGAAGAGAGTTAAGAGCTTGAGACAATTTGAGAAGTTGAGAAATGATGGTGTGAATGAAAATGAGCACTTCTCATCTTCTTTTATAGGAAAAAGGTCATCTGCTACATCAGGTTGTAAGTCAGCCTGGTTCGCACCAGCAGGTACCTCGTTGAAAGAACACCGGAAGTGGTGAGGAAAAATGATCAAAATGCAATAAAAGATGACATAATAAGCGAGAAAAGCGATGCAGGACACCGCTTATCTTATCAGTCTTCCGAAAAAAAGCCTGGCTGAAACCAAATATAAGTCGTTAGTCTTAACTAAAAGATGATTATGTTAATCATCATGATTAGCAAAATTAGTGGAGATTAAGACAAGATTAGCTTTTCAGCTGAACTCACGAGCACGAGAACAAAACGTTCTCCTTCGTATCAGAGCCATGACGGCCATAATTTGTGTGCGGGGAAGCCCCAACCGACCAGGAAACAAATAGAGGCCTTTTGGCCTACTAGGAGCCTCCATATCAGAGTCATGACGGCCACAATTTGTGTGCGGGGAAGCCCCGGCCGACCAGGCAACAAATGGAGGCCATTTGGCCTACCAGGAGCCTCCGTATCAGAGCCATGACGACCACAATTTGTGTGCGGGGAAGTCCCGACCTACCATCCAACAAATAGAGGCCTTTTGGCCTATCAGGAGCCTCCGTATCAGAGCCATGACGGCCATAATTTATGTGCGGGGAAGCCCCGGCCGACCAGGCAACAAATGGAGGCCTTTTGGCCTACCAGGAGCCTCCATATCAGAGCTAGGGCTGTAAAACGAATAATTCGGATACCGATATGCCTATATCCGTATCCGCATCCGCAATCATCGGATTCGAATACGGATAATATCCGCTTTATTTCGGATACTGATAATATCCGCTTTTTCTCGTATACGAATGCGGATATTTCAGGACGAATATCGAATTTTTTGAATTTTTTTTTGTTGCCCCTACTGTTTTGACGATGATTATAGAACATTTTCTACGATTAAATACACATAATATATTTATATATGTATAAAGTAAGTGTATAATATATATATATATATAATTTTATAAACATATTATTTAATACATTTACACACACTATAAACTAAAAAATTAAATTTTAAATTATATATAATTTTATATTTATATAATTTAAATATCATATATGTATTTAGTTTCGGATTCGAATACCCCGAATTCGGATACGGATAATATCCGCTTTTTCTTGGATACAGATAATATTTGCTTTTTCTCGGATACAGATGCGAATTTTTTCGAACGAATATCGGATTTTTCGAATTTTTTTGACAGCTCCTAATCAGAGCCATGACGGCCACAATTTGTGTGCGAAGAAGCCCCGGTCGACCAGGCAACAAATGGAGGCCTTTTGGCCTACCAGGAGCCTTCGTATTAGAGTCATGATGGCCACAATTTGTGTGCGGGGAAGCCCCGTCCGACCAGCCAACAAATTGAGGTCTTTTGGCCTACCAGGAGCCTCTGTAGCAGAGCCATGACGGCCACGACTTACCTCCGTAGTGGCCTTGGCCTACCAACCAACAAATTGAGGCCTTTCATCCTATCAGGAACTCATGTAAGAGAGCCATGAGGCCTTCAAAAGTTATCCCGGAGACCCTCTAGGGAGGTCCTTGGGAAATTTCTCGAAAATGATAATTCTCAGCAGAACCAAGTTTCGTGAAGACTAGAACGTCTACGAGAACGAGTTGGTTGAGGTGTATAACATCCTATAAGAGAAGTTTAGACAAATTTAATGGAGTACAAGACTTCCTAGAAACGGAAAGTTCAGTAGAACACAGAGTGTTCAGTAAGAACGAGTACAGAACGTCCATCAGGATGAGTACAGAACGTTCGCTGAAACAGCCAAAGCAGAACCCTGAGGAACTCAAAGGCAACTTTGAAATTAATTCCATGGAAAATCAAGGACCACAAGAGCATAGTAAGGTTAGTAGAAACCTATAACTCTTAGTGAGAAGATCAAAAAAAAGTGAGGGGCAGGAACCCCTGGGCAACCACCTCCAGGCCAACCAAGAACTGGTCGACCAGGAGGTTCTCCTACAAAGTGGCCGAATAGCCCAATTTGGGGGCTTGAGGCCGAGCAGAGCCTCTTTCCCCAGGAGGTTCTGCTCGACCCCGATGCCCCCCTTGAAAATTTTGGAAAAAATAGAAAAAAAATTCAGAAAATTTTTGAATTTTTTTAAATTTTCAGGATTTTAAGATTAAGCCCAAATTAGGGCCAATTAGTGAAATTAAGCCCAGATTAAGACCGATTAGTATATGTTAAGCGTAATTAACCCAAATTAGGGGTAATTAGTGATTTGTATGATGAAATTTTCCTAGATTAGGGTCGTTTAACCCATTCACTCTTATAATTAGTGTGAATTACGGATAATTAGTGTCTTATGCATACTGATTAGTCTTAGTTAGCCCCGTTTAGGGCAGATTAGCCTCGGTTAAGGCCAATTAGTGCATTATAGCTTAAAATTAGGCTCTTTTAAGCCTAATTAGAAACTTGTACATAGAAATTAGCCCCGATTAGGGTCGATTAGCCCCAATTATGGCCAATTAGCAGCTTTCACCCTATAATTAACCTTGACGAAGGTTAAGGGGTGATAAACGCTCGTTTTATAGTCCCGATTAGGACCGTTTAGTGTTGAACACAATCCAAATAGCCTCTATGGGGGCCTTAAGTGTGTATACTCACACTAATAAGTCGTTGTAAACGTGTAGGTCGCTCCACACTTTATGATAACGCGGCGATACCCATGAAGGGCCGATACCCATGAAGGGCCAATACCCATGAAGGGCCGATACCCATGAAGGGCTGATTCTCGTGAAGGGCCGATATCCGAGAAGGGCCAAAAGTACCCAGAGTCGTTGTTAGACCATTATAACTTCACGAAAACTCGAGTAGTATTCACGGAAGTTGGGGGGCAAATGATATGGATAGAAAATACATCCTAAAGACACATTAAATGTCGCATTAATTACACTTGGGCTTCTTGTCCGGAAAGTCCAATATAGACATGTCTGGTCCAAACTTCATAGCAGGCCTGTCTGGTCCGAAGCTTCGTAACAGGCCTATGACGGCCCAAACAACCAAGGCCCACCAGCGGAGGTCGTCCAAGTCCACGAACCTGAGTTGTTCACGGACTAGGCCCAATACGGCTGGAAGAGCAGAGACATGTGTTCCAAACGGACTCAAAGTCCTACATAGAAGGTTCTAGATCTCCTTCCTCAAAAGGACTCTTAATCACCATCTAAGTTGGAGACTTGTCCACCAAGTCTCCCAACAGAAGTCTAACCTTAGACTCACATTTATATAAAGGGCTCTACCCCTCAACCTCGAACTACGTTTTTGGCTTGATCCTCTACAACATAGAGATACGTAGGCATCTTGTAAGGATCGATAGTCCCGAACGCAAGAGCAACCATTAAAGCTCGAAGCTCACCAACCCTAGTATTAAATACTAAAATACTCAGGTTTTTATTCCACAACACCATGGGTAAATTAAGGAGTAGTCATTAAGATATATAGATTATTTATACACTACTAAAACTACCAAGTTCGAACCCATCAACAACATATATTTATATTATTATTTATACACTATCCAAGATTCAAGTTCACATTATGCCAATAATAAATTATTATTTATAAATATACTAATAAGATAATGATCCAAAAAGAAATTTATTATAAATTTAAATAATATAAAATATAATGAAGACCTGTGCAAAGCTAGTTTTTTATAAAGAACGAAAACAAGTGATAATGAATGCAAATGTGTCCTAGTTTCATTTCAAAATTTTCAATACAAAAATAAGATTAAAATACTTTATCTCATAATTATTTACTTATTTTCCTTTAAAAACTTCGGGGATCAAGGCCTAAATCTTTCTAACGATAAACGAAGGATCCCCCAAAAGGGCCGAGTGTGTGAACTACTCGCATGGCAAACCCAATAGCAGATGCCCAACATCCAGGAATCATATTCGGACCCCAGATTAAATTATCCACTTATAACCCGAGCAACCCCTTTTCGCTCCAAAACCAAAATAATTATTCGTATAAATGCAACATATAATATATCCTTGAAAAAACTAACACCATGTTTGGTTAAGAATATATTCAAATGAGTTGTGCATTTGCAGCAACTACTTCTACTACTACAACCTCAAGTTGCAGCCCAACAAAAATCATTAATTCCACTTTCTCTCTACATTCGAATTCGATTCGTCAGGGAACCCATTTTGTTAAGGTTCCAAGATGTTGTCTATTTAAGACCAAACATGCGATGCGTATTCCTAAGCGTTCCATTGTTTCTTGTCTCTCTCTCTTCTCTCCTTTTCAATTAAATTTCTCTCTTTTTAATTCTTTTCTTGATTACCCTCGAAACTTTACTCACTTTGCTACCAGAATAACACCCATTTGTGCTTGTGGTGAAGGTTTGTTTGTTTTTTCACACTCTTTTTATTATAAAGTTTGTATTTTTATTCTTTTTTTTACCGAGAGTTCACATTTTTATTGTTGTTTTAGGTTATTTGAGATGTTTTATATGATTATGTTGAAGATTTTAGTGATGGGGTGTTTTTGTTTTAGTGATTTTTGTTAAAATTTCGTTGCATTAATGTTTTTCTGTTCATTTTATTGACGTTTTCTTGAATGTTTTGAATTGTTAGTAACCATGTTGTTTATGTTTTTGGGTTTTTTCCTATGCATTTTGAGTTATGTAATGGAGTGATTGATTTTAAAATTGTATTTTACTTGCACAAACAGGTACATATCAGTTAAACACTAGTGTGATTTTGGATAGAAAAATGTCTAAGTCTGCTTATTCTGATGGGAAGTGCAATCCGCGTATTTGGTCATCTCCAGAAAAGGGGTGTACAATTGAAATAGGCAAACAGATTTTCTGTAATAGATCTTTGAATATGAAAGGTATTGTTGCGGTTGGGTTTGACATGGATTACACTTTGGCACAGTATAAGCCGGAGACATTTGAAACTCTTGCTTACAATGGAACTATTAGGAAGTTAGTCTATGATCTGGGGTATCCTCAACAGGTTTGTCAATATTGTACAATTATAAGCCAAGATTTTTCCCTTGTGTGGCATAATATTTGCACGTTAAACTGCATCTATTTTCAAATACTAGACTCATCCTGTCATTAACAAACATTAATGTTTACAAACCCATATGTTAATCATTTTTATTTATTAATTACGATTGTCCTTTTATTTTTTGCACTCTTTGTCTTACATCCTAATTTAAAGTCTTGTTTCTATATTTTGTTAGTTGTTGGAGTGGAAATTTGATTGGACTTATATGGTAAGAGGATTAGTTCTTGATAAAAAGAGAGGCAATATATTGAAGGTTTGTCTTGATTGCTCTCGAAATAGCTATTATTTTTTGTCCTTATATTGCTTTTTCTACTCATGCTTCTTGCCTGGCTAGGGATATTTCGATACTCATGCATTTACACCCACAGATGGATCGCCATAAGTATGTAAAAGTTGCATATCATGGATTCAAGGAATTGACCAAGGAAGATAAAGTTATGGCATATGGAAGCACATTGATACGAGATGCATTTGATGAGCCCGATTATGCACTTATTGACACCCTTTTCTCATTGGCTGAAGCATTTTTGTTTGCTCAACTTGTTGATTTCAAGGACAATAATCCTGGATTAATTTCAGAAGCTACAGAGTAAGGGAAAAGATTTCATTTAAATTTCAATTATTTTGCAAGTAACCCAATTGTTTACCTATATGTGCTCTCCAAGTTTTTGATTGATTATTTAGGTCTTGATTGTACTTAAGATGTGTAATACAATTTCCCAAATTCCTTTCTCCTCACTTGTTAGTTATGGTCCTTAAATGTAAAAGAAATAACGTTACCTATGTACAAAATTGATAGCACACACTAGGAGAACAAGAATAAAAGAGTTGTCGCATTAAGAAATAACTGTTCAAGTCTATGATAACACATGCTTCTGCCATAGAGTTTAATTTAGAGTTTATTGCTGCCTTGACCTTAGGCAAAAAGATTTGCACTTATGGCCTGAGTTTGAGTGTTTCACCTCTGTACTCTCATTTTGTTGTCTAAGCTTGATTTATTGAATAACCTTTAGTGAGAGTGTGAGAGTCACATCAGCCTCATTAGTTTTCCTTCACTTATGCTGAGTATAACATGCCAACAGTTATGCTCAAATGTACAAAGATGTTCGAGCTGCTGTTGATTTGTGTCATCGCGATGGAACTTTGAAGGAGATGGTTGCATTAGATCCAAAGAGGTATTGTATCTTTAGAGCATTTCTATAAAGATTTTTGCTATTCTAACTTTAATTGAATTGATATATATATATATGTGTCTATATATATCTCGTTTAAGTCATGTATCTGCATCTGCGTTAAAAAAATATAAAGAATCAGTGCTGTAAATAATTATAGAGTTTGTTTTCTTACAGTTTCTATGTTTGCTAGGTATATCAATGAGGATAAATTGATTGTCCCAATGCTCAAAATGCTGAGAGATTCTGGCCGTGCAACTTTTTTGGTGACAAACAGGTACTAGAATGTTGTCTTTATTTTAATTGCACAGAGTAAAGTCTCAAGTGTGATACTATATTGTTTAGTTAACTGCAATTCAGGATTAAACCGTGTATTAATGTTTCCCTATATTTAATGTATTCTTTTAAAGTCGGTACCAGTTTTTGTTTCTGTTTTTGGGGAAAGCGAAGGAGTGTTGGTTAATATTAAAATGTCATTATTTGATATCCGTGCTTTTCTAAATATAGGGTATGATTCCTCTTAAAGGCATGTAAGTATGAGCATCTGCTTTTAGTACTGGATTATCATTTTTATTTGCTTATGTAATTAAAATATTGGTTGTTAGTTGCATTTGTTTTTTTGTTACTAAAGACAGTCTAATTACATTTGTACACCTGAAGCAAGTTAAAAATTAGTACGTTGTGTTTTTATTTCAAGGAAAATATGCTTCGAAATTCTAGTGGTTCTTTTTCATCCAATTTATGTCATTTGTAAGTTATACATGGTCATCCACACTAACCAGAGCACTTGTCAGGCCTTTCTCCTAGTATTACTCACTGTTTCTATTAAGTATTATAATGGAATGAGGTTTGAAAGGGGTTTGAAAGCAGCAAGGATTTTTGAATCAGGGTTACTAATACTGAGCTGATGAATATTTCATGTATTTGTTGCAGCCTCTGGGATTACACAAATGTTGTGATGAATTTTCTTTGTGAGCCTCAGCCACAGAGTGGTAGCCAAACTTTAACTTTCGATTGGCTGAAGTACTTTGATGTTGTCATCACCGGAAGGTCATGTTCTTTTCTAAGACGATATAATACTTTTTGCATTATGTACTTGTATATTTGGTGAACAATATCCTTGCCCCTCCTGCATATTTTAATTAGTAGTGACAATTTGACATACATGTGTAGCCCAATTCTTGCTTTAATTGACAGAGGCAATCTTAAAACTTTTCATTTTCTTTGGGTTGCACATTTAATAATCATATAGTTAGTGTACCAATTCTGATTCAATTGCTCCTTTGATTGCCTAAAAGAACAGAAAAACTATTCAATCAGAACACCAATAGAGTTCATTTCTTTCTAGTCAAGAAAGAGATGGTAATACGAAAATGTGCAGGAGTGTAGGTATATTTGAGACGAGTGAGATATATAGTTTGACTAAGGCTTGCATATTTACACAATTGAGATAAGTACTTTTCAGCAACAATCTTCAAGAATTAGCGGCATAAAATGGCAAGTTTTATATGACTCATTGACTAGTATCACCTTTATACACGACATATTATAACTCTTTTACACAAATAGATTAGGAAGATGAAGTAGAAATTAAATTTTGAATAATTTATTCTTCGCTAGGAAGACCGGTACTAAAGTGGGATATGGTCTTGTGATGTGTAGAGTTTCTACTTGAGAATGACTTTGATTCCTGTGTTGGAGCTATACCTTCATTGAGAAGGTGAATAGGAGACAAATTCTGGTGCAAAGAAATGATAACACAAACCTATATTTCACATATTAATATTGATAACAATCCTACCTAAATTTTTCCTAATTCGGATAAAACTTTAAAAGATAACTTCCCCATTTCAAGAGAACCGTTAATATATTTTAATAATTTAGAAAAATCTAACCAATAGGCTTCCAAAAGCTATTACATTACTCCTTAATAGTCTCTTTAGGTTTTTATAGCACTGGCCTTCATTAATAGCAAATTCACATTTGTGCGCTGACTAAGCTTGAGACGTTTTAGGATTGTGAACATAATCAATGGGTTGTATTACGGTTGCAACACTACTAATTGTTTGTAAGGTACTTGAGACCTTTTAGGATTGTGAACATAAACAATGGGTTGTATTACGGTTGCAACACTACTGACTTGTTTGTAAGGTGCTTTCTGAATAAAAAATTACATGAGCGCCTTTCTTAGTGATGAGGTGACTGACCCAAATGTTGACCTTAATTGTTTTAGTTCCTTGAGGATTTTAGATTATGAATTTAGATTTAAATGTTCAGCTTTCTGTTCAATCACCTGTAGCTGTTGTTCAGTTCAAGTATGCCCGATTATGCTACCAAAGTACATGCTTGCGATGCTTATCTAAGTTTGGCTTTTTTTAGTACTAATATTGTAATAATTGAAGTTGCTGTCTGTTACAGTGCAAAACCAGGTTTTTTCCATGAGAATCGTGCCAACCTCTTTGAGGTTGAACCTAAATCTGGCATGCTTCTTAATACTGACAATGGCACTCCTATGGTTCAGGTTAGGTAAAGGTCCCGTATATAGGTCAGTTACCTTATTTTCCTTTTCTTTAACTTTTGATCTTATTTGCAATTAATAAGGTGGGGAGCACTTCTGTAGATCTGCCTCTGAAGAGCAGTGAAAAAGCCTTCAAAGTTTTCCAGGTTGATATTTGTAATTTTAGTTTTTCAATGTTTAATATGGATATAAATTCATTTCCAAAATCTATTTATTGGCTTTTTATATTAGAAATCAAAATTGATGATCCATTCCCTTTTTCTTTTGTTAAAAACGATGATCCATTAACCTTCTTTTCAGGGAGGCAATGTTGGTCATTTGCACAAGCTCCTTTCTATTGAGTCAAGTTCACAGGTGTGTGGTAGGATAATTCGAATTGCTATATGTTTATATTTTAGCAGCATTCCTCTATGTTAATATCTATTTTAGTGAAAGGAAAGAACTTCTCACTCAAGTTACTCACTGGCCCTATTCTTACTACCTCTAGTTGACTAATGTACTTGCTACAAACAAAAAGTTACGCGTACGTCTTAGAATTTTCTTTAATATTATGTTGCTAGAGTGTTAAGTGTCTCTTTGCGAAAAGAAGGAAGTTAGATGGATCCTGCATGTTGAGTAATCCAGCTCATCTAAAAACCTTAAGGTGTTAGAGGAAGGTCCCAATAGGATCATATAGTTAACACTTCAATCATATTTTGCTGTAATTGACATGGGTATGACGGAAAACTGAATTAGGGAAACAAAGGTTGCATGTAATGACTCCTGAAACTAAATTGATTGAGAGAGAATCTTAGTCATATATGGTTATGTTCCATGCAAATATTAAGCCTATTACTGGTCTAGATACTATATCCAGGAAATTGCCTGTCCTTTTCTATTTAAATTTGTAGTTCTAATGCTTTTCTTCAATTTTACAAGGTTTTGTATGTTGGAGATCACATCTATGGCGATATATTGCGCAGCAAAAAAATTCTTGGTATAATCCTTGGGTTCCTTTTAATTACATATGCAGCATTCATATCATCTCTTTTTACTGCCCTTTGTAGTTAAAATAGTGCCGTAATCTTTTTTGTTAACACCTGTTTGTCACATATATCTTGTCATCTCGTTTTGTATGTTGACATCAGAAACATTTTTGTTATCTCTGAAGATTTTGGACAGGTGTCTTTTATGTAATACAACTTGATCATAGTTTGGTTGGGAACCTTTTATAGTCCCAACTCCCAAGACCCGGGTTCTATCAATTATCCAAAATCCGAAGTCACTTGTAAAATGGCCTCCTGATATATGTCTTTGCCTTTTGTTGAATTGTTCTTATGTACTGAAATCCTAGTTTCTCTTAGAACTTGTCCATCTAGTTTTGCATGTTGACAACTTCAGAAACATATTTGGTGTCCTTAAAGATTTTAGACAGATGTCTTTTATGTAATAAAATCGGTCATAGTTTTGTTGGGGTGCCTTTTTTGTCCCAAAACCTGGGGTGCTATCAAATTATGCAAAAGCCCAAGTCACTCGTAAAACGGCAATCTGATATGTGTCTTTGCCTTTTGTTGAGTTGTTATTATGGCATTGAAATCCAAGTTTCTTTTATAAGTGAACCTTTCTGAATTATGACACAGTGAGCACTGGTTGCTAGGACAGAAAAAGGAAGTCTTGAGTATGATAGTCTAGGCAGGATTCTCTAGCATTAAAACAAGGCGACGACTAGTTCACAAAAAAGAATTTGTTGATGCTTTCCGATACTCGTGTTTTTCCTTATAACATTAGTTATCTTGGTGAAGTTACTTTTGTATATTTATATAGTCTGTTGAATCTCGGTGGTATTCTGGAATATGCAAAGTCATCATGTGCAGTCTTTTGAATCTTAGTGGTTCTCATTTATGGTTTTCGCCAGAACCTGAACCTATATATATATATATATATATATAATATTAATACTACTTGAACAGGTTGGAGAACAATGCTTGTCGTTCCAGAGCTTGAGAAGGAGGTCGATCTGTTGTGGGAAATCCGTGGAAGCCGCAAGGTACTTCTTTGTATTTGAAGGTTTTCATTATTTAATTATGTACATCTTTCCTGAGTATAATTTCTATGACTGATCTTGTCGTAATCATGCTCCTTAAATATGACCTGTGGTCTTCTTGTCCCCGCAGCAACTTCAAACATTGAGAAATGAACGTGACAGCATTGAAAACAAGATACACCGTATTGAGTGGTCCCTCAAGTAAGTATCTACTCCTTATAAGAACTACTGCACACCCACAGTTGGTCCTGATTTTCGCTCCTTCAGAGTAGAACAGTGAAAAGAGATATAAATCACTGATTCTAGTTTTGCTTCATAATCATGTAAGTCTGGTGCAGACATTACATGTGCACATTGATTTTTTTGGGTCATGCCTGGCAAACCTTATTCTGGTTTTCTAGACTATTTTTGACGTCGTAATCTTTTCTTTATTCTTAGTTTATTCCATGTCATTTATATATGTGGTCTAGGTTTGAAGGAGCAAGTGCTGATGAGAAAGAGAAATTACATGATGAGCTTAAAGAATTAACGGTATTTCTGTGTTCATAAAAATGCATTATGATTTCTTTGTTTTATATATGTATGGTGGACGAGGATGATTGAAAATCCTCTAATTGGTAGTCTTTTGTTCATTGTGTAGTCTGAAAGGGAGGTAGTACGCATCAGTCATCAACAAGCTCAAAGAGCATGTCACCAAAAGGTAGATGTTTAAATAACAAACAGTTTGACTCTGTAGTAGGGCAAAAAGGTTTTCAGGCTTTTGGTTAAAGTTTGGTTGAATGACTTTATTATGAGAAGTGTATGCTAAAACAATTAAAAAAATGAATCAAGTGGTGAATGGTGTTTCTTGGTCTACTGAATTCTGGTATACGGCAATCTTTGTTTCTTTGTTCTGATCAACTGTAATATTTAACCAATGAAATGAGTCTTACCATTATTCTCGTAGTTATCATGGTGTTTAGATTTTGCTAAATAGATTCCTCTTACCGGTATTAAATGTCTTTTTTCTTTATTTTTATTTTTAAACTCTTTTAGTTTCACAAAGTATGGGGTCAACTGATGAAGACTGGATATCAAAATTCCCGGTTTGCTCACCAGGTTTGATAGTTTCTGTAGAACTTGGATAATCATCAAAATATGTTCAACCATTGTTGCTACTAATCTGTTTTGCAATGTGCAGGTAGAGCGATTTGCATGCCTATATACCAGCCAAGTGACTAATCTGAGCCTGTATTCCCCAGATAAATACTATAGGCCAAGTGAAGATTTTTTGCCTCACGAATTTGATATCCTTGGATGAGATGCTACTTTGTCAAAAAATTCTTCTTTGTTGGGGTGCTAGTTATATCTTTTGCTTATACTGGGAAAGGAAAAACAGGCGACCTCACTAATCGTCCCTTTCCCTTTCTATTTGAATTCTGTAATTTGGTGATTTGTTTGTCGATGATAAACAAAATATCTTAGTTATATAATCAAAATGTACCTTTCGTGTTTACGGTGGATTATAAGAATACCTCGTAATGTTGTGATCCAAGGATCGGCAATAGTTTAGAGCATATGAACCCATCAAGAGCCTCAATTCATCAATTGAACCAATGGTGTTGGTTACTATTCACACAAAATCAATTTTTTTCTTAATATTCTTATACACCCATATAATTATATCAATTCATCAATTACTATTCACTACATAAATAATTATATAATATTAGCTATCTTATTAATATAGATTAAATATTATATATATTTAACTTCAGCTAAATTATTTAATGGTCTCACGAATAATACTATCTTCCTCTCAAGGAAATTATTCTTTTTATTCATCTAAAACTAAACGTAAAAAGTCAAAGAGAATTGTATGTTGAGACTGAGGGAGTATTCTTGAAAGCAATAATGAAATATAGATAAATTTTAGATAATGTTGTCAATATATATATATAGACACACGTTGGATAGCTATTGTGAAAGATGTTGGCAAACATTGTTTGCAAAAATCAGATGGCTCTCATCAATTGCTGCCCATCAGCTATTCCATTGATTATTAAAATTTCTATTAATGATTTCCTGCTCCGTCAATAATTGATGGTTTTGAAAAAAAATGGCCGCATCACTCTCGAAGTGTGGTGCATATCCTCTTATAAGTTCAATATTTTGAAACCGAGGCACTTATGACCAGGCAAGCTATTTAGTCTGATCGAGAAGAGTTAAAAAATTATGCCTTTTAAGTTAGATTTTAGAAGAAAATGTAAAATAGATAAATTTGTAAAAAATTATTCTCAGTGTTCCCGATATTTTGAGAAATGGACTAAAATATCATTTTTTAGTGTTAAATAGTAAAAAATGTCACTTTTGAAAATAATGGTCCAAAATGTCAATTCATAACGGCACTTCGTCTTACGTTTTATTTTTTTTAATGTAAAACGGTACATGGTGTTCCGTTTTCCGTTTTGGTACTTTATTTTATTTTTTTTTAATTTTTTATAATGTGCAAAACGTTATTTGAAGTAACGTGTTGGCTCAAAACGGTACATCATATAGCGTTTTGTGCCAAAACATTACTTTATCTACCGTTTTGCGCATAAAAAAAATTCAAAATATCAAAACATTACACAAAGTTCCGTTTTAAGTGTTTTGCATAAACGGTATACGATGTACCGTTTTGAATTGACATTTAGGGCTATTTTTAACCTCCAAATGACATTTAGGGTCAACACCCAACAAATTGTATTATCAACGTAACTTAAGATATACAGTTTCCTTAAGCATGTCTTAGAATAGCGTATTTTTTTTCAAATAAAAATTACTGTCAAATAATTTATTTTATTAAATAGCGTAATCTTCGTAAAAAATGAAAATATTCTGATCATTAATTAGCAAAGAAATACTTCTTTTTCTATTACTAAATTGCAAAGGTATACTTTTACTTGGAACTTTTAACTGATCAATATTATTTTCGAGGCAAGTCAATCCAGCTTTTTGTGTAATTTTGTAATATTTTATCCATTCAAACTGTTTGCTCCTCTCAATTAGACACTTTCACGGCTTAATGGCTCTAAGTATCATAATTTGAGAATAAATGATCCAAAATCTCAAATGCTGAAATATGACCCTTTATATCATTTAAAAATGTAATATTTATTTGCGTTTTCAATTCAGCACAAACAACGCAATTATTACTTGCATTTAATAGGACAGTTTTCAATTCAGGACAAACATCGCAATTATTACTTGCATTTAATAGAGCAGTTGACTTTTTAAGTTTTGAAATAATTCAGAAAACGCAGTTTAACATTGCGTTAATGGTTCAACGCACGTTTTTAATGCATTTGTCTTAATTCAACGCATTGGTAGGTTGCGTTTGTTTTCATCAAAAAGAATGAAGTGGTGTCCGTGGGATTCGAACAGATCTTTCGGCATGCTGAGCTCTAACATGCACCACCTAACCAGTGAGCTAGAAGCAGATTTTGTATAGATTTATAAACGTAATATTTATTAACATTTATAAATTATAAGTGATAGAAAAGGGTATAGATCCGTGAGATTTTGGGTTTTTTCTCCCCAAATTGTGAGAATAAGGGTCATTAATTCTTAATATTGAAAAATGTAATTTGACTCATTCTGTGTCCTTAAATTTCATTTAGAGTCGGTTTGGGGGACCCAAGGCAGTTATCCGTGCACCGGAAACGGAGCACACAAAAAACCCAGTGATAGAAAAACGAAACTTTGCCTAGGAGTAGGATCAAGTTGGACTGACGAAGATCATTTGTTACATTAGTTTACAAATAGGAGAAATGATAATAGTAAAGAAAGGCAGATAGCTGCAATACCTTTACACGAAAAACACATATGTATACAGATCAGCCATTCAAAATATAGTTATTGATCACGGAAGGCAGCATAAAATGGGTTTCAAGAGGTTACATTGGGTAATACTTGTAACGTAAGGGACGCAAATAATGAAAATTTGGTGCTGATAAGTATGCTGTTGACCAAGTCATAGAGCCTCTCTAATCAGTTTCTCTGTAAGAGCCTTTGGAAGTCCCATCACACTGTCAGTAGTACCAACCTGTACGAGTACAACACGAGTGCCAAAATTTAGGATGCATTTGAAGTGAGTAATGCATAGATAATTGCTGGGCTCAGTCTTTCTATATTTTCTGACACTAATTTTTTTCAGTTTCAACACAGTTGCTATAGTAGATCTGTAAAATGAAATCTGCCGATTTAGACACGGTCTGGTTCTGACATAACCCAAAACCCTGTACAGCTATATCAATCATGATTTAAATATTATATGAGTAATTGAGGAACAATACGAGGGGGAGAGTCCTAACAAAGAACGGGAGAATGAGAGATGGCAAACTCACCACATTTTTTATATAAGGTATAACCAACGGATGTTCGATTATGAGGCCTCCAGCGACATAAAGCACAGTTCCCTCTTCGATCTAAAGAAGATAGAACTATAATTATTAATAATTAATTACTTTATGGACACAATTAATAGATACATTATTTGACACTACTCTGGTACAGAATTCACTAAGAGCATCTTTTACCAGCTTATCAATAATGTGATCAGGTATGTCGTGGAAATAAATCTGCAAGCAAACACAACATTTATCAATAAAAAGAAATTGCAAAAGGTTCGACAACCACAACACTGTGTAATAGAACAATTACATATTCAAGCTAGATAGAAATATGTGTGCATTTTTACAAAATGACCAAATCAGTTTGACTTGACTCATGGAAATCACATTAACCAAACACTTAATTTAGTTCAATGCAGGGAAACTTAAATTTATAGACTTTAAATCTTTTAATTCTGTGTTTAGGTTTTTATCACAAGAAACTTGGAATTTATGTCTTCCTCTGTAAGCATTGTTTTTAGGAAATCTACTTCGAAGATGAACAAAAAATTAACAGAAAGATAAGATTTAGTTAGTTGTAGTAATTATAACTCGTAATTGATAAACTGCTGCTCTCTATATTAACACTTTGTTGTGCTAATTCTTCATTTACACTTTAACGGGACTAGTAGACACAGATTTACGAGTCATAAAGGGAATGCAACTAGCTTGTTTCAAAATTAAAATTTCAAATAATACTTGTATTATTAGATTAGTTGCAGGGACAGTACCATCACAATCCACTTGCATTTAATGGCTGGAGGAATTGATCGTTCCTTATTTAAAAAAATTAACTAGTGACTGCTTTCTAGTATGGGTGCTAAACATAATAATGTTTCGGGTAAATAGATAGAACGTTCAGAGGGTTAGTATTTTCTTTTCATCAGAGCTTCTTACTAACATTCATACAGGTAATATTGAGTGGCTCATATAGTGTTTGTCTTAATTATCATGTCAAAACCACTATGATTACTGTGAAGATAATCCAGTTTAATGAGGTATATAGAACATCTACGGAGGAAACATAATCAGTCTTAAAGAATATTCTGTTTAATTGTCAAAAACACCGAAATAATCGTGAAGATCATCCGGTTTTATGAGGTATAGAGCACATCATCAGGCTCTAAGAATATTCTGTGTAATTTGTCTGAGACAGCAGAATGGTATCTGAATAACTGATTAGTTCATTTAAAAAATTTAATCTTGTTTAGTAAAAAAAAAAATTCTTGCACCTCAATTAAGGGCTTCATTTTTCTGAGGCATTAACATAAACAAATAATTTGTAGATGTCATTAGAAAATTTACCAGACTGAAATAGTACCTCCACTTTGTCCCAGTCTCCCTTTTTAAATCCAGTACTTAGGTTCGTAACAAGAACAGAACTCACCGTTGCTGCGTGCGCACCAGAGTAATCTGACCATATAATAAACTTGTAAGTTGTAAGACAATCAAATAATAAACACCACTACAGCACATAGGTAGGCACAATATGAACCAAACCTTTGATAAATTGACGTGCTTCTTCCTTGTTGGAAGGCTTCTCCCTGATTGTCCCTTCATAGACGACCACCTCAAGATCAAGATCATTTTAATTAGCAGTGCAAGATTTTTTTACAGCCAAGTGCTAGCATTTTAATCTATGAAGAAACTGTTAAGATATATTTCTGGTTGGGTAATATCTATAGGCAAGTTCTCTTACCAGAAAATCTAAATTTTATTAAATGGCTAGAATATAAGCTCGCCAATATTACAAAAACTATATCATGCAACAAGAAATACATCATTCATTTGGCACTAAAATGCACCACTAACCAAAAAGATTGATATGTTAACAGAGGGTGAAAGAACTTCAGTAATAACAGAAATAATTATAACTATTTGCCGTTTTAAGACAAAAATTTAGGCACAATTTCTAGAACAGGAAATTATTAACATCTTCATGACAACTAAAATGAAATACCATACTCACTCAAATTACATTCTCTTAACCTTCCCTTCAAATGGAATCGCTGAGATTTAGTGTTTTGGATTGTTAGATTTTAAATTTTAATGAACTCGCATAAGACGGTAGAGATACATCAATAGTTTCTTAAGTTGTATATTATTATGATGAAACATCATCTAGTCCAACCTGTTTTTCAGGTGACTAACGAAAAGCTATAATCGAATTTGGAATGTGACAGCTCTGTTAGGAACTAAGGAAACCTGATGCAGCATGAAAGAACATATTATGAAGCTAAAATGCTCGAAAATATGCAAAGTGGAAACTCAAGCGGAAAAGGCTCTTAATTTGAAATCAATATCCACCTCAACGAAGTTCAGCAATAATCATTTATTAGTTACTTAATATTTAACCATATGAAGCACGAATATAGTCGAAAGAAAACTAGGACCCCAGCCTCTTATTTTAGTCAAATTCAACTTAAAGTTGGAATTCATGCACATAGGCAGGATTACTATGTATGCACTATAAGCCTATTAGGTTTATGAGTAATCAATCAATTGCATAGTATCATATTATTTTATGATGATCACTCTCTGCAACATTCAGAAA
The DNA here is from genome assembly GCF_009905375.1 of Apium graveolens. Taxonomy (NCBI): domain Eukaryota; kingdom Viridiplantae; phylum Streptophyta; class Magnoliopsida; order Apiales; family Apiaceae; genus Apium; species Apium graveolens. Next base: position 277,737,737 of record NC_133649.1, read on the forward strand.
TGTCACCATCCTTCTTCATGTTTCATGCGTTTTCTACCAATCAATATTTATATTAGTCACATTAAAAACTTGCATCTTATATTTAGCAAAAAAAAAAAAAAAAAGTTGCATCTTAAGTTTCTCTCTTTGTTCCTGCCTCTCCGGGGTTGACATAATATCCAAATGTTTCCAGTACAGAGGTAACCTTTTAACACATTCACCACGATTCAAAAAAGCGAGCTAGAAAAAGTTAGCAACCACAATCTTTCCTAACAACATGTTTTCTAACTGAAGTTTAGTGCTCAACCAAGCATGATAAAAATTTCTTGCTCAGAATGTGGAGCAAATATGTGGCGTCAAAGAGGTAATTATGCTCACTATAAAAATCTCAAATGCAGAAGATGGGACCTATGATATATTAACTACGTACTTATAACATTAAGTATAGGAAATGACTTATACTTGGTCACAAGTAAGTAAAAGTGTTGGCTCAGCATTCTTTCTGTGATCACCAGTAGCAAGCTCTGTTGTGATGGCTTCTTCCTGATAACAAATTCTATCAAGTAAGGAATCTCTAATAATATCAAACCTATAAAACTCCCCAAGGAACATTAAATATAAAAAGCATATTATGAGAACGTGCAAAAGGTAGACATTGCAGTCTTTCGTCCCGTTTGTCGTGACTAAAGACTGAGAAGGGGGAGAGTTCCATAAACTCATGTTCGAGCTACTAAGCTTATCTGAAAAATAAGTTACTTGTTACAAAGAGTTACTTTATAATTTCAAGCAAAAGTTCTTTTTTTAGGATTTAAGAATAGCCAAGTGGCAAAGGCGCATCCCCCACCTCCCTTCAAGCCTTTCCCCCCTCAAGAAAAGGTCATGAATTTAGATCCTCAGTCCCCTCCCCTCTTACTTCAAGAAATGTAACTACCCACCATAAAGTAATTATGATCTTTACAAGTTATGACATGTTTTGATCACTCAATCCATTATTTATAACGTTTAAGTTCTATATTGTAAATGTATATACGTAAAAAGATTTATAAACTTGGTAAAAAGAGAGCGAGAGAATGACCAAACAGTCAAACTAAAGTGGTCAAAGAGACCAAGTCAAACACCAACTCTCTCTTTTTCTAGAAAGAGCCCAAGACTAACTCTGTTCTGTGCATGTTTTGGATTCTAAAAAATTAATGTGGAAGAAATAATGAATAACAACCTTGTTATACAGAACTAAGCTAGTGTTTAATTGAGTTAAAAAAAACTGGTGTTTAATTTTGTGCAGTATAATCTTCAAATACTGGACCTATCTTGTCTATGACTTGCAGAGGAGTATTGTAATAACTTTATGCAGGCACTAATGAAAAGTCCCGAGATGGCTGCCAATAATTTTTTTTGGCATATAGTAATTACTAATCCTGGTTATGTATTATATCCAAATCCAAATTGAGTACACATAATAAGCTAAAATTATAAATACATAAATCTCAAGCTGAAGAAAACCAGTTCTCTGGTCTAAGCTACCCCTGAAAGATAGTCTAGGTAGCAAAATTTTATTTAACAAAAACAGAGGTCATAAATGCATCAAATGATGGATTCTAATTTGCTGGGATTTATTTATATAAATTATTTATGTAAGGGTTCAAATAGTAAATCTGTGTTCACGAATGTGCACCGAAACAAAATTAATAACAGTGAAGTAGCATTTATTTGTTGTTAAAGCTACTAATGGAAAGAACTTCTTAACTCTTCAGAGATCAGAATTTATTCACAAAACACATAATCACATACCTGCAATAGCAGGGTCAATATATATACATACAATATTTATATTGGTACAAGTACAACCTTACAAGAGCAGGAAAAAAATCACATACTGTATCAGATGCAATTACTAAGAGTCTGTTTATCACCCTTTGCTTGCTCATCAATAGTTCGAAGCTTTGATACAACCGCATTAGCCTGAGATGGTGAAAAGAAATAAATCAAAGTGTATTGTTGAAGGATCAAACAAGATCCGAATCTTTTTAAAAGATATAGAACTGCTGAAATCATTTATACAAGTATGGGAGATCAGATATATTGTAAATCCAGAAGGAGATACTTCTTGATCTAGATGCAAAATCAATCCTAATTTAAGAATTTAAGCACTGCAGATCATCTAAATTCACCATAAGTAATCACCAGAGTGTTCATTCATATTTGTGCTTCTGATAATTCTCTCTAAGGTCCCGTTTGTTTGGAATTAATAATTTTACAAGAAGTTTTTCCCTACATTTTCCTATGTTTGTTTGCTGGAAAATTAGTTAACGGCAAATACTATGTGCGTCAAAGAAAAATACTAACGCTGTGTTCCCGAATCCAGGGTAGAAAAAAAAAGAATAGAAAATAACTAATTTTTGCTTTCTCTCCTAATCTTTCCAAAAGTGGGAAGAAGATTTTGGAGACAAAAATAAAGAAAACTTCTTCCCAAATCTGCAGCTTTCTTTTCCTTTCTTTCATAAAAGTTGTTCGGGAACAAGCTGAAGAAATGTATTCTTTACATTTCTTTTCTTTTCTCTCCAAAAAAAGTTTCTGGAACACAGCGTAAGAAAGTAAGTAGGGAAACTATTTACATCTTGAAAAGTTGAAAAAAAACATATTTTTCAAACACCTTATTTTCCTTGGAGTTGAAGAGAACACGCCAAGAACAGTGTACTTACGCTGTGTTCCCGAACTTCAGAAAAAAAAGAAAAGAATTGAAAATGGTTAATTTTCTTTTCTCTCACAATCTTCCCAAAAGTGCAAAGAAAATTTTGGAGACAAATATAAAGAGAATTTCTTTCTTAATCTTTAGCCTTCTTTTCTTTTCTCTCCAAAAAAATCATTGCTGGGACAAGTAATGGAAATATATGCTTGAACTTTCTTTTCTTTTCTCTCTAAAAAATGTTTCTGGAACACAGGTGTTAAAGTTGCGCTCAAAAATCTCAAAGAAGCTTAAACTTAAACACAGATGGTCCGGTTATTATTTAGGTTATTATTTAATTTATATTTGAACACAGTTCAACTGAAAAACACGATTAGAATTGGTGACGATCTATTACTGGTAATTCCAAAAAGAACAAAGGTGCATCCTTGAGAACAGTGGAAGGAATGTACCTTTGCCTCTGCAAGAGCCATTACCAATTCTTCGGGATTTTCCATCCGAATACCTTTTTCGTCTATGTCTGCAGACTAAATTACGAGGATAAATTTAATTTAAAGCGAAGAATTAGTATAGAAACATTAAAGTGAGGCAATAAACGAATGCTTCGACAACAGTATAGTACCATGACAGTGAAGTCATATCCCATGTCAGCTAGTATTTTTCTACGAGCAATAGAAGAAGATCCCAATATAATCTGCAAAATGAACAAATACAATTCACTTGATATACATATACTAACAACCATTTATTTATAAGCTCTGCAAGTAGATAAATAAACAGCAATTAATGAAATTAAATAATAAGGCATAATCATATTAAGCAATATTATATAAAAAATTGGAGGAAGGATGAATGTGAAGGGGGGGTTTTATATATATATATACACAAGTACCTTAAAGGGAGGTGTTGTAGTTGCTTCTTCCATGGCTGCTTGGTGCTCTCTTTGTATTGTAGTATTTTTTGAGTTTTAAGAGAAAGAGGGTTTTGATGCGTTTAATTTTCTGATAATATATTTTTTTACTCCGTGCACTAATCCGTAAATATCTTATAACTCCTTATCTTTTTTGGTGTTGCGTGTTGTTATTTTAATGTACACCAACTTAAATCCGTGCCAGATATGGATTTTCGTTAATATTTAAATTTTTTATTTATTTCGTTATATTCTAATTTTAAAAGTATTTATATAAATTTATAATAATAATAAGTTTATAAAAGAATAATAGGATAATATGTGGTCGTATTTTATTAGGATAAGTATATTATATCTAATAGTTTAATAATTTAGTAGTTTAACGGACATATAACCCTATTTTTTTTATCTTTTTTAATAATAGAATAAGTTGTGATTGTAGTTTAGTAGGATAACTAGAGTATATGAGTAGTAGTTTAGCAGATATATAGCATTATTTATTTCTTTTTTTAATAATTAAAATTAGGGAATAATCGTTAAACCAAATTATATCCCATTCTAGTTATTATAATATAGTACTAGCTTAAATCTCGTGCGATGCACTGGTTCCCGTTAATATTTAAAAAATTATTTATCTCGTCATATTCTAATTCTTAAAATATTTTTGTAAATATATAATAATTAGAAATTTATAATAAAAATAATAGTATAACTTTAGTAGAATAAGTTGACTCTATCTAGTGGTTTAACAATTTAGTAGTTTAGCGAATATATAACACTATTTATTTATTTATTAATAATAGGATACATTGTGGTCGTAGTTTAGTAGGATAAGTAGACTGTATCCAGTAGTTTAACAGATATATAACACTATTTATTTATATTTTCTTTAATAACCAAATTTAGGAATAACCGTTGTGCCAGATTATACCATATTACGGTTATTATAATATAAGTATAGATACATATAGATTTACACGGTAGTAAACAGGAGAGAGTTGATGCAAATGAATTGAAAGCTCTTATTAGTTAGTTTAGTTTTTTTTTTAAAAAAAAAATCGCACTTTTATATTAAACTTCCTTTGAGATAAGGTCATAGAGAATAAAACTAAGAGCGTTATAATGCCACTTCATATGATCTGACATAAAATATACAGTCTGAGCTAACAAATGAGTTACATTATTTATAGATCTATACTCGAACATTACTAATACTTACTCGAAGTGTTTCAATAATTCAATACAATCATCTATAATAGCATGGAAAATAAAATCTCTCTTAGTTCCATAAATTGCATCAACCACCAACTTAGCATATGTTTCGAATATGCATTTAGTTGTGCACCGGTTCTTCGACCACATCAACGCCTCCCTTAATATTTAATATTAGTGTTTCACCCTCTCTAGCTTTGGTTCCTCTCATTCTTACCTTGTGACTCCTCGTTCGAATGAATCTTCTTTTACTGTTGCGCATCACATACCATACCCTATGAATCATTTCCTATCTTACGTACTGCATCAATATTAATTATATTCCAATCTATAGGCGGTTTACACCACTGATTTCTTCATTTGCTGTTTCCGCTTACTATTATCATTTGTTTCCCATACTCAATTCCAATCGTTAACAAGTTCATGACAATGGCTCTCCCACCAAAAATCGAAATATTCTTCTTATCACATACCCCTGCATTCCGTCGAACCCACAAACTCCGACAAAATAACACTATTAGAGTAAAACGACCTGCACTTTGTATAGAGAACACTCTTTTAAACACTTCTAAAATCGTATCATTTATTTCAGATGTCATGTCCCCAAGCATCCCTACCACACTCCACATCTCTCGAGCAAAGGAGCAATCGAAAAAAATATGTAAATCAGTTTTCTCAGCCTGATAACACCATGTACAGGTTGGTAGCAGGTCTACATTTTTCTTTATTAATGCAGAGGCAGCTGTAACACCTTTTGACAAGCACACCACATGAAATTTACTACTTTACCTGCTAATTTCAATCGCCATAATTTCTTCCAGAACACTTTATCTTGGCATTCGCTTTCTCCCCTAATCTGTCTATAGCTACTTCTCATCGTGAAACTACCTTTATCCTCAAGCATCCAGTACCACCTATCTTCTTGCTCGCATAGGAATTTGCAGAATTAGCTCTCTATCCCTTGAATTAAATAAATCTATTACACAATCCTCATCCCACCTTTTTTGACTCTCCTCCATAAGATTATTCACTGTCACATGTTCAAATTCTGAAGGCATCCATTCGTAATATACCCATCTTGTGCACGTGAAAATCACGGGATTTTCCAAACTCTCGTACTCTTCATATTCCCAATTTTATACATCATTGCTTTATCACTGCTTGTGACTCCATAATGCTCCTCCACACGTAACTCGAATTGGTTCCTACTCTTGCGTTAATCATATCCGTATTAGGATAGTATCGAGCTTTCATAAACTGCGTAACTAGTGAGTTCGTGCCATTGATAAAAATCAAGCTTGCTTGTCAACCATTGCTATATTAAAATTACTATTATTCCCTAACAATACAACAAGAATTACAGAAGGGGGTTGAATGTAATTCTAGCTTCTTTTTAAGATTTTTAAAACTGTTTTAACTTAATAATATATATAAGTGTTTAATTTGCAGAGTGCGGAATGAAAGAATTATATAAATCAAAACACAAGTAATAAAAACACAAGTCTTTAAAACATTCTGGTGGATTTGAATGTATCCACCATATATATATATATGTATATATATCAAGAGAACTCTGTGAAGCTTGAATAGCTCACAGCTGCTTTTACAAGTGAGCAAACAAACTACAGAGAAATTCTTAACAGTTACAGCTTTTTCTATTTCTCTTCTAAAATGTGTTTGCTTAGTAATTTATTCTACTGGCTACACTTGGTTTATATATCACCAAGTTTACATGGTAATAAGACAGGATAATAAAACAAAACCTATCAAGTCTAACTTCATGCTGCTTCACTACTCTAGTTCCAGCATCTTTGATTATCTTCATAATAGCATGGAAATGGTAATGCTTCTTTGTTCTCAAAATCCTGCTAAACAGGCTGCCACATTCCTTTTGCAAACACCCAACGCATGTGACTGTGTTGTCACTGTCAACAGATATTTGAATTGATCATCCGTCGGGTACATGCTTGTTATCCGTCAGGGTACATACTTGTTATCCGTCGGGTAGCCTTGTTGATCATCCATCAAGTAGCTTTGTTGATCATCCGTCGGGTAGCTATTTGAAACTTGACTCCATTTTATTTATGCAGAATTACAAGACATCTAATATTTACAATTAATCAACTTATTCTGCATATCTACTAGTAGTCAACATGACTCATATGCTACCATAGAATCTACACAAAGTTATTTGCAGAAATGTGCTACATTGCTTATTGTTACATAAGCTACTTACCCGGTGGATATCAATTAGTCATCCGTCGGGACTATAATTGATTATCCGTCGGGTGCTACAAAATTCACTAAGTTAAATCTACTGAGGTATTTTATTTAGCTTATCATCAAGTACACAACATGTTCCTAACAATTTCCCCCAATTTATGTCTAGTGGAATTATAGCCATAAATTAAGAGAAACTTGATGATAACAAAACACTCTAAAAATACAGATTGAAAAATAGTAGATAAAACTTATAAGTGCTACAATTTACTGAAAATTGAACAATGAAAAGTTCACAAAGAAATTGCTCACAATAATTATCAAGGTGCTCATCTAGTCTGAGTAGATAGATCTATTTCCTTGATTGTCTGGATTTCTTTCCAAGCCTTATGTTCAATCTGATTCTAGAGTTGTCTGTGGAATTCAAGTTCATCAGCTTCTGAGAGATTTAGCATTTCCTGCATTTCCAAAAGAGTCTCATTGCTAGAGATACTAAATTGATCCTCCAATCTGAAGAATCTTTTAACTCCTTTTTCATGCCTGAATTCCATCAGCCAATAGGGTCTCAGATGCACTCTCTTTCCTGTAAAGAGAATAGATAGAGTTTTTGGAAGTGCATCTTTGGCTCTAGTACTCCTCAGCTCCTCAATCTTCTTTAGAACTAGTCTTCTTGCAGTCACATTATACCCAAAGTTCTTTTTGAATGAAGAGTAGACCTTTATCAAAACATACTGGCTTTCTAGAAGAATCCTGTGAAGTGGCCGTATGATCTCTCTTCCTCCCTTGTATTTGAATAACATCCTTTCAGGGAGATGTCTGTGAGCATCAATTCCTCTAACTTCATCCAATTCATCTAAGTAAAGGTTTATGTCAGAAAACTCCTTGATGTCACAGATGTACAACATGTCTCCCTTGTTGACTATAGATTTAGCTTTGATTGGGGTCTTGGATTTGAGAATCACATGCTTCACTTTCTTGTTTGCTCTTGTCTTTGTCTTCTTTGGATTTTTGAAAATAGGAAAATTTAGCTCAGGAATTGGTAGACTATCCCAGTCTACTGGCTCATCCTTAGGAATTATGGGCTCACCATGAATGTTCCTTGTTGGATCCACCACTTTGAATTCTTCAAATACCACAGAGGGTTTTGATGCCTGAGTTGTAGTTGTAGGCTTTTTGGGAATTTGGTCTTCCTTTTCCTCATCATTAAAGTCCAATATTCTCTTGGAATGGAGCTTGTATCTGAATTTTCTTTTCTGTTGAGGTTCCTGTTGCATTTTCTGATTTTGAGGTTCAGCAATCACAGATGGTTGTGCAGAGATCTCAGTTGAAGTCTTCACAGCCTGAAGTTTGGCTAAGATAGCAGCTTGCTCCTTCTTTTGTTTGAGCTTCTTAGCATCTAAGGCAGCTTGCTTCTTTTCTTGCCTTATTCTCTCTTTCTCTTCCCTTTTGACTTCTACAAACTGAGGGTGTCCAGCCACCACATATATCTCTTTACCATTTATGTAGATCTTTGCAATTCTCTTTTAAGTGCTGAATCTGCTGGATCCTTGTAAAATGCAATTGACCTAGCCAACAGCTTCTTCTCATCTGGCCTAGATGTCTCATACACTAGTATCCATAGGATTTTTGTCTAAGAACTTGGAGTAGTTTCTTTTAGGCTTCATGATGACATTTGCTTTTAGAGATTTTATGCAGAAAGTTTGACCCTTTTACAGATAGTTCATACTTATGTCATTCACATAGATTTTCATGACTTGAGAGTGATGACTGAAGACTTTATATGGTTTCTGAATTGGCCCAAATTTTTGTTCTATATTTACATATATCTTTCTCCATTTTTCTTCTAGTTCCTTCTCTATAGCTGTAACATCAAGCATCTTAGGATTTGATTTTGACTCAAGCTTTTCAGCTGCTATTTGGATTAGATCAATGCTATCCAACACTGGTGGCTTTGGGAAAGCAATTGTTGGCACAATCACTTTGCTGACTTGTATGTTTAGCTGTAGCACCCCTTACTTGAGCCTTTCTCCCCCTCACCCTTACTTGAGCTTTTCTCCCCCTTTTTATTATCATCAAGTAGAGTGGAGGATGAAGATTGTGTAGCCACTAGTTGTTGTAGCAGTTGAGTTTGCTGAGCTTGATGTAGATGTATAGCTGTTAGAGAACCTTCCATTGTAGTCATTCTGGTTTCTAAGGAATATATCTTTGTGGCAAGATCAGAATTCTTCCTGAGTTGTCTCTTAATATCAAGCATTGTAGCTTCTGGAAGTTTAGAATCCAACCTTTCAGAAATGTTCTTTTTCATTTGATCAATCTCAGTCTTGATAGAAGTGACATCTTGATTGTGTTGAAAACCTTGAATTTGTTGTAACTGCAGAGAGGCCAGGTGTGCTTGTAGGAGCTTCTTGGTGATGGCATTTTTTATGGATTGAAGAGCAGAGTGTGTCTGACTTATAAGTTGAATGAGGGTGGTCTTGAAATAGTGTTCATCACATTACTTTGAAAATGCCTAAGTTGGCATACCATGATCTGGAACTAGGGCCTACTTCCCCTATATCCAGTGACCCCTCTTCACTTGCATCACCAAAGAAATCAGCAGATTCCCCAGTCCCATAGTCAACATCATCATCAGCTCTAGGTGGCATAGCTTGTGATGACATCATTAGCTCTTTGCATTGACTGGGTGGTGTGCACCAAGTTCAGTATTCTTTCTGCATTTATATTGCCCTGTCCAGCCAAAATTTGATATGCTGGAACAGGATAAGTAAATGCCTCAGCATCCAAAGAGATGGAACTTATAACAGCTTGATTATTCTGAGAGAGTCTCTCAATGTCTGCATCATTGGCATTCATTGACTCACTAGCAATGATATCTAACCTTATTCCTCATGTACCTGCATTTCTCTCAATTTTTCTCTCTTTTTACATCAAGGGCTCCCCTTGGCTTCCCACCCTCACACCCTCACCTTCACCATCTAAGGTGGGACTCCTCTCACTCACTTTTGCCAGTCCTAAAGAAATGGACTGCAGTTGTTCACTCTTTTTCTCTCCTTTTTCCTGGGAGCAACCCAGACTCTCACTCCCTTCCTTCAGTCCTAAGAGTGATTGCACTACTACTAAGTCTTCTGTACTTGTAAGAATTGAAGAAATTTGAAGTTGTGCAGAGGCACCCGACGGATGATGAATATCCATCGGGTTAGTAGTATGCCTATCCGACGGATGACTGTTGTTAGGCTTATCCATCGGGATACAATCACTACTCGGCGGATAATGAATATCCATCAGGATAGTAGAAATGAAAGAGTTTGGAGTGGAGACTATTGTAGACTTTGTGCAGATTGATGAAAATTTTGGCACAAATGTCTCAACAGTCTCAGAAAGGAATGGTAAATGAGCCAACAAATCATCTAAAAGATGACGCTCACTTACTTGGATTTTTGGCTTCTCCAAGAGAGTTAAAGATGGAGAATTTGGAAGTGATGTATTGGTCATGTCAACATCCAGTGAGTGTGTGGGAGAATTTGGTGTATCAGGTGCTTCAATTGTGAGAGATTTTAGCTGTGACTCCACATTTATTGGAGCCACATCAACCTAACTTTCAGAAGGTGCAGTGACTGGGTCTTTAGCACCAGTTTGCACTAAGTGTGTGCCATGTGCATCCCCAAGGGTTTTTGGTTTCTTCTTTCTGATATAGGTTTGGGGTGAGCTTGTGTCCCTTACCCTCTTGGCTTGTGCTCTTGGCTGAGAGCTTTGTTCAATAATCACATTCTTTTGGGAGGATGTAACTAGTAATGAGTTTAAATCCTTTTTAAGTACTACAGTTTGTTGAGAAACTGCAGTGTGGCTAGGCTGGGAAACACTCACCTCTCCAACCTTATTCTTAGGGCTTATTTGATTTTCATCATGTCCCTCTTCTTTCTCACCCTCCTTCACACTCCCCTCTTTAGGTTTAGTACATTTTACAACTGATTTCTTTTGAAAGAAATCAGAGGGGACTTTCTTAGCTTTGAATTTTGGAATTTTAGTTTTGGCAGCTTGGGTAGGCATCTGTTTGGTCATTGGAACAGATGTCATAGCTACACTCGAAGGCAAAGAAATGTGTGAGGTTGGAAGAGTAGAGACAGAAGAAATTATCTCACTTACCTGAGGTCTCTCCATTACTGGAAAATAGTATAAGGGCACCTCCTTGTGATGATTTGCTCTATTTAAATCTGCAATAATCCTTCTTTCTTGAACCCAACAATTCAGCTTATTGGTTGGGTTCTCAATCACAATATTCTCAATAAGATGGTTAGCAAGCATCATAAAGAATCTAGCATAATAGACACTTCTACCTCTCTTATTAAGTTCTCCTAACTTAAAGTCTAACTCAAACAAAACCAAGTCACTGAAATTGAAATACTTATCAGTAACTAGCATGTAAAGCATGTTAAGTATAGATATATTGATAGAATCAAAATTTCTAATCTTACCAGAAAACACTTTAGTTACTACATCACACAGATAACTCCATTCTTTCCTAAGACCCAACCTTCTAATTTCACTTAACTTAGATGTAGTGAGTGCATAGCCCATAGAGTTAAGCATGTTAACAATATCAGTGTTTGTGTGTGGAGTAGTAATATTGTTATCAGGGATTTTAAAGCATACTTTGATAATATCACTATTTATGCAAAATTGCTTACCTTTTAGAGTGAAAGTGATGGTCTTGTATGTTGAGTTGTACACTGCAGTTGTCCACATTTCCTCTACAACCTCACAGTAAATGGTGGGTGATTCCAGCATGGCATAGTTGAGTTTGCAGTTCTTCACAAAATCCATCATTTTGTGGTAGTCACTAGACTGTTGAATCTCCTTGTTTATTAAATCTGAGAAGTTGTTTTTCTCATAGATGTAACCGGTTTGAGACATGATTTTCACTACAGGTGCTATTGTAAGAGATTTGAAAGTTTGCAGAGAGAGAAATTGCTTTTGAGAAGAAAGGAGTTAGAGCAATTGAATCTTGAGAATGATAAAAGAAAAGATTGAAAATGAATTGAGCTTTTATACAATCTCATAAATAAACTGACAAAAAAATAATAAAGCAAAATAAAGTGACCAATAAAAATTGCCCAAAATAGCCGTTTAATTTTTTTTAATAAACTGTAAAAATTTTGTCACTTATCTGTCGTGTCATGCTTACAAGCTGTAAGTATACTCGATAGATAATGTTCAGAGTTTTAACGGCTAAGATTGAGACAATTCGACGGATGAAGATAAAACAGTTATCCGTCGAGTTATAAAAATATTCCAAAAAAATAATTGATTTATATTGACAAATTGTATTCCGACGGATGATCAAACTCGATGGATAATGATCATCCGTCGGGATGTAAATTTTGACTTAGCCAAAATTTTATCCAAAACAGAAAAATTAATTAAATTTTGGCTGCATAACAACTTACAAAATATCTGAAATGATTCAAGAATAATTAAGCATACCTAACTCACTTACCAACCTTGAAAAGGTGGATTCATCAAGTGGCTTGGTAGATATATCTGCAAGCTGCTTTTCACTTGGAACAAAATGCAGTTCCACAGTACCATTCATCACATGTTCCCTTATGAAGTGGTACTTGATGTCTATGTGCTTTGTTCTTGAATGATGTACTGGATTTTCAGTGATGACAATTGCACTTGTGTTATCACAGAAAATAGGAATTCTATCCACTTGTAGACCATAGTCCAACAATTGGTTTCTCATACACAAAATATGTGCACAGCAACTACCAGCAGTAATATATTCAGCTTCAGCTGTAGAGGTAGAAACTGTATTTTTCTTTTTACTAAACCAGGACACAAGCTTGTTCCCTAGAAATTGACAGGTTCCGGTTGTACTTTTTCTGTCTATTTTACAACCTGCATAATCTGTATCTGAATAATCAGTTAGATCAAAACCAGAATCTCTAGGGTACCAAATGCTAAGTTTTGGTGTTCCCTTGAGATATCTGAAAATTCTCTTAATAACTACGAAATGAGATTCTCTAGGATCAGCCTGAAATCTAGCACAGAGACAAATAGCGAACATTATATCTGGCCTATTAGCTGTTAAGTATAGAAGTGAGCCAACCATGCCCCTATAGCTTGAAATATCCACAGACTTTTCAGTACTGTTTAATTCAAGCTTAGTTGCAGTGGCCATGGGAGTTTTTGCAGATGTGCAATCCATTAGTTCAAACTTCTTTAAAAGATCATGAATGTATTTAGTTTGACTAATGAATATTCCATCACTAACTTGCTTAACTTGGAAACCAAGATAGTAAGTTAGTTCTCCCATCATGCTCATTTTATACTTACTTTGCATCAATTTGGCAAACTTTTTGCAAAGTTTTTCATCTGTAGAGCCAAAAATAATATCATCTACATAAATTTGAACAAGTATACTAGAGCCATTAATATTTTTAAAGAATAAAGTTTTATCAACAGTAACTCTTGTGAAGTGATTTTCCAAAAGAAACTTTGATAAAGTGTCATACCAGGCTCTAGGTGCTTGCTTCAGTCCATAAAGTGCTTTCAAAAGAAAGTAGACATGATTTGGGAAATTTGGATCTTCAAAACCAGGAGGCTGACTAACAAAGACTTCCTCCTCCAAATCTCCATTCAGAAAAGTACTTTTGACATCCATTTGATAGACCTTGAAATTGGCATGAGCTGCATAGGCTAGGAAATTTCTGATGGCTTCAAGTCTTGCAACAGGAGCAAAAGTTTCATCAAAATCTATTCCTTCTTGTTAACAATAGCCCTTAGCAACCAATCTAGCTTTGTTCCTTACTACTATGCCAATTTTATCCATCTTGTTTCTGAATACCCATTTGGTGTCAATTGGATTCTTTCATTTAGGCTTGGGTACAGACTTCCATACTTTATTCCTTTCAAATTGGTTTAGCTCCTCCTGCATAGCTAAAATCCAATGAGGATCCAACAAAGCTTCTTCTACCTTCTTTGGTTCTTCCTTAGATAGGAAGCTGCTATATAGACATTCTTCTTGAGTTGCTCTCCTTATTTGAACTCTAGAAGATACATCACCAATGATGAGCTCAAAGGGATGATCTTTTGTCCATTTCCTTTATTGAGGTAGATTAACTCTAGATGAAGAGGCCTCATTGTTGTCTTGATGTGTGACTGAGTTTTAATTATTAGAAACTCCCCCTGAGTTTGTGAATCTTTGACTTGAGAAAGGGGAATTTTCTGTTAGTGATCTATTCTGACTTTCAGCTTCTCTTAATGACCCGACGGATGGTGCACTTTATGTTCTGACGGATGAGGCTGATTGTCTCCCGACGGATAAGGCAGATTGTCTCCCCACGGATAAAGCATTTTGCAACTCGACAGATGTTGAATTTTGTGCTTCATTAGTAGTAGATTTTTCTGCATTATCCTTTGCCATTATTTCCTGATCACTTTCATCATCATTATCATCACTAACCATCTCCACATTATCAAATTTGAGACTTTTATGAGAATCTTCATCTTGCAGTCCTTCAATCTTTTTATCATCAAACATAACATGTATTGATTCCATAACAATGTTGGTTCTAAAATTGTAGACTCTATATGCTTTTCCTACAGCATATCCAACAAAAATTCCTTCATCTGCTTTAGCATCAAACTTCCCATGTTGATCAGTCTGGTTCCTCAAGATATAACATTTGCAGCCAAAGACATGAAGAAAATTTAGAGTTGGCTTCTTGTTCTTGAACAATTGATATGGTGTTATGTATTTTGCTTGATTCACCAAAGAAATATTCTGAGTGTAGCAGGCAGTGTTCACAGCTTCAGCCCAGAAATATGTTGGTAAATTTGATTCTTCAAGCATTGTCCTTGCAGCTTCAATAAGAGATCTGTTTTTCCTTTCTACCACTCCATTTTGTTTTGGGGTTCTTGCTGCAAAAAAATCATGCATTATTCCATTCTCTTCACAAAATGATCTCATCACAGAATTCTTGAACTCAGTTCCATTGTCACTCATGATTCTCCTTACTTTAAAATCAGAATGATTGTTGACTTGCCTTATGTGATTGATAATGATTTCACTAGCCTCATCTTTAGACTTTAGGAAATATGTCCAAGAGAACTTTGAGAAATCATCTACAATTACTAGGCAAAATCTTTTCCTTGAGATGGACAACACATTGAATGGTCCAAACAAATCCATGTGTAGCAATTGCAAAGGTTCTTCAATTGTTGAATTAAGCTTCTTTCTGAATGATGCTTTAATCTGTTTTCCCATTTGGCAGGCATCACATAGTCCATCCTTAGAAAACTCCACTTGAGGAATGCCTCTAACCAGTTCTTTCTTGACAAGCTCATTCACGGTCTTGAAGTTTAGATGGGATAGCTTCTTGTGCCATAGCCAACTTTCATCTTGACTTGCTTTACTGAGAAGACAAGTAACAAATTCTGCATTTGATGAGTTGAAGTCAGCTAGATACACATTTTCTCTTCTCACGCCAGTGAGAACCACTTTGTTGCTCCTCTTGTTTATCACAACATAGGCTTCTGAGTTAAGGTTACTGAATTGCCCTTGTCACAAAGCTGGCTGATACTCAACAAATTATGCTTGAGACCATCCACTAGGGTAACCTCCTCAATGTTGACATTGTCTTTTAAAATCAAGCCATATCCCGCAGTATAACTCTTGTTGTCATCCCCAAAAGTAATACTTGGGTCAGCTCTCTCCTTGAACTCTGTGAGCAGGGTAGAATCTTTAGTCATGTGCCTTGGACAACCACTATCCAGGTACCAAAGATTCTTTCTGTTTCCCTACATACATCAAAACCAAATCAAGTTGATTTTGGTACCCAAGTTTCCTTGGGTCCTGTCTTGTTAGCTTTCTTCTTTGGTTTCTTAGGTTTGATCTGATTTGACTTGGGAATATCTGATTCATCCTTAGTCATTTGAGTTGGACCTTTGAAACCAATCATTAAAACAGAATTATCATGCACACTTTGATTGACAGGGAAAGGCATGCTATTTGAAAACATGTTATTCCAGTAAGGCATGCTAAATGACATTTGAGGCATACTAAATGCATCATAATAAGGATTAGGTGCAAATGGTATATTAGCAAATTGTGCATTCATATTCTGAGCAGACATAGCATTCATAGGCATAGAAAGCATGGCAGTCATGTTGGGAAAAGAAGAGGGTACATATATGGGAGTTGGCATGGCAAGTTTGCAATTAACAGACAAATGATTAACACTACCACACTTAACACAGATTTTTCTTGGGGCATATTTATCAGGTGTGTAGTTTTTATGTTTGTTAATCCCTACTTTCCCATTTCTATTGTTTTTCTTTTTAGCTTCTATTTTAACCACAATCTTCTTCAATTTGTCATTCAATTGCTTGATAGACATATGGCCAACATTAACTTTCTTCTCCTTCTTCACTTGACCTGATTCTCCTGGAACAAAGTTTTTGGAAACTGATCCATATTTCTCATTCAGCTTGGAAAGTTTGGCTTTGCTCACAGGTTTGCTTACAGCCGACGAATGAGGATTTGTGTCACTCGACGGATAATTGTTTTGATTATCCGACGGATGACTCTAATCATCCGCCGAGTCCACATCTGTTAGCAATCCCTCAACCAAATTGGATTCCAGCTTCTCCTTACTCTTTTTCCAGGCTGCATCACAAAAGGACTCAATACCTTGAACTTTAGTGATTTGAGCATGAACATCTCTGGATGATTTCCATGCCTTAATCACTTCTTGTTCTCATTCAAGTTGCTTCTTCAAAATCTCTTCTTTCTTCAAGGACTCAGTTAATTCATCCTTAACAATCTTACACTCAATTCTCAATTTTTCAAATTCAATAAACTGAGATTCTAGCACATTATTTCTCTCACTTAAAAACAAATTGTTTTCTTTGATTTTAGTATTTTCTTTGGTGAGAGACTTAAGTGTAACACGCAAGTGATATAATTCTGTAGACATGTCATTAATAGCATCATTACACTCAGCTTTAGATAAATATGCTAGGTTAGTGGTGATTACCTGATTACTTGAAGATATAGTTTCTGTTTCATCAGACTTGGCTATTAGGGCTAGATTGACATAGCTGACATCCTCATCTTCATCCAAACCATCAGCTGCCCAATTATTTTCCTGTGTAATGAAAGGCCTTTCCTTTTGCTTGAGCAACTCAAAATACTTCTGTTTATAATCAACAGGCTCAAACTTCTTTTTACTGGAATCTGACTTTCTACATTCACTGGCAAAGTGCCCTGCCAAGCTACATTTGAAACATTTGAATTTAGATTTTTCCACCATGTTTCGTTTTGGCTTGGCTGCTCCAAAGTTCTTTTTAAACTTGAGCTTGGAAAATCTTCTTGAAAGAAAGGCTAAATGCTCATCAATATCATTCATGTCATCTTGGCTCAAATTGTCTTCATTTTCAGCTACCAGCCCTTTTCCCTTGTTCTCACAGGCCTTTGAAGTAGACTAAACAACTTCTACATTTACCTCTTTCTCTTTCTCTAACTCAGCAACCAGTGTTATGGACCCTCCTTTTTTCCTTCCTTTCTCCATCCTCTCATCTTGCTCTATTTCAAGCTCATAAGTTTTCAGGATGCCATACAGTCTCTCCAAAGTAAACTCCTTGTAATCTTGAGAGTTTCTCAATGAGACTGTCATTGGTTTCCATTCCTTTGGAAGAGATCTAAGGAACTTGAGATTGGAGTCTTTTGTCTTATAGACTCTTCCATGCAACTTCGGAGCATTTAGTAGTTTTTAAAATCTACTAAAAATGTCAGTGAGAGATTCACTATCTTCACAATGAAAGTGCTCATATTGCTGAATTAGCAGCTGCATCTTGTTTTCCCTTACTTGCTCAGTACTATCACAGCTAATCTAAATTGTGTCCCAAACCTCTCTGGCTGTTTTGCAGTTAATGATGTTATTAAACATATCACCATCAACTCCATTGAACAATATATTCATGGCCTTCTTGTCTTTCCTGACTTGCTCAATATCAGGATCTGACCATTCATGCCTAGGCTTGGGAACATATGGTTCATTCCCTGTTGCAGCTCTCATTGGTACATGAGGACCTCTCTCTATGCAATCCACATAGGCCTCATCTTGAGAAAGAAGATGTATGTGCATCTTCACCTTCCAGTGGTGATAATTGTCTTTGTCCAGAAATGGAATTTTAACTCCAACATCCTTTTTGTTCATCTTGTTATTTGTTGTGATCTTTAAACTCTTTGTACTTCAAGAGCTTGCTCTGATACCAATTGTTATTCCCTAACAATACAACAAGAATTACAGAAGGGGTTTGAATGTAATTCTGGCTTCTTTTTGAGATTTTTAAAATTGTTCAAACTTAATAATATATATAAGTGTTTGATTTGTAGAGTGCAGGAATGAAAGAATTATATAAATCAAAACACAAGTCTTTAAAACTTTCTGGTGGATTTGAATGTATCCACCAGATATATATATATATATATATATATATATATATATATATATCAAGAGAACCATGTGAAGCTTGAATAGCTCACAGCTGCTTTTACAAGTGAACAAACAAACTACAGAGAAATTCTTAACAGTTACAGCTTTTTCTATTTCTCTTCTAAAATGTGTTTGCTTAGTAATTTGTTCTACTAGCTACACTTGGTTTATATATCACCAAGTTTACATGGTAATAAGACAGGATAATAAAACAAAACCTATCAAGTCTAACTCCATGCTGCTTCACTACTCTATTCCAGCATCTTTGAATATCTTCATAATAGCATGGAAATGGTAATGCTTCTTTGTTCTCAAAACCCTGCTAAACAGGATGCCACATTCCTTTTGCAAACACCCAACGCATGTGACTGTGTTGTCACTAGTCAACAGATATTTGAATTGATCATCCGTCGGGTACATGCTTGTTATCCGTCGGGTAGCCTTGTTGATCATCCGTCGGGTAGCTTTGTTGATCATTGTTGATCATCCGCCAGGTAGCTATTTGAAACGTGACTCCATTTTATTTATGCAGAATTACAAGACATCTAATATTTACAATTAATCAACCTATTTTGCATATTTACTAGTAGTCAACATGACTCATATGCTACTATAGAATCTACACAAAGTTGTTTGCAGAAATGTGCTACATTACTTATTGTTACATAAGCTACTCACCCGGTGGATATCAATTAGTCATCCGTCGGGACTATAATTGATTATCCATCGGGTGCTACAAAATTCACTAAGTTAAATCTACTAAGGTGTTTTGTTTAGCTTATCATCAAGTACACAATATATTTCTAACAATTACCCAGTTTCTTAAAGCCCATCCCACCTTCTTCTTTCACATTACATAGCTTGTCCCATGATAGAAATATGATTCCTCTAATTTGTCCCCCACTTAGCCACCAAAATGCATTCATTTTCTTTTCGATTGTATCACAAACCTCTGCCGGTATTAATAACAAAATCATTCAGAAGTTGGGTATTGATTGAGCTAGTTGTTTTGAGTAACGTGATTTTGCCCGCCTCAGAAATATTATGCTTATTCCACATCTGCAATTTGGCCTTTATTCAATCCACCAGAAAACTAAACTCTAAGATTTTATTATGCCATATCCGCATTGGCAGTCTTAAGTATTTTTCCAGTTTCTGCACCTCGCTAACTCTCAACTGACTACATACCACTCGTCTATCAAGTGGTATGCCATATCCGCATTATGTATTCTATAATAATGTTTCTTGAATATGTAAAAGTGTTCGTAGACTAGACTGAAGTATTTTTCAGTAAACAACCAACAAGTTAGTGAATAAATATCTGAAAAAAGATCAAACATGATCATGTCTCAGAATGAAGATAAACTGCTTGGTGAAGAATAATGTTGCAGAATAAAAAATGTTTTAAGTCAAATGTCAAGAAGTCACATATCAAATTATATCGAGAAGTCAGATAATCCTATAGAGAAGTCACTCTACTTGTAGAGAAATCATTATACTTGTAGGAAAGTCACTCTACTTGTAGAGAAGTCCAAGGTTATGTAGAGAAGTATAGATATCGACAAGTCAAAAATATATGTAGAATAGTGGAGATATCGACAAGTCAAAAGTATATGTAGAGAAGTGCGGATATCGACAAGTCAAACTGTATATAGCGAACTGGAGGTATTGACAAGTCAAACTGCATATAGAGAACTAGAGATGTCGATAGGTCAAACTTCACATAGAAAATTGGAGATGTCGACAAGTCAAACTACATATAGAGAAATGGAGATATCGACAAGTTATAACATTTGTAGAGAAGCGGAGATTTCAATAAGTCATTCTACATGTCGATATGAGACTTCTCTATACAATAATGCAGATCTTGATAACAGCTCAAATTACAGAATGCAACCAATCTGAAGAGTCAAGATTATCAATCAACAAACCATTTTATTACTGAAATGGAAAGTCTACAAATGCAGTTTTAGGAGTGCAAGATCAAAGGGTAAGATGAACTGGACAAAAGGAGGGTCACCGATCTAGAAGATTACATGGAGATTTGCTGCACTTAAAATGGATATAGACAAAATGACTTTAGAAAATATATTAATTTATTTTAGTGCAAGTTCTGTAAACTGTGCATGTTAATCTATAAAACATGTCACATGTCCTTACTTCAGTAGTAACAAATATAGATCTAGAATTCTTGTACTCTCAAGAAGTAGCTATGTACTAACATATTCAAGAACACAGATTTGTAGCACAAATAATTTGATTTAATATAAATCAAGTGAGTGTTGATAATTGTGTTTATATTCTTATAGTTATTTGATTATCACTACAATTATTTAGTCTGTCTAGTTCAAGAAGCCAAACATTCAACTTGATTATCTTGAAAATATTCCAAAATAGTTTTTAAGGAAGTAAAATCAAGAAAACACATTCACCCTCTGTGTGCATTTTATACCTGACAAGTGGTATCAGATCAAAATTTAAAAGTAAATGGATTATCTTTGATAAAGTAAACTACACTCTATAGAAGAAGAAGATGATATTGTTCATCAGGATGGCTCATCCACTATATCTTAAAATTCTCAATCCTGGACCCTTCATTCCTATGATAAGGGTACCTGAAGCAACTGAAGGTGATGTAGTCATTCCTGATCACTATGCTCCTAAAACATAAAATGAGAAAGTCTCACTTGACAGTAGCTTGCAACTCATTCTAATTGAATCTCTTGATAATGTCATGTATAACAACATTATCTAGTGTGAGTCAACCAAACAAATCTGGGAGAAAATAGAGATTCTGTGTGAAGGTACTAAAAAAGTGAGGTCAAACCAGAGAAGAATTCTGATCTCACAATATGAGGGTTTCATGGCTAAAACTAAAGAAGGCATTACTGAGGTTTTGGAAGGTTCAACAAATTGATAAATGACTTGCAGCTGCATGAAAATTCTATGAAGCTGAAGAGGTCAACCTGAAATTCTTGTTCACTCTTCCTGACCTATTTGGAATAAATAATCTCTGCAATAAGAAAAGGGAGAGATCTAGGGAGAATAACTTTGGGGGATTTATATGATATTCTTAAAACCTATGAGCTAGGAGATGATGCAGAGAAAATCAATAAAGCTGAGTCAAGGACATGTTATGGATGTGTCAAGTGCTTTGATAACTAATGATCAGAAAATAATTGAGAATGAAACTAAATCTCAGACTCAGGTTATATAGCCCGTTGATCATAAGAACAAGGAACCTCAAAATCAAGTCATTTTGGAGTTGGAAGAGGATGGATATTACACCCTTGATGAGTTTGATGAAATGGACCAGTTTATGGCCTACCTGGTAAGGAAGTTTTCAAATGTAAGAGTTAAAAAGCCCAGGTATTTCAAGGGTAAAGGTCACACATCTTACAACAATAACTGGAAGGGAAAAACTCAGACAGGTGCAGCTGGAAAAGGTGGTTATAAATCAGGATCTTGGGACAGATCTAAGATTAGGTGCTATAATTATGATGAGCTTGACCATTTTGCCACATAATGCAGAAAGCCAAAAGGGGTGAAGAAAGATAAGGCATACTTGGAGCTTGAGGCTAAGTATGAAGCACTTCTGAAGAAGCAACTGGAAAAAGTTTATATTGATGAGGGAAAGAGTTGAGATGACACAGATGATGAATATGACAATGAAGAATATGGAAATTATGCTCTCATGGACTTGGAGGAATGAGAATCATATGCATCAAAATATGAGGTACCTATCCTAACCACTATTGATTTGAATGCCTCACAATATAAGGAAACTGTTGAAAAGATGAATATGAAAATGTTTCACATTCACACAAGCATGATGGTTGTCATTGAGGAAATGAATAGACTATCAAAAGTGAATGAGAAAATGAAAATTATGAAATAAAAACTAAAGCTGCAGCTTGTGAGCCTAGAATCAGTTAGGTAAGAAAATGAATATTTTAAAAATAAGTTGAAATGTGCAGAGGAGATAAAGGTTGTACTGAGAGATAAAATTGAGAAAATTAAACTTAAACTTGAGTCATTTAAAAATGCTTCTCAACTAGTTGGCCAATATCATGAAAAGAACAAATTATGTGCTAACATATTAGTTGGTCTGGACTATGAGGTTGGTTCATCTAAAAAAAATCAAGTTGATAAAGGCAAAGAAAGTGTGAACAAGAAGGTTTCTAACACTACCACGAAAATGGTCTTCAGCAACATCGAAAAAAAATGTTAAAAATGCTGAAAAATGTAGCTATAGGGCGTAAGACAACACTTTAGTCAATTTTGTGGGTGTTGGAAATTTGTATGTGGCCTTTGATGTTATATCAACACATTTTAGAAAACAATGCCAACATCCATATTATGTTGCTTTAGGGTCCTATGGCAACATTTTTTACTCAATAACAACACCAACACTGGTGTTGGTTTTAACTCTATGGCAACACCCTCTAGTCAATAGCAACACAATATTGATGTTGATTTAATTGTTATTGCAACATCTTTCTCCATCTATAGCAACACTACTCGATTAATATTTCTTATTTTGCCAACACCTCATCATGTTATAGCAACACCAATTGAGTTAGTTTTGCCAACACTTTATAAGGCAAATGCAACATTTTTAGTGGTAATTTTTGAATAGCTTGTTACTTAAAAAGACCTCCCAGTTTTAATCAATTTCTTACAAAGAAATCAAAATAATACACAAACCAAGATATGCAATGTCAAATTAATTCGAATATAAACTTTAAATTCATACTTGAATAAACTTTAAAGTCATACTTGAATAAACTTTAAAGTCATACAATTCCAACTATTTTGACCTAAAAACTTATGATACAAGACAAGATTACACTGTTTCGGTCAAAATCTAACAAATCATGATAACTATTTTGACGCCCTGATTCCTCCACCATTAGCATGGTCCAATAGCACCTCTCCTAATTAGTTTCTGTGAACAAATATGTCAAAAGAGATAATTTAGACACCAAACGTTATTATAATGATGCACTTCTGTAGTTAAACTTTAAAACCCTTGTCTGTAAAAACGTCACCTCTCTGATCCCAATTATTTCATGTTTTGAGACAATGCATTTCCTTCTAAACCCTGTCTCCGGTCTAAAACTAACTTTAGCTCATCTTGAACACCCAGCATGGGGAAACTGGATGTTTCTGTTGTGCCAAATGTGAGACTCTCTCTTGCTATGCTATCATCAACACAAAATGGCTTTTCCATGACTCTTCCTTGTCTCTGTCCATTAACATAAGCTGCATGCAACATATTAAAACCATCTATATTGTATATCTGTCTACAAATCTATACTTTACTTACTTGCAGATGGGAATTAACATTATATTTTAATTATATAGTTGGGATGTTGCTTTACCTGTAGAGATTTACAGGAAGAGTTTAAGCTTCTTGCACTTCTTAGCAAAAGTCATAATACGACTAGGTCCACCAGTGTTGATGTCAAGAGAAACATCATATCTGCAATCCATTACAACACTGAAATTTATTTACCTAACATATAGGCTTCACTATATCATATTTACAAGTATACAAACATTTCATCAAAAGTGGTATTAGGTGCACAGTTTACAATTATTAATTAGTACTAACATCTAAGAGTATCCAACATATCATTATTAATTAGTACTAGCAACTAACAATCATTATCAATTAAGAGTGTTAAGAGTGACTAACATATAAATACACAAATATATTATAGTTTACTATTGACTGTAATTAATCAACAAGTATATCAAATAGTTTGAAAATCAGTACAAGCAATCAGTACAAATAATTCAATCAATTACAGCTAGCAGCTGACAACTAATTGTCAAACATGGCCTAAAGGTTTCTACTATTATGCTGATAAACATTTGTTAGAAGCTTAATCATTTTTCAAACATCAAAGTAGTTTCAGACATTAATCCTTAAAAATACCATTGGATTAGAAAACTTAACTTACATTTAAATAAGGCTTTTTCATACTATGGCATTTTAGATCAAATCCTCTAACTAAACCACTATTAAAAGAACGAAATATCTGCCTTCATAATATAGGTTCAAAATGGAAATCATAAAATAAAAACATTGAGTTACTCTCCATAATCCACAAGTTAAAAACTATAGCATTTGAAAAGGATAAAACAGTTGACAAAATTCTGACATTACTAATGCATTTCAGCACCCGGACAAGAACTTCAAATTCAGAATCTGAAAATCCCATGGCATATTTGACAAGATCACCATATTGCTCAGAAGAGCCTAACAGCATGTTCATTACGTTAAGAGAGTGGTTTGAAAAATTAATATTTAAATTAGAACTGCAAATCCGATTTAGCAAATCAGATATCAAGTACCTTGTATCTGGAAGCTAGAATCCACTTTATTAATCCTACCAGTTTGAACATACAAGCTCCTAAGTCCCAAACTGTATCAAACAGCACAAACTAAAAAATATTAGGTACCAAATTGAATTAGTTATACACATAAACTCAGGACCTCGTTAGCTATATACTAACTAAGAAACATACAATCAAGAGATAATAAAAGCTATACACATGTGGTTACCTATTCTTATATACATCCAAATATGAAACATAGGAAATCGATTCACTGTGTAGACCACTAATTCAGTGTATCCGACTAGTGAACCGATTCACATATATATATTATAGTTTACTATTGAGTGAAATTAATCAACAAGTATATAAAATAGTTTGAAAATAAGTACAAATTATTGTTTGGAAATAGAAGGATAAACATAAACCTTAGTTGCACTTCTTTTCTGCGTAATCCTTCTGAACTCTCGCTTGAGCTGACAAAACACAACTATATCATTTTTGTAAAGTTTCTTCAAGCTCCTTTTGCTTCTGAACTTCTCTCCAAAGCGTATCGACACTGGAAGATGCCGAAAGCTGCTCCTGATTGCGTAAAGCCTGGAAGCACTTAAGCTCAATTTCAGCATCGTCCACTAGCTTAAGGGCTGCCTCGATTTGTGACCAGAGGTTTTTACCTCTATGCTGGTAACCACTTGTAAGAACCTTAATCTTTTGTTCGAATTTCTGGGCCTTTTTAGCATTGTCGTTCATCTTCCTCCTCAACATTTCAAATTCATCCTGCAATGAAGTTATCTTTTCCTTCTGAACATTTTCACCAGTCAAATACTTCAGGCTATCATATTTGTGTATTATTTGTGTAACAATCATTTAAGAGTGGCTCCCTGCAATGGACTGCATCCTCTATGCTGAAAGTGCCTGTTAAGGATTCTGCAAGTGCAGATGTTCTGCCATCTGAAGAAAATATAGGTGAACTACTTTTTGTTGTGATGAATCTTTGAATCAACTCTTATTCATTTTAGTTGAATCATAATTCTTTGTTTATAACAGAGAAAATTGAGGGAGAAAAGACAAGATGATCCGTAGACGAAAATGACAAGATGATCCGTAGACGAGGACCTCTAATTTTTGGGAAATAAGTTGCGCTTTGATTTATCATTTCAAACAGTATAAACTATATTTCACTGAAACTAAATAAACATTCCTAAACATTTGTTAAAAAATGTACCAACATATAATGACATTTAGGCCTAATTCTGAAGTAGGACTAATTAATTCAGGATAACATATGTAGAAGGCTTAATATTAATTATTTAATAACCTGGTAGAATTTGATATGTATACCTTTAGTTTGTAATCCGGAAATCAACGAAGAGCCCTACGCAGAAATGGAATTCCTGAGCTTCGCAATCCAACGAGCAGCAGCAACCATCCCACGATGGTCATATCCTCATATCAAAGCTAATACCAGCATCATGTAAAATTGAATGATGAAAATGAATTACTACACCTGTTACAAAAATTAGCGGTAGGGAGAACGTTAATGATACAATAACATAAACCGAAATATGATGCTTTTTAAAAGAATAAACAAAAATTTATGCAGTAAAACTAATTTAAACAACAAGGACATCTTTTATTCATACATCGATCACAAAAAAACCTTGGTCAATGTATATAAAGATTACACAATTCTTCTCTACAAGAAACTAAAGAAAAAATTGCAAGTTTTTGATCATTAACATTTTAAAGATACAGGGCACACATATACATACATAAATATATGAATCAAATTGCATAAAAACCTACCTAGTTAAAAACAAAGCACACACATATACACAAACAAAGTAAAACCCCCAAAATTTAGGGTTTATAAAAAAATTCTAAAAACTAAGAATTAACAAAATAAAAAACCCCAAAATTGGGGTTTGTAAATAAATTATAATTAGATTGTGCACCTTTAAATAGAGTGAAACTTTGAAACCAAGCTTAAAATCCGGGCAGAGCTTTGAGACCGAGCTTTAAAATCGAGATTTGACGAGCGGCAACGAGTGAGATGAACGGAGATGAGGACAAGAGGGTCGTTTTTTATGTCTGAGTTTACAGCGGCCACGATATATTAACGGAGATGAGGATTTGCGGGGAGAGTATGCTTTGTGTTTGATTTTGTGCGAAGAGACTGAGACAGAGAGCCGTGTTTTCTATTTTACGTTTTGTTTTATTTTTTCCGGGCTTCCAATTTAACTCTGGGCGGGATCATTCCCCCGCTTTTTCTATTTCAATTTTTTCGCAGGTCTAAGGCAACACCAAAAAAGGTATTGGCATAGGAAAATCTAAGGCAACATGTATACCTATATTTGGTTATGATGTTGGCATACATCATTTTTTTAAGTTTCAGGTCACATAAGCCAACATTTTTTATGGCAACACCATTTTTTGATGTTGGTTAAGGCCATTTATGTGGTAGTGTAATGTGTTTCAAAAGGTGAATGCACCCTAGTTCAAAAATTATGAGGTAAACTTCAGTGAATAAGAGCTCATTATGAAGTAAGAAATTGCAGATGAAGGCAAGAAAAATGTAAAATTAACTATCAATACTGAAAGTGAGAAAAAGCATGATACTAGTCCAGTCACCAAGACACCTAAAGTGAAGCAAAGAATGAAAGTACACTGAAGAAAAAGAAAAACAGGAATGGAAAAATTTAAGTTAACAAAAGAAATAATTATGCTTATATTTGCAGATACCCCTAGGAAAAAAATGTCAGAAATATGGCTCAACAAATCACCTAACTCATCTTTATAAAAAGACTGTTAGTGAGCCAGAGTATGGGACATACAAATACAATGAAGCGTAAAGTGATGATCCTTATTTTTTTTGTTGTAACTTTGATTGTATAACTTGCAACATGAAGGTTATGACTAGCTGTCATAGGTAAAGAAAGATCTAAAAGAAATCAATATTGAATCTGAGGTCAAAAATGAAAATGCTGATCAACCTAAGAAAGTTGTTTTTTATAGCTCAAACTCTACTCCTGTTAACTCTACAAAGAAGAAGAATGTGCCCAACACTATTTGGGTAGCTAAAAATACTTAAATCTCATTGTATGCAGGGCAATAAGAATAAAGTCATGTGGATCATTAATGATGGTTGTTCCAGACACATGACATGTGATAAAGCCCTGATATCACAGTTTGAGGAGATGGCTAACTCTTTGATGACCTTTAGAGACAACAACAAGAAATTCAAAATGGGATATGATAGTTTAATTTGTGAAAATATTGTCATTCAAGATGTAGCACTGGTTGGAGGACTTGAACTTAATCTTTTAAGTGTTAGTCAATTTAAAAATAAGGATTTTAAAGTTATATTTGACAAAAAAGATTGGTCAATTACAAGCAAAAAGACTGGTGAAATTGCTCTCAACGGAGTAAGAAAAGGAAGTCTGTTTGTTTCAAACATGAACTCAGCAAGTAAAGACAAAGTGTGTTACTTCTACACTAAGACATCAAGTGAACAAAGCAGACTTTGACACAAAAAGCTCTCCCACCTAAATTTTAAAGCAATCAATACTCTTGTGAAAAGAGAATTGGTGAGAGACATGCTTGCCTTGGATTTTGTCCAAGACAAAGTCTATGAAGCTTGTCAAAAAGTAAAGATGAAGAGATCAAGTCGCAAAAGCAAGTCTGTGTATTTTATTAATGCTCCCCTACAACTTATTAACATGGATTTGTTTGGTCCTGTGAATGTCATGTCCATCTCCAAGTAAAGATATGCACTAGTAATGGTGGATGACTACTCAAGATATACTTGGGTGGAATTTATGCATTCAAAAGATGAAAGTCTACACATTATCATTGAACACATAAAGAATATTAAGAAACAGGCTAAATATCAAAATTCTATGAAAAGATTGAGAAGTGACAATGGTACCGCGTTCAGAAATTCCATATTAAATGTTTTCTGTAAAGATAAATGCATCACTTAAGACTTCTAAGCTCCAAGAACACTTCAACAAAATGGTGTGCTTGAAAGAAAGAATAGAACTCTGGTTGAAGTTGCAAGGACAATGTTGCAGGATGTCAATCTGCCGACAAGCTTTTGGGAGGAAGGTGTTAACATAACATTTTATACTCAGAATATATATTTGGTGAACAAAAGTATTGGTAAGTCACCTTACTAAATCATATCTAAGAAGAAGTATAAAGTTAAATATCTTCATGTATTTAGAAGCGAGTGCTTTGTGTTAAAAGACAACTCTGAATATGTTGGGCTTTGTAACCATACATCCCCCTTCATTCTTCCATAATAGGGCCAAATCACCACTATGCCATTTAGTGTCTAAACTCCAACATTCCATAAAATTCAGAGTTTTACATAATTTTAATATTTTATTTCATTTTACTAACGTTTCCGACAAAAATATAATACTGGGCTATATTTGCTGGGTAATTTTTTTGAAAAAATGAATTGTCCGTGATTTACCCAGCCATGACAATTCCAAGTTAGCAGACTCATTGTTCTAGACGGTCCTGGTGTCCAGGTCCCGTCTCTGTCCCGTTTTTTGGCCCATTAATCGTATCAGTAACAGAATAAATTGCTTGCTCCTGATTTTCCCGTCTCTGTCCCGTTTTTTGGCCCATTAATTGTATCAGTAACAGAATAAATTGTTTGCTCCTGATTTCCCGCTATTTCCAACTCTTTTATTCTCTTACGCTTTGTATCAACAAACATTATCTCAGCTTTTAACTGATTTCTGTCAGATCCATCTCATCCATATTTATTGTGATTTTTTTGTTACTCTGATCCCGCCTATTCCACTGATCACGCTGTTCAAATCTTAGAGCCCCATTATGTCCTAAAATCTCTCTCACCATCCCTTCCATCTCGACTTGTTTACTCATCCGAGCTCATTTTCTTGTTCAAGATAGGCTAATCTAAAAAATACATCCTTCAAAATTTATTCTCTCTTCAATACCATTAGTAAATCATCTTTGACAACTAGAGAATCTTTCTTAGCATTCTCAAAATCAAGCAACTGCGTCTCAATTAAAGTATTTCTCTCAAATAACAAGGAATTAGCATTTTTAATTCTAGCATTTTTTCTTTTAAGGGATTTTAGAGTGACATGCAAGTTGTATAATTCAGAAGACATATCATTGATAGTTTCTTGATATTCGCCCTTACTTAACTTAGAGAAATCAGTTGTGATTACCTGACTGCTACCTAAGATTATCTCCGAATCAATATCTTTCTTCATGAGAGACAAATTTATAAATTATTTGTTCAACTATGGAATATGGGCATCTACCTCCTTCTTCACCTAACATGGTCTTCTTTCCTATTTGGATACTACTTAATAGAAGGAAACACACACACACACACACTCATGATTCAATCAATCCAATACAGAGTACACACATAACATATATTACGCGGAAAATCACATCCCGACTTGTGTTATTAATCCAAACAATTATCAATAATGTAATCAATATATAACACCTCAACGGTGTTCCAAACCCAATACTTAATCCAAACAATGTTCAAGCATACGATCAAAATAATAACACTGCAATGGTGTTTCAACCGATATTTGAGTCAACCGATACTCAAGCATCTCCCAAACGATACCTAACATGACTACATCTCTTAAGCGTGCCTATCAAACACAATATGACTATGTATATATAGTCATCACAAAACTTAGTAAACAAGACATACCTAATTAGAATAATAATTATCTACCAATACAATTTTTATCCAATCTTATTCTGATAATAATTCTCTACACATACAATTATTATCAAATTTAATTGTATTTTGTATCACCAAATTCAACCGGGTTGAATTTCCACGTGAATTTCATATCAAGTTACTTATATTTTAAACTAGATGAGTTTTCGGGCAGTTATATAATATTTATTTTAATTGAAATAATATTTAAAAGTTAATAATATAGTTTTTAAGAATATATTAATATGATATATTTTATATTTACGAAATAATATATATAATTATAAATAAATATATTTTATATTTTATTCAAATACGTTAAGGATTTACAATGATGAATACAGTTGAATAACTCAAATGATTATGAGTTAATCATCTCTCGTCCACCCGCAAGGGTTGAATCAGTTGGTTAAAGAGGGGATAACTATCCTCTTGGTTACATGTTCGAATCCCAGGGGATGAGAATTTATGATTATGCCTTTTGAGACAGAGCCCGTCGCTTAAATGTGGTTTACCTTGGTTCACGTGATTTGCAAGTTATTGCGTGAGCCCGTAGGGTTTACGCAGTGTGCACCCAAAGGGTAGCGGCTGCGGGTTACCTACGATAAAAAAAAATCACCTGTCGTCCCAAATTCTTGTTCGTCTTTGACTCACTCCGATAATTTTTATGTACATATACTTAAAAGATATATTTGTAAAAAAACACAAGATTTGCAATGGTAATGTAGAAAAAATGAGACAAAAAATAAAAATAAGGAGGTATGAAAATGAAGAAAAAAGAAAATTAGTAGAGAAAGAAAAGATAATTAAGTAGGAGAGAAATTCAGTGAAGAATGATTTTTTTTTGAAGTTAGAGGAACTTGTCATATAAACAACTATATTTAATGAGTAAATCACAAGTGTCCAATTTAATAAAAGTGTAGCACGTATCAAGTTTGTACTAT
Organism: Apium graveolens; assembly: GCF_009905375.1. Classification (NCBI taxonomy): domain Eukaryota; kingdom Viridiplantae; phylum Streptophyta; class Magnoliopsida; order Apiales; family Apiaceae; genus Apium; species Apium graveolens. The sequence goes on from NC_133649.1 coordinate 277,769,262, forward strand.
CTTTAATCTTTTAATATAACTAGCTTAAATCCCCGTGCGATGCACGAATCACACATTTTTTTAATATTATATATATATATATATATTTTTAAAATTATTTTAATTCTTAATTTTGTTCATTTGAAATTTTAAATGATATGACTTCATGATAATTATGTTAGTAGACATATATGTTCATAATTTTGTAGAACATTTAAACTTATTTAAAATGATAGCATTGGTAAAAGGAAAAAATATTATTATAGAGAAATTATTATTTTATTGAGGGTAAAAATATAATGTCTCGGTTATGTTGGGATCTTAAAAAAATAATATTTTAGCATGATGATTACATAATCGATTAACTATAACTCTATAAAAGATATTTGAAAAAAACAATATTACTGATTGAATGATATAGTTTTATTGATGATTCTATGTATATTTTTTAGAAAAAAATATTTATGTTTTAGTTAAAATTTGATTTTTTAGTTCACATCAATAGGATACGAATTATACTTAGTCTAATATTAATTTGATTTATCTCGGATTAGTGGTTTACATTATTTTATTTTAGCTCGATGCCCAATACACCGACCAAATCAAACTAATTATTTTTAGTTTAATTTTATTTTTTTTAAAGTCTGGATCAATAAGATAATTTTCTTTTAGAATGAATAGTGATTATATATGATTTTGTTTATATAGGTCGAATTATATTTTTATTTTAGTTTTGTGTTAGTCTTAATCGATTGTATAATATATTTTTTCATCCTGGATAATATAATATATTATTTTGTTTAATTTAGTTCATTAGTATAATTTTTTTAGGAGAATTGATAGTATTATTATTTTATTTAAGCGTCAGTCACATTATATCAACTAAATCTTAATAATTTATATTTAGTTTGCTTAAATTTAATTTATCCCGAAGTAACAAATTAGAATAATATAAAACTCGATATGAAAAAAATTAAATTGGTAGAATAAGTTGAATTTAATATAAATTATAATGATATAGAGTTGGATATAAAATAGAATTGAAATTGATGAAATAATAGAGGAAGTTGACTTTAATATCAATTAAAATTAGAATTAATAGACCCAATAATTAGATATAAAATAATTAAGTAAGGGTATCCTCTCACATTATCATAATCTTATTTAAAATTGCTACGCCTTTTTTTAAATTTAGATCGGTTATCCTGTGCCTGAATTATTGATCTGTGATATTACATTTAATTTCTTAATCACATTGCTTTTTCAAAAAATTTATGAAATTAAAGTATATGGTCCTTAAGCTCTATTTTTGAAAATTCTATCAATTTCTCATTATGCACAAGAGATTCTATATTGTTAATTAAAAATATCAATTACATATAAATATTTATGAACTTTTTAAAGAACCAATATTTTTTGTGCTATTTTAAGAACCAATTTGGATAATTATATTTCATAAACGCAAAAATTTATAATTTTAGTATATTTTAATTTGTTTTTTTATAGTAGTGGTGGAACACTACATTCATATAAACTTTATCAATTAAATTTCTCTAAAATTATAAATTTTTATTTTCGTCTTTATCATGTGCTCACGAGTATACAATAAAAAAAGATTTGTTTTCAAAAATACGATTTTTTGATTTATTTTTTTTGCAAAATACTATTTTTGGTCTTTTTTTGCAAAAGAAAATAGATTTTTTTAAAATTTTATTTTGTAAAAAAAACGATTTTGCAACCTGCAACCAGATGCAACCTAACACTAAAATCATCCGTGTATTTTCGTGCTCGTGTACCAAAAATGTCAAACCAAACCCGTCATTTTCGTGTCGTGTTAACATGCCGTGCATGAAATTGACGACTCTAGATGCAATCTAAATTGCAACCGAATTTTTTTTAATATTTTTTCATAAAAAATGTATTTATAATGTTTTTAGTTGCAAATTATATTTTGCAATTTCTTTTAAAAAATATTAAATTACAAACAAACTTTAAAAAATATTTCCTCTATCCTTCTTAATTGTTATCGTTTCTGGGAGAATACCCGACACATATCTTAAGATGAAGAGAATACATAGTTATTTAGTTTTTTTAAAAAAAATTCGGCATAAAAGTTTAAATATTCTATTTTTATTCAGAAAAAAGATTTTTTTTTAAAGTATAAAATTATACTTTCTATTCATCTTAAAATGTGGACTCTCTACCAGAAATGATAACAATTAGGAAGTAATAATTTTAAAGGAAGTAATATTTTTGATAATTCCTTTAAAAAAACCGTTTTACGTTTCAGCGGCTCACGTCTCCCGCTTCTTAGACAATTGGTCCCAACGAATAAACTAAGAATTGTGCACTGAATTTCAAACATAAATCAATATAAAAATTAAGCAAGTCAGAATCGGGAGGCGCACGGAATCCCCTGCATCACATATATAATAATATTAACTTGATTCTCACAAAAAAGAAGATTAAGCTATTGATTTTATGTGATAACATTGAAAACCTAGTTAAAATAACAAATGACCTAAATTATCGGCTCACCTGCTAAACTAAAACAAATTAATTTGTGAACAAACTCGAGTTTTGCTAATCACTATACTCACCTCAATAAAAAAAATAGAGAGAATATCTCCTCCGGCATATTTTTAAAAGTTAGCGGATTACATTAAAAATTACGTCAAATTGGGTGTCACTAATATAATATTTAGTGTTGATGAGTTAGAATTAAATTTAAAAATAAGATAATTTTTATATTATTTTTATATAAAAAAAAAAGATATCGAAAAATAATATAATGAGTTGAATATGATAACTCGGCTCCTCCTTTTACGGCCCCCCAGAACTCCAGTCTCCCACCAAACACCAATACTGTTCCTACTACTGTTATCGTACGTAACATATTCATCATCATCCGGTACTTGTCGACTACTAATACTAATCCATTTCTATCATCATCATTTACTGCCTACTATAATAATAGTACACATTGCTACTTGAGCTCGCCATGGCAAACTCCGGCGACATTCCTGTCGGAGTTAAGATCCACCACTCCTCCTCCGTCAGACTCCCCGATTTTCTCCAAACCGTTAATCTCAAATACGTTAAACTAGGTTATCACTACTTAATCTCCAATTTATTCACTTTAATTCTCCTTCCATTTATAATCATCACTTTCATCCAATTCTCCCAGACTAATCCTCAAGACATTCACCACTTATGGCTCCACCTCAAGTACAATCTCGTGTTCGTTATTCTTTTCTTCGCCGCTTCTGTTTTCGCGATCACGATGTTTGTTATGACGCGTCCTAGACCTGTTTATTTGCTCGATTATTCGTGTTACAAGCCGCCCGATCATTTAAAGGCTCCTGCTGATCAGTTTATGAGGCATTCGATGCTTACCGGTGATTTTGATAGTTCATCGCTAGTCTTCCAGAGGAAGATTCTGGAGAGATCAGGGTTAGGAGAGGAGACGTATGTTCCGGAGGCAATGCATTCGATTCCTCCTGCTCCGTCGATGGCTGCTGCTAGAGCGGAAGCGGAGAATGTAATGTACGGTGCTTTGGATAAGTTGTTTACAGATACCGGGGTTAAGGCCAAGGATATTGGGATACTTGTTGTTAATTGTAGTTTATTTAATCCCACGCCTTCGTTGTCGGCTATGATTGTTAATAAGTATAAGTTTAGGGGAAATGTTCGGAGTTTTAATTTAGGGGGAATGGGGTGTAGTGCGGGGGTTATTGCGGTTGATCTTGCTAAGGATATGTTGTTGGTGCATAGGAATACTTATGCAGTTGTTGTGAGTACTGAGAATATTACGCAGAATTGGTATTTTGGGAATAACAAGGCAATGTTGATTCCTAATTGTTTGTTTAGGGTCGGGGGTTCCGCGGTTTTGTTATCTAATAAGGCGGTAGATAAGAGGAGGGCTAAGTATAAGCTTGTTCATGTTGTGAGGACGCATTGTGGGGCGGATGATAAGGCGTTTCGTTGTGTTTATCAGGAGCAGGATGATGCTGGGAAGACGGGGGTGTCTTTGTCGAAGGATCTTATGGCGATTGCTGGCGGGGCTCTCAAGACTAATATTACTACTTTGGGCCCTCTTGTGCTTCCTATCAGTGAGCAGCTTCTGTTTTTTGCTACGCTGTTGGTGAAAAAGTTGTTCAATCCACGTGTCAAGCCTTATATCCCGGATTTCAAGTTGGCTTTTGATCATTTCTGCATACATGCTGGAGGAAGGGCTGTAATTGATGAGCTTGAGAAGAATCTGCTATTGCTACCAGTTCATGTGGAGGCTTCTAGGATGGCTCTTCATCGGTTTGGGAACACTTCATCGAGCTCCATCTGGTATGAATTGGCATATACCGAGGCCAAGGGAAGAATGCGCAAGGGTCACCGTGTCTGGCAGATTGCATTTGGGAGCGGTTTCAAATGTAATAGCGCAGTATGGCAGGCACTACAGAATGTGAAAGTCTCTTCTAATGGTCCCTGGGAGGACTGCATCGACAATTACCCCGTTAAGGTAGTCTCAGAGTGACAAGAAAAACAAGAATGCTGCTTGCTCAATGGTTAGCCTGTTGTCATATTAATGAAGTTTTTACTCTAGCTCTTAGGTTATTTTAGATGATTGAATTCAAATTCAAATTAGTGAGTCTGTTATAACCATTGAAGTAAAAGTGTTGTTTTCCTTTATTTGCTACCTTTGTTGTAATATTAAGATATAATGCAGTACTCTAATTTGAGCGCTGCCAAATGCCCATTTCATATTCTTGATTGTGTTGTACAATGTCAAGCTTAATTTAAGTTATTCATAGTATTTTGATAAACTTCTTAGACTATAGTTGTGCAGACCCAAAAGTTTGTTTATTGATATAGTTTACTGGTGATCATAGATCAAATTACCCTGGTGAACAAAGATCTCCACTGCTGGAAAACTCAGGCATCCAGCACAAACAAAGTTTGCACATTTCAACGGTGAACATAGGTTGCCATTGCTTGAAAGCTTATTAGACATTGAGCACTAACAAAATTGGTCAGACATAAATTTCAAAAATACACTTTGCACTAAAAATCGATCTCCTTTGATACTTGAGAACAATGGATAATTGAACTCCATTTCCAATCACTCTCAAGTCTCGATACAATATATCCAATTTATTTTATAAACATACTCTTCAATTTCAAAAGAAAATTACCACAAGGGTTTATTGATAACTAAAAGAATAAGCTGGTTCATGCTTGTAAAATTTATTAAAGAATTGTAAGCAAATAATGCATAACAAATTTTACATCTGTTTCTGAACAAATTCATACCTCAGAAAAAGAATTGTAAGCAAAAAATACACAACAAAGATTATAATTACAAAATCAGAAATTGAAGGACAAATATACTCTGATAGAAGAAGGTGGAAAAATCATCATCTGAAAGACCCTTGTATCTCCTCCAAAGTTTTCCCCTTAGTTTCAGGAACCAAACTGGCCGCAAATGCCAAGGTGAAAGCACACATAAGCAAGTAAATAGAAAAGGTTCCTGTAGAATAAGCCAGGAAATGCAATTAGACAATTAGTAGCTAAAACAATGACAGGATACATAAAAATCATTTGTCATGTGCAAAGGTGGAGAGAATAGGTAAAAGTAAAACCTCCAGTACTCCAAGACAACAGCAGCGGTGCTGTCAGAGTAACCAACCATGCAATGGACCAGTTGGCTAGGGTTGCAACACTTCCAGCAAGACCTTTAATATTTACTGGCAATATCTGTGAGCCAGATGTAGAACATTTGTAGAGAAAACAATTAGTTGAAGCAAGCTAATGAAATATCATGATTATGACATAATTTGCGTTGCATGCAACTTTTCATGACATGAGTTGGTAGGGGATGTTACAATAGTTATTAGGACGTACAGCTTGACTACTACACCTGGTGTGATGCGAAACAGCGAAACCAAATATCTATTCTGGAGGACTGTAAAGGACATATGTTAAGAAGTTGCCGGGAAGAGAGGCAGAATAGGACCATCACCCTAAGCAACTCCCTTGTTCTTTCTGAAGGACCTGTTTCTTAAGTTTTATTATAGGGGTTGAAAAGAAAGGGAAAAATTAAAGAGGGATACTCCACGGCCAACTAGAGATATGTTGTTTTTTTGTTTGTGGAGTTATCATTTAATTCCTAATTTTACCCTTCAGCCTATAGGTACCAAGAGCTTACTAGGATCTGTTTACTTGGCCCAGTGGATTGACCACTCCGTAGCACTTTCATTTATGGAAGTTATCAATAAATATCATAGATATATGCATCTTTAAATGATATTTTGAATGGAGCAATTTTTGCATGCTGCATTGAAGCACCAAAAGAACCACTGATACAAATTTTTTGTCTACACATCTATTTTAGTTTCAACTCAGACTTCAATAGAACTATTATTTCAGAAGACTCAATGGGTATAGATTGCTGTGTTCCCACAAATATATGCAGTACAGGAAAAACATGTCGCCAGTTCATTGTTGCATCTATCCAACTTTACCTCAGACATTATGACCCATGGAATAGGCCCCATTCCAAGTGAGAAGGCAATGACCATCCCCTGGAACAGAAATTCAGAAAGACAAACCAAATCAAACAGATATAGAAGAAAAAAAAACATCATTACTTGTTTAATAATCCAAAACTTACCACTACTCCAACAAGTGACAAGTAGCCCAAAATGCTATAGAGGGTTGAAGTTTCGGATACATGCCCCTGAGATTGCTCATCAATGTAAGGATATATAATAAATCACGCAACTGTTAAATGAATCCAGGCAGGCAGTTGAATAGAATATTTTACTTTTATAGATCCTGATTTTGAAGTATACATCTTTTCCACATCCATGCATACTTACAAACTTGACATAAGATAAACATAGCTTGAAAGCTAAATCACAAATGAACTTGCTTGAAGAAATGTGATTGTCAAATAATTGTTCAAATTAGTGAAACATGAGTATCACCCAACTAGCTCTTTCCTGAATATATCTCCTAAGGAATAAGCATGCAAATTTAAGAGTTTACAAAATATAGCTATTAAGATTACAATACTTGCAACAGCTCCCAACTTTTCCACATCAATTTTTTTTATGAAATGTCTGTAAAACCGTAAACCGTGCAACCTAAAACATAGCACCTAAATTAGGAAGATAGAATTCCCAAGGAGATGATTCTATCTTACAGTCTATATTGACCTATGATGCCTACCTAAATGAATATTCAACTAAATCTATTTCCAAGTATAAAATCAACATGATATGTTGATAATATCGAGAATACAAACTTGGATTAGGTCTCAATTGATGTTCTACATGCATACTCAAGAATTTGTCTAAGTTTAAAATTTTCGGGATAGCACAACCTTTGCAAAGAATGCCCCTGCAACAATCAAAAGACTGATAGTCATCCCAGAGGAGGAGACCTGCAACAAACAATACAAGATCAGTGAGCTGTCTGTCATAATAACTTCTGGAAAAAAACATAATCTTTGTACAAACTCACAATAAGCAGAATCCTACGACCCGTTTTGTCCACCAAAGAGGTAGAAACTGCAGTAGCTATCACCTGGCAAGTAAATAAGCTCGTTCATTGTCACATACTGTACTGAACAAGCAAGTATTTCATTTTTAGGAAAAAGTGTGCATGATGTACCTGAATAGCACCAAGTCCAAAAGTAGCAACATTGCTTGATTGAATCCCTGCAATTCAGTCAAATATTAGGTGTCATGCTTGAATTAAAATTACAAACTCTCCCATTAAATACCGAATTCGTAACTGGAAAATAATATGCATAAATACAAAGGTTAAAGTGATTTTTACGGCATTTTAAAAACACCAAATTAAAAAAATATTATAAACATTTGGTGGAAGCAAGAGAATTTTTTTAGTGGCTTGTTTCCAACTTCTATTTTAAAATATATATTTTTTAAAAGGTTATCCAACAGCTACAGTTTACGATATAATACTTCAAATAAAGGATTAACTAATTCATACTACATGATAATTTTGGAGCCTGCACTAACAAAAATGATGGCTTATGCATAAATACATATATATTAAAACTCACCAGCAGATTCAAAAATTGTACTTGAATAGAAAAGAACACCATTAATTCCGGTTAGCTGTTGAAAGACAAGCAACCCAATTCCTATCTGCATAATAATTATCAATATTTGCACGTGCATTCTATCCTATTATTTAAATTATCATGTCAACGGAAATTAAATGCCACAAATGGAATTCATGCTAAAATGATACAAGGTTCTGTAATTACCATTAGAGGAAACCAATATTTTCTTTGTTTGAGGTCCCCAAAACGGATTGCATTTCTTCTACTTGTTGATGACACAGCCCTCTGCCCATTAAAATCACCCATAAATTATTTATTATTTTCAAAGAAAATGACTTTGAGTTTTATATTGTGACAAGTTCTTTACTGAGATATGAACATCTCAACAACAAAATGGCGTTTATTTGGAAGATTGATTTTCTTGAGCAGAAGTACATGCATCAGTCAAAATTGGTGTCTAAGCATGGCGTTTTAAGAAAAATTCACCTTAATTTCATTCACTTCAACAGAAATGTCAGTATCAAAACCACGAAGAACTTGCAAAGAAGATTCAAAATCATCTGTCATACCCATTTTGGCCTGGATTTTGTAAAGAAGTGATTCAGTGACTAAAATAATACATATATATGTATATATATAAATCAGCATGAAAGACAAAGAAATCCTTCTGAGAAACTCACCAACCACCGTGGCGATTCTGGGATAAAGAAGAGTCCAGGAATCAGTACAAGACAAGGCAAAGTTCCTGCCATGGACAAACAGTTTATTTGTTTGCTTTTAAGTCACATTCTTCATGCATACACATATTTGAAATGAGGATAGACTATAGCAGATATTAAATAATACGCAGGAAACAAATAGAATTTCTAATCTATGAGGGAATAGATCTTTGAGTAGGAAAATAAGAAATTGTTTCCTATAGATACCTAAAACTGCAAGCACCCTCCAATTAGCAAACAGTCCCAGCAAATAAGACAGCATAATTCCAATTGTAACTGAAAGCTACACAACAAAAATTCAAGAAAAAATCATCACACAAGTGAAATGATAGCAGCACATACTATAATATTTAAGAGAATAAATATGTATTAAACTCAACACACCTGGTTCACTGATCCCAACCCTCCTCTAAGGTTTTGAGGTGCTATCTCAGCTATATATACAGGAACCTACAATTAAAGTGAGACGTATATGCTCTATCAATATATTTTCCTCACATTATCCTCTCCATACAGCATATAGAAAAAAGTTATAACATTACCACATAAGAGATGATTCCAACACCAAATCCCTCCAGCAACCTTCCCATGTACAGAAATGAAGAATCCTAAGAAAGTCACATTAAAAAAAAGTTGACATTTTAAACATAATATAAAATAGTATGCAACTTTAAAAAGTGTAGTAGAGCATAGACTAATACAGAATCTCACTTTGGCAAATGATATTGCCAGCCAACCGATAATATTTGGTATAGCGGCAATCATTAAAGACTGCAAATCAACAGAACAAAATATTGTCAACTAATGACAGCATTTATCCAAAGCTAACCAACATTAAAATATCACAACATTTTTCTGATCAAACAATTTACCCCTTTACGACCCATATACTCTGCAATCTGACCGCTAGCTATTGCCCCCACCATTGCACCCACATTTGATAATGAACCAAATAATGAGAACTGAGTTAAAAAATATAGTTAGTGAAAATACTGAACAAAACTGACAAAATATCGAAGGCAGCATAAAATCATCTGTACCTCAGACACAGTAAGTCCAAGATCACTAGATATAGCAGCTTGCGTGGGTGAAGAATAACCAGCCTACATATGGAATTAAATGCCATCAACAAAGTCAAGAACCTAACAAATATAAAAACAATACCAAAAGAAATACTTGAACCACATATCAATTTAACAACTTGTAACCAATAAAAAGCCAATTTTCAAACAATCCAACTCTTGCTTTTGATCTCTGAGCTTGAAACATTTCAGTTAAATTTTCTTTCTTTAAGTACTTCGCAACAAACCACTTTAGCAAATAAAAAAAATTAAAGAACCCTTGGTTCAAATTTTCAAGATTTCACTTGCATTAAATTGTAAAAAGAATACCACAATACACTAACCACATATTATTAATCCAAAAGCTTGTTACCGATAATATGATCACTAAGCTTGATACATTATACTTAAATTTTCTTTCTTTTAGTACTTGGCAACAAATCACCTTAGCAAATAATAAAATTTAAAAACCCTTGGTACAAATTTTTAAGATTCTACTTGCATTAATCAAGAAACCAACCCATTCATTATCTATCATCAAAATCAAATCTTTAACACATGGGCTCTCTTAAAATATCATAAAAAATGAAAGAGAAAAGAGAAAAGAGAAATTTACAGTGAAACCAAACTGGATAGGGCCCAAAGCAACAATAAGAACACAAGCAAGAACAGAGATGGAGCTGTCACGAATGGCCTGTGAAGAGCCCATCATACTGGACTGGCGTGAGCCCATTCTATACCAACTTCCTGTGTGTAAAAATGGCTTTCTTAGATCTCTTCCATCTTCACTATCCTCTCTGAAACTCATCTTGTTCTGTTCGACTCAAATCAAATCAAACACTCAAACAAAGATCTTGGCTATAGTATTTTTTAGTACAACTAATGATGTAGATGTTGTATGGACATGTGTGTATTATTTACGTGTATTAAATTGAACAAAACAAAGACAGGGAGTTGGATGAGGATCAAATAAAAGCCATTATTAGATATTTTCACGTTCGGGTCCTGCTGCTTATTCATACTAAATAATTATTATATTTTGCTAATAAGTCTTATTCAGTTATTCATAATTTATTGCCCACTTAAATCCACAGCGTGTACTTGTAGTAGCCAATTGTGTACTCGATTTTCTTAAAATTTAGCAAATTGTATACTTTCATCAAATATAACTAACATAATAGCATGTACGAGCGCAGATCCTTCTCTAGTAGTCATCAGAATATAATTTTTAATGTGAGATATTAAATTTAAAAAAAATTATTTTGTACCATGTAAGCTGAATGTGGAAGAAGTAGGATGAAACCAGAAGCTTAAAGTTGCAATTATTCATGACATATAATTACATTTATATATCTTTTTTTTTACGGAAAGAAAAATAAATTGTAAAATATAAAATTCTAAAGTATAGATGTAGAATATATAATATCTTTTAATATTAAAAGGAAAAATATTTTTGTGCACGATTCAGGATCATCCTATTTTTTTCTTTTTCAACTTCGTACAAAAATCATTATTATCGTCAATTTTTGTAAGTGGTAAGCACTACAAAACACACGTGACAGTGTATTTCTCAAAATGTTGAATAACGAAATATATTTATGATTTAATCATTTAAACTTGGAATGCACAAAGTTTCGGAATGATATTCTTGATATAACATCTAGTATTTTATGATATTTTCAGTGTGTTAAATATTAAACTGGTCACTGAAATGGAGCCCATATATCATTTTGTTCACAGATCTCAACAAGTTATCATTTGCAATCACTTAAGGTATTCTAATTATCAATTTTTTCAGCTTTCAATTTTATAAAAAGTGTAAATATATTTAAAATTTTAAAAATTAAGAAAAATATGGTCATTAAAATTATATACAAAGTTTTGTTCTTAGATTTTATCATGAAAAAAGATTAAAAAATACTTTTATTTTTTTTAAAAAAACTTTAATAAAGGTTTTATTGTAAAATAAAATGTATAGTACCTAATAATTTATTTGAAGTGTAGTAAAAATATCACTCGAAACAGTTTATACCAATGATTGTTTTGACTTTTTAGTGATGAAATATTTTGTAGTGTTTCAGTTTTGTTTTCAGCCTTTAATGAATCTGATTATGATAAATATTTTGGTTAGATATAATCTTTGAGTTAAAAATTTGTCGATACTAATTGTAGTTTGTGTAGGTCCAATATTTATGGGTATACGGTAATTGAAAATTGTTGTATTTGGAATCGACAAAGTCTCCGTCTAACTTCATTGACATCGTATTAAAGTGTCCGTACAAGATTGTTATATTCATGACGACGACGTGTAGTTAACAATATATACATGTCGCATGAGATATGTATTTGAGAATATGTTATAGTGATAATCATGTTGATATAAGTGATGCATGGATTGTTTTCTAATATATGGATTAATATAGCGTTATTTTAATCGTAGATGACTTTTATTCGTGAATGATTTCGACCTTTTTCCATATACTAATTCAATAATATTATTTATTTATTTTTTAAAAATTAATTTTATAAATTCGACTCAATTGTCTAACTATTTGTTTAAATTTATAAATCCTTTTAGAATTTTATGAAGTAATTCAATGACATTTTTCGTGATTAATCTGATTATATTTCTATAAATATTATAAAATGGATCCAATCAAATAATATAACTTAATGTATTTATAGTATTAATTAATTTAAATTAAATATAGGTTGTCAGTAATAAATTGGGACAAAATATATATATTGAACTATTGTATATTCCAGCGTAAATGTATAATACTTGATTTCAATTTGATTAACCCCACTTCATATCATGTGTATTTAACGAAATATTACATACTCCCTCAGTCCCACTTGATTGTTTACGTTACTTTTCGGCACACTTTTCAATGCTTCTTTAAAATATAGTTTCATAATATTTTTTTAATTTTTTTGAATAAAAGTTTTATGTTTAAACTTGTATTCAAAAAAAATTGAAAAAATATTATGAAACTATCCTTTATAGAAGCCTCGAAATGCGTGCTGAATAGTAACGTAAACATCCCAGTGGGACGGAGGGAGTATATGTTAGCTAAAATATATATATATATATATATATATATAATAATATGATACAAAGTAGCAAATGTAAAATAAAAAATATGATTATAAGTTATTAGTAAGTCTCAATAATTGAAATATCAAATATTTATTCGTTTAAAGACACACAAGCATACTTACCTAATATGTGTATGATTAACAACACATATGATTTAAGTAGCACAGTGGTTAAAACTCTTGCAAAGCAATTGTAAGATCTAGATTCGATTTCCTAGTAAATAATTTTTCCAATAAATAACACATACGATGGTAAAATAGTCATTTCGATGAGAATATTTTTTCTAATAAATAAAACATACGGGGTAAAATAGTCATTTCAATGAGAATAAAAAATCTCATGAATTTTATCACCGTGTTCTCATATTATATATAGTAGAGATTAACATTGTCAAACTATTAGAAGGTCCATTCAGTACTTTCATTTATTAAAACACAATCTAACTACTTTATTCTGTAACTTATTAAAATATTTATAAAATTTTAATAATTTTTTTATTAATATGTAGTTGTCAGGTATGAAATGCACACAGAGGGGGTGAATGTGTGTTTCTTGATTTTTACTTATAAAAATTGTCAATTATTTTTAATAAATCAAGTTAAGTGTTTAGGCTATCTTGAACTTAACAGTTTAAGTATGTTGTACGAAAAATTAATTAACTGTAACAAACGCAGAGAATTTTTTTTCTAAACTCACTTGAGCTTTATTAAAAATCAAATAGGTTGTACTATAAACCTGAGTTCTAAAATATTAAAGAACTCAGCTCCCTCTTTAGAGAATACAAATAAAAAAACTAGACTATTTTGTTATATTGTGGAACAAAGGACGTGCGACATACTTTATAGAACAACATGCCCAGTTTACATAGATTGCACTAAAATAGACTTACATGTTTTCTAAAGCTATTTTGTCTTCAAGTGTTGCATATCTGCATACAATCTTTCAGGTCTGCTATACTTCTTTGTCCAGTTCATCTTTGCTCTTGATCTTGCACTCTTCAAGCTGCATTTGTAAACTTTCCATTTTAATGATAAAATGGTTTATTAACTGGTAATCTGAAATCATCATGATATATGCATTCTTTAATTGAAGTTGTGATCGAGATCTTCAAAGTACAAAAATACTTGTCGATATCTCCACTTCTCTATATATATTTTGGTTTGTCGATATCTCCAATTCTCTATATGTATTTGACTTGTCTATATCTTCACTTCTCTACATGCATTTGACTTGCCGATATCTACACTTTTCTACATGTATTTGACTTCTCAATAAACAAAGTGACTTCTATATAAGTGAGATGACTTCTCTACATGTCAAATTGACTTCTCGATAAGTTTGAGCAGTTCTCAATATACTTCTTGATATTTCTTGATCTGTGACTTCTCGACATTTGACTTAAAACATTTTTCAAGCTACAACATTATTCTTCACCAAGCTATATATCTTCATTCTAAGGCATGATCAGACTTGATCTTCTTTCAGAGATTTATTCCTAACTTGTTGGTTGTTTACTGAAAAATATTTCAGTCTAATCTTCTTCAACATTTTTACAGAATCCAAGAATACCACTACGGATTACATAAGAATTACAAGTAAACTTAATCTTAAGATTGTCAATATGACTTAGTCTTGTTATATTAAGGCATGTATTGCACAACAGTATTTATTTAGATTAATATTATATTCGTATCACGGGGTTGATTCATATTTTACTAAATTGTAATCAAATACGAATTCTTTGATAATAAAAATTTTTAAGGGTGCATGTTAAAAAAATGACATTATTACACGACACATGTAAAAGTTTGTAGCTTTAAAGTATATGTTAATAATAAATTTAGGGAAAATTTTTTATCATTATTTTTAAGATATATTGAATTTGAATATATTTAAATAATATTTTAATAAATAAATAATTAATTAATATGAGCTCTAATTCTAGCCGAGCGGCTTAAAAGATTCTCGAGCCCGAACTCGTTTATCCAACTCAACTCAGCTCGAGTTCAGTCAGAGATTCGAACTTGTTTAACTTAAACGAGCGGTTCAACTTGTTTAAAAATATGGACGCCCTTGGGTTTCGACCCGCGGACCTGGTTAAGTAATCTCCACTTGATTGAGACAGATAAGTCTTATTTTAATAGAACGGGGCCCGTAATAGTAGTAAACTGATCAATGATAAACAAAGAGGAATGAAAGCAAATGAACCGAAACTTTCAAAATGAGAGGATTTATCGAAAGCAATAGTGTTGGTGAATGAGAATGGATCAATGAGTGTGTGATGAGAGGTGTATATGTTTTAGCACTTATGCAAGAACCAGAAGTTGTATGGAATGGCACCATAGATTGGTCTTTGAAAGTGCAATAGATGTTACACAATTATTACTGTATTATATTATCAAAGGTTTCATATATTATAAGTCTAGCTAGACTGTGACTAGAAGCCCTTGAATATTTATTCATGTAAACGAATTTGTAATTTGAATTTACATATATGTACGGAGTATAGACCAACAATATTTACAGACTTTGAACCCTTAACCTTCTTATAAAATATTAACAACACCAATGAAGACAAGTACAAATGAAGGAATTAAGATCAGTATCCCCTATCAACTTTGCTGACAAATTCTTGAATTCTCGAGCAGGTTAAGAGTACGACCCCCGGGTATGGGTGAGTTACGTAGCAAAAAAAACTTTGTTGGCAAATGCATATTTTAATATTTTCATAATTGTGTCTAACATTTGTGCACTACATAAAAACACTAGATCTATGATTGTTATGTCTTATACTCCGAGAGTTTTGGTGCTGACACCTAATAGCAACCAATCCATAGTTCAATTGCACATAATTCGTGAGGTCCAAATAATCAATGCAATTTGTTCTTAGTATCCTCTTCTGAAATGACAGTTTGATAATTTTAATTTTAGCTACATCATCGACGCCTCTATGACTACATCTTTTAAGTAGAAGCATTTTGTTGTATAAGACATGCATGTACTTTAACAAGACTAAGACAATTTGTCAACCCTAAGTAAGTTGTATTGTTATCTTAATTTGTATTTTGTACTTGTAACATTTAAAGTCTGTAAAAATGCAAAGGATTAGACCGGAGTCTTTTTCCTGAAACAGTATCAAGCCTAAGGATTATATCTGGAAGAAGATCAAGAAGATCATGCCTCAGAAGAATTTTGAAGAAGTTTGGAGTTGAATAAATTTGTTTGGATAAAAATACTCTAAGTCAAGATCTCTACAAGTTACAGATTTAGTGTTATAGAGAAGTCATTCGAGAACTCCAAATGACTTATCGAGAAGTCAGGAAAGCTACTAGAGAACTCAGAGAGATATCGACAAGTCAAGAAGACATGAAGGTTGAAGATATCGGTAAGTCATTTCTTCACTAGAGAACTCAGAGTTATCGACAAGTCTACATTCATTAGAAAACTTTGAGTTATCGATAAGTCAAAGTCCACTAGAGAAATCAGAGATATAGATAAGTCAAAATTCACTAGAGAACTCTAAGTTGTCAACAAGACAAAGTGAAGACATGATGCTGAGAGATCTCGACAAGCTAAAGTTTAATTCGAGAACTCAGAGACCTTTGTAAGTCAAATTCACTAGAGCATTAGAGATCTCAATAAGTCATTATACTTATCGAGATGTCAAGATCTCTATATGCCTAATTGGAGATCTCAAGTAAAATTCTCAAAGTACAAAACCACATACCAGTTCAATATTCAAGATTAACAATCAACAAACAATCCAAACAGCTGGATTGACAAGTCTATAAAAAGAAGCTTGAAGAATGTGCAAGATCAATGGTGAAGATTAACTGACAGAGGAAGATTAAAATTATCACAGGATGCTAAAGATATGTTAAGCCAGAAATGGAAGATCTACTTTTCTATAAATAGAAATGACAAGTGACAGTTTAGAAAAGCTAATAGCATGTCTTATTGTACACTGTGTAAACCAGCAGTTAACTGAATTATAAAGTTAACACTGGTCCTTTAGTCAGTTGTAACAATTTAGATAGAAGTCTTGTAATTCTCTCAAGAAGAAGCTAAGTTCTTTATCAACAAAGAGCCTAGAAATTTTGTAGCAAAACATTCTTAATTTTAATATAAAATTAAGTGAGTTTTGAAGATTTGTGTTCTTTATTTTCTACAAGCTTAATTTCTGCATGAACACATTTTTACTACAAGATTTAATTTACTTTTTTCAACCATAAACATTCAAGAAAAGCTCAAAAATAGTAAAACACATTCGCCCCCCCTCTGTGTGTTATTCATTTCCTAACAAGTGGTATCATAGCTAAATTTGAAAGTAAACAGATTCAAGATCTTGGAAGAATGAATACACAGAAAATCAGTAGCATCAAAATTCCTACCTTTGACAAAGCTAACTACACTCTTTGGAAAAAGAAAATGATGCTGTTTATCAGGATGGTCAATCCACTCTACATTTAGATCCTAAAGAATGGGCCCTTTACTCCTATGGTTAGAGTTGAGGAATCTACAGATGGAGACATGGTTATCTCGGCTTATTATGCTCCAAAAGATCCTTCTGAGTATACTGAGCCTGAAAAAGAGAAAGTTTCCCTGGATAGTGGTTTGCAATTAATATTGATTGAGTCACTTGACAATGTGATGTACAACAACATTATCAACTGTGACACTGCCAAAAAAATATGGGAAAATATTGAGATACTCTGTGAGGGAAATGAGGAAGTTAGATCAAATCAGAGAAGGATACTGATTTCACAGTATGAGGGTTTCATGGCTAAGCCAAAGGAAAGTATAACAGATGTGTTTGAAAGATTTAACAAGCTGATAAATCATTTACAGCTCTATGACAAATACTATAAAGCTGAAGAAGCGAACCTGAAGTTCCTGCTTACTCTCCTTGATCATTTGGAACAGAAAATCTCAGTAATCAGGGAAGGGACAGACTTGAGCAGAATAACACTGGAAGTTCTATATGGAATTCTCAAAACATATGAACTAGAAATGATTTAGGAAATCATTGAGATCTGGTCAAGGACATGTTGTAGATGGCTCAAGTGCTTTAATTGTAAATGAAAGCCAAACATCTAATGATAAACCAAGATCTCAAACTCCAGTTGCCTCAACAAGTGAGCAAAGAACAAATGATTCACATGAACAAGTCATTCCGGAATTGGAAAAAGATGAGTTCTACACTCTTTAAGAACTGGATGAGCTTGATCAGTCAATGGCCTATTTGGCTAGAAAAATTTCTAATATTAGAGTAAAAAAGCCAAGATACTTCAAGAGTAAAGGACAGTCTTTCAACAAAGACAACAGCTGGAAAGAAAAAGGGAAGTACAATTCTGATAGCAAGAATGGCTGCAAAACTGGATCTGTTGACAGATCTAAGATAAGGTGCTTCAACTGTGATGAACTAGGCCACTTTGCTACAGAATGCAGGAAACCCAAGAAGACAAAGAAAGATAAAGCTTATCTTGAACTTAAAGCAAAGTATGAAACTCTTCTGAAGAAACAACAAAGCAAAGCTTATATTGCAGAGGGTAAAAGTTGGGATGACTCTGAAAATGATGAAGATGAAGAATTTGGAAATTATGCACTCATGGCCTTGGAGCAAGGAGAATTATCCTTATCTAAATCACAGGTACCAACTCTTACCACCATTGATTTAAATGTGAATCAATATAAGAAAACTGTTGAAAAGATGAGCACATAAATGTTTCACATCCACACAAGCATGGTTGCTGCTAATGAAGAAGTTAGCAGATTAACAAAGATAAATGAGAAGATTGAAAGTGAGAAGCAAAAAACTGAATTGTTGTTGGTGGAGCTTGAAGCTTTAAAACAAGAAAATGCATATCTAAAGAACAAGCTCAAGTGTGCAAATGAAATTGAAGCGGTGCTAAGGGAGAAGCTGGAAAAGAATGAAGTGAAGCTGAAATCTTTCAGAAATGCATATGAACTGGTTGGACAGTACCATGAGAAAAACAAGTCATGTGCAAACATTGCTATTGGCCTTGACTATGATGCTTTGATTGACAAAAAGAAGACTGTAAGTGACAAAGGGAAAGCAAAGAAAACTGAAAATGATCCAACCTTCTTAAAAGAGGTTAATGCACCTATATTCAAAGCATGTGAAGTCAACTTCAGTGAAGAAGAATTGATTATCAAGCAAGAAATTGTTGATGAGGATAAAGAGAAGAAAACTGAAGAATCAGTTCAGTCTTCCAATACTGAAGAGAAGCTCATGGACAAACAAAGTCCCAAGACTCCTGTTAAAGAAACCAAAACTGAAGATGCAAGAAAGAAAAAGAAAAATAGAAATAGGAAAATAGGGATAAACAAAAGCAATAATTTTGCTTATGTTGCAGATGCTCCTAGAAAGAAGTGTGAAAAATGTGGCTCTGTAAATTATCTAACTCACCTTTGTAAAAAGGTTGCTGGCAAGCCAACTGAAGGAGCATGCAAATATAATGAAGCAGATTCAAATGATCCCTACTCATTCTGTGACAAGTTTGACTGCATCCCTTACAACTTGAAAGTGATGAAGAGTTACCACAAACTGAGAGTAGACCTTAAAGAAACAAAAATTAGGTCTACATCAGATAGGGAAAATGCAGAACAATCATTGAACTCTATTTATCAGAAACTACTCATTCTACTTCTGCTAAATCAGTTAACAAGAAGAAAGTACCGAACACTGCTTGGGTTGCTAAACACACTTAAAACTCATTGTGTACAGGGCAAAGTGAAGAAAGTCATCTGGATCATAGATAGTGGATGTTTCAGGCATATGACAGGTGATAAAGCCCTGCTATCACAGTTTGAGGAGAAAGCTGACCCTTTAGTGACCTTTGGAGACAACAACAAATGATTCACAATGGGATATGACAAGATTATTTCTGAAAATGTTATCATTAATGATGTAGCACTGGTAGCTGGTCTTGAAGTGAATCTTCTAAGTGTTAGCCAATTTGCAGACAAAGGTTTTGAAGTTTTATTCAACAAAGAAGAATGCACTTTTATTAGCAAGGAAACTGGTGAAGTTGCTCTAAAAGGAAGCTTGTTTGTTGCAGACTTGGACTCAACAAATAAGGATGGCATTTGTTGTTTCTATACTAAGGCATCAGAAGAACAAAGAAAGCTCTGGCATAAAAAGCTGTCTCACTTGAATTTCAAGACAATTAACACCTTGGTCAAAAAGGAGTTTGTAAGAGACATGCCTAAACTGGAGTTTGCCCAGGTTGAAGTTTGTGAAGCTTGTCAGAAAGGGAAAATGAAAATATCAAGTCACAAGTCAAAAATTGTGAATTCTGTAAGTACTCCTTTGCAACTAATTCACATGCACTTGTTTGGGCCAGTAAACGTCTTATCTATTTTAAGGAACAAATATGCACTTGTGATGGTGGATGATTTCTCAAGATACACTTGGGTAGAGTTCATGTACTCTAAAGATGAAACTCCACACATCATAATTGAGCACATCAAGAAGATAGAAAAATAGGCTGAAGATTACAATTGTGTGAAAAGATTGAGAAGTGACAATGGAACAGAATTCATAAATGCAACATTGAGTGAATTTTGCAAAGGCAAAGGTATTGTTCAAGAATTCTTAGCTGCTAGAACACCTCAACAAAATGGAGTAGTTGAAAGAAAGAACAGAACATTAGTTGAAGCTGCTAGGACAATGCTGCAAGATGCCAAGTTGCCAACAAGTTTCTGGGAAGATTTTGTTAACACTGCATGTTACACTCAGAACAGATATCTCATCAACAAAATACATGGAAAATCACCTTACTCAATCATGTCTAAAAGAAAGCCTACTGTAAAGCATCTTTATATGTTTGGAAGCAAGTGTTACATTTTGAAAGACAACTCTGAATATGTGGGAAAATTTGACTCAAAGATTTTTGAAGCAATTTTTCTGGGATATTCACCGGAAAGAATAGCCTACAAAGTTTATGTGATTGATCAAAATAAGATTATGGAAAGCACATATGTGACTTTTGATGATGACAAGTGTCCAGGCTTGGAATGCCTTGATGATAATAAAGCTGAAGCCCTTGTATTTGAAAACCTCAACATTGATAGTGATTCTGATGGGGAAGATGAAGTTGATGCACAACAGATATTAAATGAAGAGACTACCCAACAGGAAAATCATAAAAATGGAAGCTCATCTCAAACACCTGATTTTGATAGCACAAACTCAGGGGGAGAAAGAGAAGAAGGATCTAGAAGTCATACCAACAATGAAGAAAATGATGAAGGTACAAGTCAACAAACTCATACAAGGAAGTGGGATAGAAGTCACACTAGAGAAGCAATTATTGGTGATCCTACTATTGGGGTGAGGACTAGAATTGCTACTGCTAATGAGTGCATACATGCATGTTTTCTGTTGTATATATGTTGTGTACTTGATGATTTCATTAACAAAACACCTTGGTAGATTTTACTTAGTGAAACATGTAGCACTCGACGGATAAGGATTATAGTCCCGATGGATGACTCAATATAGTCCCGACGGATGACGATTTATTATCCATCGAGTGAGTAGCTTATGTAACAATAAGTCTGTAGCACATTTCTGCATACATATTGTTTAGATTCCGTAAGTAGTACTCAAGTCATGTTGACTTCAACTAGATATGCAGAATAGGTTAATTAATTATTGTTATTTCTAGTGAACTAACAATGAGATTTACAGAAGGGGGGTTGAATGTAAATCTCAAAACTTTTTCAAGTTTTGAGCAGTTTATAAAGACTGTGTGTTCAAGATGAACAAGTGTGTGAATTGCTTTAAGCTGATACAGACAGATATATATTCAAACACAAATGTAAAGAACATAATAAACCTTTAAAAACTTTTCTGGTGGATTTGTTGTTCCACCAGAGATGGTATTTCAGAAATTCTGTGATCTGAGAATTTGATCACAGCTGCATCCTAGTACAAACTAGATAATTTTTCTCTCAAGATTTTTCTAAACAGCTCTGGAAAAATTCTTATCTAATTACTAGCTACTACTTGGTTTATATATTACCAAGTTTACAAGTGAAGACAAGGATATAATAAAATAATAAAGTAAGATCTCCACTTGTTTCTTCTCCAGTTCACTCCAGTACTTTGTTGACTTAATGTCTCTTTATACTAGAGTAGAACGGCTGCTTTTTCTGATGTTCCTGAAATTAGGCTGCCACATCTCAGTTATCTCTGTTCACCCATGTGCCTCTGTTTGTAGGTACAACTACCACTTATCAACGGTTATTCAACAGAACATCCGTTGAAGCTTTCATCCGTTGATGCACTCATCCGTTGAAGGATGTTATCCGTTGAAGCTTTAGAGACATCCGTTGAAGCTTAGCTTCTCATCCGTTGAAGGTCTTTAAGTCATCCGTTGATACCACTTCATTTATACAAAATTACAAGACATGAAATATTTACAATTGGCCTTCCTATCTGCATATCTTCTAGTAGCCAACATGACTTATAGTTTCTCTCAACTTCTAAGAATTACATCATAAATACAGAGACTAAAATATGCTACAACACTAGACTTATTTCTAAGTAAAGCTACACCATCAACGGATAGCCAAAGTGGTCATATCCGTTGAGGCTACAGACACTGAATTTCTACTTAAGTGTTTTGTTAAACATATCATCAAACTAATGCACATATATTCCTAACAATTATACATAGATGATTTCTTGTAATCCTGCATAAATGAAATGAAGTCAAGTGCCAGATTGCTACCCGACGGATAAACAACAATGCCATTCAATATATGATCATGAACTCGACGGATGATCATGAACCCGACGGATAAAGAATTCAAACATCTGTTGACAGTGACAACACAGTCACATGCGTCGAGTGTATGCAAATGGAATGTGGAAGCCTATTCAACTGGGTTTTAGAGAACAAAGAAGCATTGCCATTTTCATGCTATTATGAAGATATTCAAAGATGCTGGAATAGAGTAATGAAGTAGCATAGTATTAGACTTGATAGTTTTTGTTTTATTATCTTATCTTATTGCTTTGTAATCTTGGTGATATATAAACCAAGAAGCAGCAAATAGAACAACTAACGAAGCAACCAAAAGAGAAACATTAGTAAGCTGTATTCTTAGTATTTCTCTGTATTCTTAGTTGTTCATTTGTAAGCAGCTGTGAGCTAATTGCTACACAGAGTTCTCTTGATATATTATATATCTCTGGTGGATACATTCAAATCCACCAGAAAGTTTTTAAAGACTTGTGTTTTGATTCATTTCAAGTTATTATTCCGCACTCTGCAAATCAATTCACACTGATATAAATATTTAAGTTAGAACAATTTTATTTGTGAAAAAGTTTCAAGAATTCCATTCAACCCCCCTTCTGTAATTCTTATTGCATTGTTAAGGGACTAACAATTGGTATCAGAGCAAACTCTTAATAAACAAAGAGTTTAAAGATCAACAACATAGCAAGATGAACAAGAAGGATGTTGGAGTTAAGATTCCTTTTCTGGATAAAGATAATTACCATCACTGGAAGGTAAAGATGCATCTTCATTTACTTTCTCAAGATGAGGCCTATGTAGATTGCATAGAAAGAGGCCCTCATGTACCAATGAGAGCTACAACTGGAAATGAGCCATATGTCCCCAAGCCAAGGCATGAATGGTCTGATCCTGATATTGAACAAGTCAGGAAAGATAAGAAGGCCATGAATATCCTGTTCAATGGAGTTGATGGTGATATGTTTGACAACATCATCAATTGCAAAACTTCCAAGGATATTTGGGACACAATACAGATTATCTGTGATGGCACTGGGCAAGTTAGAGAAAACAAGATGCAGCTACTGATTCAGCAATATGAGCATTTTCATAGTGAAGAAAGTGAGTCTCTCACTGACATCTTTAGTAGGTTTCAAAAACTACTAAATGCTCTGAAGCTGCATGGAAGGGTCTATCAAACAAAAGACTCCAATCTGAAATTCCTTAGATATCTTCCAAAGGAATGGAAACCAATGACAGTCTCATTAAGAAACTCTCAAGATTATAAGGAGTTTACTTTGGAGAGACTGTATGGCATCCTGAAGACTTATGAGCTTGAAATAGAGCAAGATGAGAGGATGGAGAGAGGAAAGAAGAAAGGAGGATCCATTGCACTAGTTGCAGAGTTAGAAACAGAGAAGGTGATGAAGATGGAAGTTGTTGAATCAACTTCAAAGGTCTGTGAAAACAAGGGCAAGGGGCTGGTAGCAGAAAATGAAGATTCTTTGAGCCAAGATGACATGGAAGATATTGATGAACATCTAGTATTTCTTTCCAGAAGATTTGCCAAGCTCAAGTTCAAAAAGAACTTTGAAGCAGCCAAGCCAAATAGAAACATGGTGGATAAATCAAAATTCAAGTGTTTCAAATGTGGCTTGGCAGGGCACTTTGCCAGTGAGTGTAGAAAGTCAGATTCCAACAAAAAGAAGTTTGAGCCTGTGGATTATAAAGAGAAATACTTTGAGTTGCTAAAACAAAAGGAAATGGCTTTCATTACACAGAAAAATGACTGGGCAACAGATGGTCTGGATGAAGATGAAGATGTCAGCTATGTCAATCTAGCCCTAATGGCCAAGTCTGATGAAACAGAGACAAGTTCTTCAAGTAATCAGGTAATCACCACTAACCTTGCACATTTATCTAAAGCTGAGTGTAATGATGCTATAAATGACATGTCTACAGAATTATACCATTTGTGTGTAACACTTAAGTCTCTCACTAAAGAAAATGTTAAAATTAAAGAAAACAATTTATTTTTAAGTGAGAGGAATAATGTGCTAGAGTCTCAGTTCATTGAATTTGAAAAATTAAGAATTGAGTGCAAAATTGTTAAAGACGAATTAACTGAGTCCTTGAAGAAAGAAGAGATCTTGAAGAAGCAGCTTGAACGTGAACAGGAGGTGATTAAGGCATGGAAAAAATCTAGGGATGTTCATGCTCAAATCACCAAAGTTCAAGGGATTGAGTCCTTTTGTGATGCAGCCTGAAAAAAGAACAAGGAGAAGCTGGAATTCAATCTGGTGGAAAGATTGTTAATAGATGTAGACTCGACAGATGATGAGGGTCATTCGTCGGATTGTAAAAAGGGTTATCCGTTGAGTGACATAAATCATCATCCGCCGACTGTGAGCAAGCCTGTGAGTAAAGCCAAGCTTGTCAAGTTAAATAAGAGATATAGATCAGTTTCCAAGAATTTTGTTCCAGGAGAATCTGGTCAAGTGAAGAAGGAGAAGAAGGCTAATGTTGGTCATATGACTGTCAAGCAATTGAGTGATAGACTTGAAAAGATTGAGGTTAAAATAGAGGCTAAAAAGAAAAATAATAGAAATGGTAAAGTAGGGATTAACAAATACAATAACTACAGTGATCTGATGCCGAACTTCTTCAAATCTCACACCTGATAAATATGCTCCTAGAAAAATCTGTGTCAAGTGTGGTAGTGTAAATCATTTGTCTGTTAATTGCAAATCTGCCATGCCTACTTCCATATCTGTGCCACCTCACTTTCCCAACATGAATGCCATGCCTCCTATGCCTATGAATGCTATGTCTACACATAATATAAATGCACAGTTTGCTAACATGCCATTTGCACCTAATCCTTATTATGCTGCATTTAGTATGCCACAAATGCCATTTAGCATGCCTTACTGGAATAACATGTTCACTAATAGCATGCCATTCCCTGTTAATCATAATATGCATGATAATTATGCTGTAATGAATGGTTTCAAAGGTTCAACTCGAATGACTAAGGATGAATCTGATATCCCCAAGTCAAATGAGATCAAACCTAAGAAATAGAAAAAGAAAGCTAACAAGGAAGGACCCAAGGAAACTTGGGTACCAAAATCAACTTGATTTGATTTTGATGTGTGCAGGGAAATAGAAAGAATCTATGGTACTTGGATAGTGGTTGTTCAAGACACATGACTGGTGATTCTACCCTGCTCACAGAATTCAAGGAGAGAGCTGACCCTAGTATTACTTTTGAAGATGACAACAAGGATTATACTGTGGGATATGGCTTGATTTCAAAAGACAATATCATCATTGAGGAAGTTGCCTTAGTGGATGGTCTCAAGCATAATTTGCTGAGTATCAGCCAGCTTTGTGATAAAGACAATTCAGTAACCTTTAACTCAGAAGCCTGTGTTGTGACTAACAAGAGAAGCAACAAAGTGGTTCTCACTGGTGTGAGAAAAGGAAATGTGTACCTAGCTGACTTCAACTCATCAAATGCAGAATCTGTTACTTGTCTTCTCAGTAAAGCAAGTCAGGATGAAAGTTGGTTATGGCACAAGAAGCTATCCCATTTAAACTTCAAGACCATGAATGAATTAGTAAAGAAAGAACTGGTAAGAGGTATTCCTCAAGTGGAGTTTTCTAAGGATGGATTGTGTGATGCCTGTCAGAAAGGAAAATAGATCAAAGCATCATTCAGAAAGAAGCTTGACTCAACAATTGAAGAACCTTTGCAATTGCTACACATGGATTTGTTTGGACCAGTCAATGTGTTGTCCATTTCAAGGAACAAATTTTACCTAGTAATTGTAGATGATTTCTCAAAGTTCTCTTGGACATATTTCCTAAAGTCTAAAGATGAGGCTAGTGAAATCATCATCAATCACATAAGGCAAGTCAATAATCATCCTGATTTCAAAGTAAGAAGAATCAGGAGTGACAATGGAACTGAGTTCAAGAATTCTGTCATGAGAGCATTTTGTGAAGAAAATGGAATTTTGCATGAATTTTCAGCAGCATGAACTCCACAACAGAATGAAGTAGTGGAAAGAAAGAACATATCACTTATTGAAGCTACCAGGACAATGCTTGAAGAATCTAAATTGCCAACTTATTTCTGGGCTGAAGCTGTAAATACTGCATGCTACACTCAGAATATTTCTCTGATCAATCAAGCAAAATGCATGACTCCCTATCAATTGTTCAAGAACAAAAGGCCAACTCTAAATTTTCTCCATGTCTTTGGCTGCAAATGTTATATCTTGAAGAATCAAACTGATCAGAATGGGAAGTTTGATGCTAAAGCAGATGAAGGAATTTTTGTTGGATATACTGTGGGTAAAGCATATAGAGTCTATAATCTAAGAACCAACATTGTTGTAGAATCAATACATGTTGTGTTTGGTGATAAAAAGATTGAAGGACTGCAAGAAGGAGATTACCATAAGAGCCTCAAATTTGACAATGTGGAGATGGTTAGTGATGACAGTGATGATGAAAGTGATCAAGAAACAATATCAAAGGATAGTGCAGAAAAATCTACCACCAATGAAGCACAAAACTCAACATCTGTCGAGTTGCATAATGCTTCATCCGTCGAGAGACAATCTGCCTTATCCGTCGGAAGGCAACCTGCTTCATCCGTCGGTACTCAAAATTCATCATCCGTCGGGTTATCAAAAGGAGCTGGGAGTCAGGATAGATCACTTGCAGAATGTTCCCCTTTCTCAAATCAAAGATCCATTAACTCAGGGGGAGTTTCTAACAATCAAAACTCAATCACACATCAAGACAACAATGAGGCCTCTTCATCTAGAGCTAATCTACCTCAACAAAGAAAATGGATAAAAGATCACCCCTTTGAGGTCATCATTGGTGATGTATCTTCTAGAGTTCAAACAAGGAGAGCAACTCAAGAAGAATGTCTGTACAGCAGCTTTCTTTCTAAGGAACAACCAAAGAAGGTAGAAGAAGCTTTGTTGGATCCTGATTGGATTTTAGCTATGCAGGAGGAGCTAAACCAATTTGAGAGGAATAAGGTATGGAAGCTGGTGCCCAAGCCTAGAGGAAAGAATCCAATTGATACCAAATGGGTATTCAGAAACAAGATGGATGAAAATGGCATAGTAGTCAGGAACAAAGCTAGATTGGTTGCTAAGGGCTATTGTCAACAAGAAGGAATAGATTTTGATGAAACATTTGCTCCTGTTGCAAGACTTGAAGCCATCAGAATCTTCTTAGCCTATGCAGCCCATGTCAATTTCAAGGTCTATCAAATGGATGTCAAAAGTGCCTTTTTGAATGGAGACTTGGAGGAGGAAGTTTATGTTAGTCAGACTCCTGGTTTTGAAGATCCAAATTTTCCAGAACATGTCTACTATCTTTCGAAAGCACTTTATGGACTGAAGCAAGCACCTAGAGCCTGGTATGACACTTTATCAAAGTTTCTTTTGGAAAATTACTTCACAAGAGGTACTGTAGATAAAACTTTGTTCTATAGAAATGTTAATGGCTCTAGTATACTTGTTCAAATTTATGTAGATGACATTATTTTTGGCTCTACAGATGAAAAACTTTGCAAAAAGTTTGCCAAATTGATGCAGAGTAAGTATGAAATGAGTATGATGGGAGAACTAACTTACTTTCTTGGTTTGCAAGTTAAACAAGTTAGTGATGGAATATTCATTAGTCAAACTAAATACATTTATAATCTCTTAAAGAAGTTTGATCTAATGGATTGCACATCTGCAAAAACTTTCATGGCCACTGCAACTAAGCTTGAATTAAACACTACTGAAAAGTCTATGGATATTTCAAGTTATAGGGGCATGGTTGGCTCACTGCTGTACTTAACAGCTAATAGGCTAGATATAATGTTTGATACATATTTATGTGCTAGATTTCAGGCTGATCCTAGAGAATCTCACTTAGTAGCTATTAAGAGAATTTTCAGATATCTCAAGGGAACACAAAAACTTGGCATTTGGTACCCCAGAGATTTTGGTTTTGATCTAACTGGTTATTCAGATGCAGATTATGCAGGTTGTAGAATTGACATAAAAAGTACAACATAAACTTGTCAATTTCTAGGAGATAAGCTTGTGTCCTGGTTCAGTAAAAAGCAAAATTCAGTTTCTACCTCTACAACTGAAGCTGAATATATTACTGCTGGCAGTTGCTGTGCACAGATTTTGTAGATGAAAAATCAATTGCTAGATTATGGTCTGCAAGTTGAGAGGATTCCTATTTTCTGTGATAACACAAGTGCAATTGCCATCACTGAAAATCCAGTACAACACTCAAGGACAAAGCACATAGACATCAAGTACCACTTTATAAGGGAGCATGTAATGAATGGTACTGTGGAACTACATTTTGTTCCTAGTGAAAAGCAACTTGTAGATATTTTTACCAAGCCACTGGATGAATCCACCTTTTCAAAGTTGGTAAGTGAGTTAGGTATGCTTAATTATTCTTAAATCCTTATGAGATAATTTGCAAAGTGTAATGCAGCCAGAAATTTAAATTGATTTTTCAGTCATGGATGAAATTTTGGCTAAGTCAAATTTTACATCTCCACGGATGATCTTTATCCATCGAGTTTGATCATCCGTCGGAATACTATTTGCTAATAAAAATCAATTATTTTCTGGAATACTTTATAACTCGACGGATAACAGTTTATCCTCATCCGTCGAATTGTCTTAATTTTAGCCATTAATTTCCTGAACATTATCCATCGAGTATACTTACAGTTTGTAAGCATAACACGACGAATAATTGATGGAATTTTTACAGTTTATTTTTAAACGGCTATTTTAGGTAATTTTAATTGGCTACTTTATTTTACTTTATTATTATTGGCAGTTATTTTCTGAGATAGTATAAAAGCTTATTTCATTTCCATTGCTTTTCTTTTATCATTCTCAAATTATCTGCTCCAATTTCTTTCTCTTTCAAAGCACTCACTCTCTCTCTACAAGCTCTTATTCTCTAACAATGGCGCCTGTTGTCAAGATTATGTCTCAAATTGGGTTCATTTATGAGAAGAATAACTTCACAGCCTTAGTGAACAAGGGGATTCAGCATTCTGGTGACTACCACAAAATGATGAATTTTGTGAAGAACTGCAAGCTTAACTATGCCATGCTGAAATCACCCACCATCTTTTGTGAAATTGTTGAAGAGATGTGGTCCACTGCTACATACAACTCACCTGATAAGACTATCACACTCACTATCAAAGGTAATGAATTCTGTTTTAATAGTGATGTTATTAAAGCTGACCTCACCACACACAGACACTGATATAATTAATATGCTTAATTCCATGAACTATGCTCTTTCTACTTCTAAGTTGAGTGACATTAGGAGATTGGGTCTTAGGAAGGAATGGAGTTTCATGTGTGATGTAGTGACCAAGGTCTTTTCTGGTAAAGTCAGTAATTTTGATTCTGTCAATATTTCCATGCATAACATGCTCTACATGCTAGTTACAGATAAGTACTTTAATTTTAGTGACCTTGTTTTGTTTGAGTTCGGTTTTAAATTAGGAGAGTTAAATAAGAGGGGTAAAAGTATTTATTATACTAGATTTTTCATGATGTTAGCTAACTACCTCTATGAGAAAATTGTGCTTGAGAACCCAAACAACAAATTAGACTGTTGGGTTCAAGAGAGAAGGATTATTACAGATTTGAACAGGGCAAATCATCACAAGGAGGTGTCACTCTTCTATTTCCCTATAATGGAAGCACCTCAGGTAAGTGAGGTAAGTTCATATATCCCTATTATTTCAACCTCACAAATTTCTTTGAATACTAGTGTAGCAATGGAAACTGTGTCAATGACCCAACAGTTGCCTACCCAAGCTACCAAATCAACAAAAATTTCAAAATCCAAATCAAAGAAAGTCCCCTCTGGTATCTCTTAAAAGATGCCAGTTGCAAAATCCACCAAAACGAAAGAGGGGAGTGTGAAGGTGGGAAAGGTAGGTGAGGGACAGGGTGAACATAAAAGAAACCCTAAGGATAAGGATGAAGAGTTGAGTGATTCCCATCCTAGCCACACTGCAGTTTCCCAACAAACTGCAGTGCTTAAAAAGGATAAAAGCTCATCTCTAGTTCCATCCTCCCAAAAGGATGTAACTATTGAACAAAGCTCTCAACCAAGAGCACAGGCCAAGAGGATAAGGGACACTAGCTCACCCCAAACTTATGCTAGAAAGAAGAAATCCAAAACCCTTGGGGATGCACAGGGTACACACACTGTGTAAACTGGTGCTAAAGACACTGTCACTGCACCTTCACAAATTCAGCTTGATGTGGCTCCAATAAATGTGGAGTCACAACCAAAATCTCTAGTGATAGAAGCACCTCAAACACCAAATTCTCCTACAAATTCTCTGGATGTGGATATGATCAACACATCAATTCCTGATTCCCCTTCTTTAACTTTGCTGGGGAAGCCAAAATCCAAGGCAAGTGAGCATCATCTTTTAGATGATTTGTTGGCTCACTTGCCAATTCTTTCAGGGACTGTTAAATCATCTGTGCCCAAAATATCATCAATCAGCACAG
This sequence comes from Apium graveolens, assembly GCF_009905375.1. NCBI lineage: Eukaryota > Viridiplantae > Streptophyta > Magnoliopsida > Apiales > Apiaceae > Apium > Apium graveolens. The sequence goes on from NC_133649.1 coordinate 277,800,586, forward strand.
AGTCCACAATAGTTTCTATTTCAAGTTCATTCATTTCTACTCTCTCGATGGATATTGCTCATCCGTCGAGTAGTGACTGTATCCCGACGGATAAGCTTAACAGCAGTTATCCGTCGGATAGCAAAATCACTAACTCGATGGCTACTTCTCATCCGTCGAGTGTCTCTGCACAGTTTCAAACTTCATTTATTTCAAGTGCAGAAGACTTAGTGGTTGTATAGTCACTCTTAGGATTGAGGGAAGAAAGTGTTATGAGTGAGAGTCTGGGTTGCTCCTAGGAAAAAGGAGAGGAAAAGAGTGAAACTATGCAATCCATTTATTCAGGATTGGCAAAAAAGAGTGAGAGGAGTCCCATCTTAGATGGTGAAGGTGAGGGTGTGAGGGTGGGGAGCCAGGGTGAGACCCTGATGCAACAAAAGAGAGAACAAGAGAGAAATGCAGGTACATGAGCTATAAGGTTGGATGTCATTGCTAGTGAGTTAATGAATGTCCAGGATGCAGACAGAGAGGGACTATCTCAGCAACCTCAGGCTGTTATAGAATCCACCTCCCTTGATGATGAGGCATTTACTCACCCTGTTCCAGCTTATCAACTTCTAGCTGAACAGGGCAATGACAATGCAGAAAGGATGCTCAATTTGGTGCACACCACACAGTCTATACTAAGAGCTAAGGATGCTATCACAGCTTTGCCCTCTACAGCTGGTGAGGTTGATTATGAGACTAGTGGTTCAGCAGATTTCTTTGGGGAAGAAGGTGGAGATAGTGAAGAAAAGGCATTGGACATAGGGGGAGAAGTAGGTTCAAGTTCAAGATCAGGAATGCCATCATTGGCTTTTTAAAGCACTGTGATGAGCACTACTTCAAGACAACCCTGATTCAACTAATCAATCAGACAAATACTGCTCTTCAAACCACTACAAATGCCAACACAAAGAAGCTCCTTCAAGCACATCTTGCTTCTCTACAACTACAATAGATTCAAGGCTTCCAACATGCTGGAGATGTTAACACCATCAAGGGTAACATAGATGAGATGAAGAAGGCCATTTCAGAAAAAATGGATTCTAAACTTCCAGAAGCTACAATACTTGACATCAAGAGGTAGCTCAGAAAAAATTATGATCTTGCCACAAAGATAGATGCCTTGGACACAAGGATGACAACTATGGAAGCATCTCTAACAGCCATTCATCTGCATCAAGCTCAACAGACAGATTTACTTCAGAAACGGGTGGCTGCTCAAACCTCCTCCTCTACTCATCTTGATGATAACAAAAAGGGGGAGAAAGGACCAAGTGAGGGGGAGAAGCTTCAAATTCAAATCAGTAAGGTAATTGTGCCCACAATTGCTTTCACAAAGCCACCAGTAACAAATAATATAGATCTGATCAATTCAGCAACAACCAATTTAAGAGAAGCTGAAAAGGAGCAGTTGAAGCCAATCAACTGGGAGAAAATTGATGAGGACATACAAAGGGGACATACAAAGGGGAAAATTGATGAGGACATACAACCTGGCTGAAAAGGAGCAGTTGAAGCCAATCAACTGAGGACAACTGGGAGAAAATTGATGAGGACTACAAGCTGTGAAACCAACACAACAGATTCCTTCTCAGCCATCTGAAATCACTGAATCTCAAGATCCAAAAAAGCAAGTTGAATCAGAACAGAAGAAAACTCATAGATACAAGGAATTGGCCAAAAGAACCAAAAGGAAATTGAACTTTGTGGGTAAGGAATTGGAGGATCAGTTTCCCAAGGAATCCACTCCAACTACAACTCAAGCATCAAAACCCTCTGTAGTATTTGAAGACATCAAGGTGGTGGATCCTTACAGGAACATTCATGGTGAACCTATTGTGCCTAAGGATAAACCAATAGACTGAGAGAGCCTACCAATTCCTGACTTCAATTTGCCAATCCTTAACAAGCCAAAGAGAACAAAGTCAAGGGCAGTCAAGAAAGTGAAATTGTCACCTCTCAAATCCAAATCTCTAGTCCAAGCTCAATCTAAAGTCAACAAGGGAGACTACATGTCCTTGTGTGATATCAAGGAATTCTCTGATCTAAATCTCTATCTGGATGAACTAGAAGAAGCGAGAGGAATTGATGCATACAGAAATCTACCTGAAAGGTTAGTTTTCAAGTACAAGGGAGGAAAGGAGATTCAATGGCCACTTCACAGGATCCTTCAAGAAAGCCAAGCTGTATTGATAAAGGTTTATTCATCTTTCAAGAAGAACTTTGGGTCCAATTAACTGCAAGAAGATTGGTTCTAAAGAAGATTGAAGAACTGAGGAGTATTAGAGCTAAAGATGCACTCCCAAAGACTCTAATCATTTCTTACACAGGGAAAAGAGTGCATCTAAGGCCCTACTGGTAGATTTTACTTGGTGAAATATGTAGCACTCGACGGATAAGGATTATAGTCCCGACGGATGACTCAATATAGTCCCGACGGATGACAATTTGTTATCCATCGAGTGAGTAGCTTATGTAACAATAAGTCTGTAGCACATTTCTGCATACATATTGTTTAGATTCTGTAAGTAGTACTCAAGTCATGTTGACTTCAATTAGATATGCATAATAGGTTGATTAATTGTACATAGATGATGTCTTGTAATCCTGCATAAATGAAATGAAGTCAAGTGCCAGATTGCTACCCGACGGATAAACAACAATGCCATTTGACGGATGATCTTGAACTCGACGGATGATCATGAACCCGACGGATAAAGAATTCAAACATCTGTTGACAGTGACAACACAATCATATGCGTCGAGTGTATGCAAATGGAATGTGGAAGCCTATTCAACTGGGTTTTAGAGAACAAAGAAGCATTGCCATTTTCATGCTATTATGAAGATATTCAAAGATGTTGGAATAGAGTAATGAAGTAGCATAGTATTAGACTTGATAGTTTTTGTTTTATTATCTTGTCTTATTGCTTTGTAATCTTGGTGATATATAAACCAAGAAGCAGCAAATAGAACAACTAACTAAGCAACCAAAAGAGAAACATTAGTAAGCTGTATTCTCGGTATTTCTCTGTATTCTTAGTTGTTCATTTGTAAGCAGCTGTGAGCTAATTGCTACACATAGTTCTCTTGATATATTATATATCTCTGGTGGATACATTCAAATCCACCAGAAAGTTTTTAAAGACTTGTGTTTTTAATTACTTGTGTTTTGATTCATTTCAAGTTATTATTCCGCACTCTGCAAATCAATTCACACTGATATATATATTTAAGTTATAACAATTTTATTTGTGAAATTTTTTAAAGAATTCCATTCAACCCCCCTTCTGTAATTCTTGTTGCATTGTTAAGGGACTAACATTTTCTGTCTCAAATAGAGCCAAAGGAAATTGATAAAGCTTTAATGGATCCTGATTGGATATCTGCCATGCAGGAAGAGCTGAATCAATTTGAAAGAAAAAAAGTTTGGAAATTAGTTCCTGCACCAAAGTGAGAAGCATAATTGGAACAAAATGGGTGTTTAGGAACAAGATGGATGAAAATGGTATAGTCACCAGGAACAAAGCAAGGTTGGTTGCAAAAGGCTACTCACAAGAGGAAGTAATTGATTATGATGAAACTTTTGCTCCAATTGCAAGACTTGAAGCAATAAGAATCTTTCTAGAATTTGTTGCACACTCAAATTTTAATGTGTATCGAATGGATGTCAAGAGTGCCTCCCTGAATGGTGAGCTAGAAGAAGAAGTTTATGTGCAACAACCACCTGGCTTTGAAGATCCAGAATTTCCAAATTTTGTGTACAAGTTACTCAAGGCTCTATATGGATTTAAAAAGGCACCTAGAGCTTGGTATGATACACTGTCAGATTTCCTACTAAAGCATGGTTTTACTAGAGGTACCATAGGCCAGAATCTCTTCTATAAGAAACATGGTGAATATATGATCCTAGTTCAGATTTATGTGGATAATATCATCTTTGGTTCTACTAATGAAAAGCTTTGTCAAAGATTCTCCAAGCTTATGCAAAGTGAAAATGAAATGAGTATGATGGGGGAACTGAGTTACTTCCTTGGACTTCAAGTCAGTCAAAGAAGTGATGGTATCTTTATCAGCCAAACTAAGTATATCAAGGATCTATTGAAAAAGTTTGGTATGGTTGATTGTTCACCTGCATCTACACCTATGTCTACTGCAATAAAGTTGGATGAAGATAAAAAGGGCAAAAGTATAGATATCTCAAGCTATATAGGGATGATTGGATCATTGCTTTATTTAACAACAAGTAGACCAGACATCGTGTTTGCAACTTGTCTATGTGCAAGATTTTCAGCCAATCCAAAAGAATCACATTTGATGGCTGTAAAGAGGATTTTTGGATATTTGAAGGGAACTCCAAACTTGAGATTATGGTATCCTAAGGGAACTGGTTTTGAAGTTGTTGATTACACAGATGCATATTTTGTTGGATGCTGGGTTGACAGGAAGAGTACTAGTGAAAGCTGTTAATTTCTTTGACAAAGACTTGTATCCTGGTACAGCAAGAAATAACAGTTTGTATCAACTTCTACAGCTGAGGCTGAATACATAGCTGCAGGAAGTTGTTGTGCTCAAGTGCTTTGGATTAGAAATCAGCTAATGGATTATGACCTAGTGTTACTCAAAATTCCTATTATGTGTGACAATACTAGTGCTATATCCATATTAGCTAATCCAGTTAATCATTCTAGGACAAAGCACGTTGATGTAAGGTACCATTTTATTAGAGAACATGCTACAAATGGTACCATTGAGCTCATTTTTGTTCCAACAGAAAAACAATTAGCTGACATTTTTTACTAAACCTCTGGATGAAGCAACTTTCACTAGACTTGTAGGTGAAATTGGAATGCTTAATTCTTCATCCTAAGGCAAGAACTCAGCTAATATTTTGCAGCAGATTAATCTCCAGTAAATCAAAATTAATTTGATTTAATTGGAAATTAACTGAAATATGAGTTATAAATATTTCAGAAATCTCTGCATATTTATTTTTCAAATTCAAATTCAATTCAGAAATTTTCAAATTCTAAGTAAACTGCTCAGCTTTAAATTTACATTCTTAATATGTAAAATTAACACAAGGCAGAATTACAAAAATCAAAAGTATACAGAGAACTGAGTTCTCGATAAAGTCTAATTGACTTCTCAACAATCATTTTAGGACATCTCGAGTGAGTTCTCGACAAGTCAATTTACTGACTTCTCGAGTGACTTCTCGATTGGCTTAAAAATGACTTATCGATAAGTCCTTATAGAGTTCTCTAGTAGCGGTAATTCACAGAGTTCTCTTCAAGTACAATTTTTGACTTATCAATAACTCAGAACTGAAATAACTTAATTTAATAAATTATTTTGGTAAAATACTTTTGAAAAAGTTATTCTAATTTTATTTTGATTTTATTCAAATAGAAGTTGAAATTAATTCAGTCCATTTTTGGACAAACTGGGTGTTTATTTGACATCTCGATAAGTCAATTTTTAGTTCTCTATAAGAGTAATTTAAAATGGCTTCTCGATATGTATTTCAATTCTTAAAAATGACTCTCGATAAGCAAACTCCAAACGTCTATTTTTGAGTTCTCGACAAGTCATCTGCTTTTACTATAAATACCCAGACTTCTCGATACATATTTTAACTTGGAATTTTTCGAAATTCTAAGTAAACTGTATATTTATTACTTCATATCCTATATATATGAAGTTAATAAATAACATATCAAAAGAAGAAAAATTTATGAAAAACTGGAATAATTTTATTCATAAATTATGTTCAGCGAAATACTTTTGACATAAAATCTGTTCTAATTTTATATTGATTAAAATTCAGAACTTATCAGTCCTTTTTGGACAAACTGAGTATTTATAAGACATTTCGATAAGCTTATTTTACTTCTCTAATCAAGAACTTAAAATAACTTCTCGAATATGCTAACAATGTTCAAAATGACTTCTCGAATAAATTCCAATGTGTATTTCAGATTTTTCATTAAGTCATTTGTTTTTTCGATAAATACTCAGACTTGTTGACACATTTACGTGCTTACGTGCATATTTTTGATCAAATGTGGAATATGTTAGTCTAATGTAATTAGACTAGTATATTATATGTGATGTTTTGAGAATACTGATAATGGTTGAATTTATTTGACTATGTGCTAATTATATGTTTTGAATTTATTCAAAATAAATCTTTCTCAGTACAGAGTATTTGATTTAATTAGTGAGCTAGTGGAATATCTTTTGCTACTAGGAATGGTTACTTTTTGTATAAGTGTTCTTGAGTACTTGCATGGGGAATAGTTAATCTAGAAAGGCAAGTCACTTTTAACTGCCTAGGTACGCATAAAGTGTGTTTGTATGATTATAACACTTATTAACCGGGCAACTCAAGTGTCTTTTGGTTTCTTTTCTCCTTCTATAAATTCAAATCCCTCTCTCTTCAATATTCATCACTACCTTTTCTCTCAACAAACATCCTAACTCCAAACCCTCATCTTGTTCAAATCTCTCAAATGGCTGCTCCTGTATTCTTCAAGCTAAATAATGGTGTTTATCAACCAACCTTTCATTTGGTTGATAACAGGGTCTACTATGACCCTGTTGGGCTTCGTGTCCGCATCAGATGGATAGTCTGCAGTCCTTTTGATGTTTCCATTGAAGTTTTTGAAGAACTTTCTTGGGATGATCAAATAAATTTTCTTTTTTTTTTAGGTTGAAGTCTCGTTCGAACAGGAGAGACGTGCTTTGTAGGCTGAGCAGGACCGCCTTGCTGCTCTGGAGCTGCAAGAGAGAATCATTTCTCTTGCACACTCCATGTCTGGAGCGTACCAATGCAGGGAGAGGAGGATTGAAGCAGAAACTAGAGTAGTTAGGATTAGGGTTTAATTGTTGGAATCTAAATAATCATGTACTCTGTTTCTATATTAATAAAAATCTTTCATCTTCTCTATTTCAAAGTTGTTTGTGCCTTGTTTGCTATGTGTTTATAATTTAACTGATTATCATCTTTCCTGTAATACTGCATGCAACTGAAAATCTTACACTGCATGCGTCAAACTAAACATCATAAAGTTACATATGTTCAATGCAGTACATGTTAAACACAATCTCTTTAAGACAACAACAGGATACTCGGACAAATCACTCGAAGCAGGGATAACACATTTGGTTTCAACTAATGCATCAGACATATCAACGGATAAGTAAAGTAGAATGTTACACAAAATTATTCTTGATTTTGGTTTAAATTCCTTAACTTTTGTATCTAAACATCTTTGAAAATCAATTTTTTGCAAAATTCTCTTAAATTTGCCTATAATTGCAAGAAACTTGTTAATTACAAGATTTCTGAGATCTATGGATCACTCAACATGCATTTGTGCTAAGCTACATATAATACATCTTTCACAACCAAACTACAGTTCACCCAAGCACGGCAACACAAACACAAACCCACTCAGGTGACTCTCGAAAGGAACCTGTTTTACAAAAGGACAGAAACCTCACAAAATGTTCTTCCTTTGTTTTGTTGTTTGAAAAGAGAAGGATGTAATAATCCAAGATCCTCATGTTTATCTAAAACCTACAAAATTCATGAAGGGGATACTTGTGCTTACTAAATCAGAACCGCTACATGACTAGAACAACCCTTCATGTCCAAGATGCTTATAAAGGCTATTCTGATTCATCTACAAAGAAAGTATCAGAACTTCATAATAATGGTCTTCACAGAAGCTCATCAACCCTATTATGTTAGACTTAAGGAAGATTTTCCAAGGAAAACTGTCAGAAGTTCCTACAACAGCAAAACTAAAAGAGAGTGAATGAGATTACTCTTGGACATATAGATAAGACTATCAAAAGATTTTCACTTCCTAGATCATGCACACAAGAACCTATATCTTAGTGGGGCATAGCAGCACCATCATTTCCTGATCTGTGTTCCACAAGAACCTATACTACACATAGTATAGCAGATAAGGAAGAATCTCGTGATAAGCATGACACAACTGCACAACAAATAGTGTTAACATAAGCTCGAAATACAGACAGTGGAGTAGAGTACACAAAAACCTGGATGTTAAAGTCATACAACAACTCTTGAATCTCCAGCCACACAAGAACCATTACCTCAAAATGGCGATGAAGGCAGAATCACTGAGAACACTGTGAGAACAGTTGAAACTGATGAAAGATGCAGCTGCATACTAATGTTAAATTAATCAGCTGCTTCTTCAGAATCCCACAAGGTATGAAATGCATACTCACTCTTATGATGAAATGAGTATGATTAGACCTATATGGATCACCCCTAATCATATGATCACAGACAACTCTTCTCAACCACCTCTTATTTTTGTAGGTTAAACAACATTTGATCCTTTCATGTGAGGATGAGAGAAAAGATTGAGAGAAATACAGAAAATAAGAGAGGCGGGATCCTTCCTGGAAAAAGGAGAGGTAGATGAGTGTCTGGATTTAGTAATCCTTGTGAGGAAACTCTGGCTCTTAAAAGTAATGAGACTGGTGCAGTGAGAAGTAGTGAGACTACTTTAAAAGAACAGAAAGTTTAGGACTTTTGTTACTGAAAGACTTTTTCCGCAGGTCTAAGTAAAGTCTCCTATCCTACTTATTGAACTCATCACTACAGAATTCACTGAAGCTTGAAGATGCATATATTTTTCTAAATAGACAATGACAAAAGCTTGAACAACGTGCATCTAGCTGAATCATTCCACCTAGAGATAATGTCAAAAAGAGGAGAGTAAATCTAAATCTAAGAACAGCTGTTGGATGTTTCCAGACAATAATACTCTCTTCTTGACAGGGGAGAGATGAGTAAATCTAAATGCACTGGTGGTACAAACTTTACAAGGGTAAATTGAGTAAATCTCCATGCAATGTTGATGCAGACAATATTGAAGACATGTATAGAAGTAAAGTTTGTTAAACTCACAGAAGAAGACAAAATGGGGAGATTGACTTCTGCATTTAGTTAGAGTTTTGACATCATCAATCAGAACTTATGCATAATTTCATAATGAACAAGTTGGGGGAGATTGTAATATATAAGTGATGATGTCAAAGATTACTGAAGATGACAACATCATTAATGTTCCTGATTAAAGTGTGAAGCAAAGCTAAATGGACATCTGATATAAGGAGAATAATGAACTATTACATTTCATAATCTTTTAAACTTGGGGTTAGTCTTGTTAACAGACATGAATTTGTGTTAAGCAATCTTCTCACAAATTGGGGGAGATTGTTGTATAAGACATGCCATTACTTTAACAAGACTAAGACAATTTGTCAACCCTAAGTAAGTTGTATTGTTATCTTAATTTGTATTTTGTACTTGTAATATTTAAAGTCTGTAAAAATGCAAAGGAGCAGACTGAAGTCTTTTTCCTGAAACAATATCAAGCCTAAGAATTCTATCTGGAAGAAGATCACGCCTCAGAAGAATTTTGAAGAAGCTTGTAGTTGAATAAATCTGTTTGGATAAAAATACTTTAAGTCAAGATCTTTACAAGTCACATATTTAGTGTTATAGAGAAGTCATTCGAGAACTCCAAATGACTTATCGAGAAGTCAGGAAAGCTACTAGAGAACTCAGAGAGATATCGACAAGTCAAGAAGACATGAAGGTTGGATATATCGACAAGTCATTTCTTCACTAGAGAACTCAAAGTTATCGACAAGTCTACATTCATTAGAGAACTCTGAGTTATCGATAAGTCAAAGTCCACTAGAGAACTCAGAGATATCGATAAGTCAAAATTCACTAGAGAACTCTAAGTAGTAGACAAGACAAAGTGAAGACATGATGCTGAGAGATCTCGACAAGCTAAAGTTTCATTCGAGAACTAAGAGACCTCTATAAGTCAAATTCACTAGAGCATTAGAGATCTCGATAAGTCATTATACTTATTGAGATGTCAAGATCTCTATATGCCTAATTGGAGATCTCGAGTAAAATTCTCAAAGTACAAAATCACAGACCAATTCAATATTCAAGATTAACAATCAACAAACAATCCAAACAGCTGAAATGACAAGTCTACAAAAAGTAGCTTGAAGAATGTGCAAGATCAATGGTGAAGATTAACTGACAGAGGAAGATTAAAATTATCATAGGATGCTAAAGATATGCTAAGCCAGAAATGGAAGATCTACTTTTCTATACATAGAAATGACAAGTGGCAGTTTAGAAAAGCTAATAGCATGTCTTATTGTACATTATGTAAACCAGCAGTTAACTGAATTATAAAGTTAACACTGGTCTTTCAGTTAGTTGTAACAATTTAAATAGAAATCTTGTAATTCTCTCAAGAATAAGCTAGGCTCTTTATCAACAAAGAGCCTAGAAATATTGTAGCAAAACATTCTTAATTTTAATATAAAATTAAGTGAGTTTTGAAAATTTGTGTTCTTTATTTTCTGTAAGCTTAATTTCTGCATGAACACATTTTTACTACAAGATTTAATTTACTTTGTTCAACCATAAACATTCAAGAAAAGCTCAAAAACAGTAAAACACATTCACCCCCCTCTGTGCGTTATTCATTTCCTAACATATTTTTTTTTCCTTCACATTTCCTGTATTGATCGAGAATGATTAACACGTAGCTGTAAAGCATAGGATATACAAAATAGACAATTGAATAAAGTTCTAAGAATATTATCTTGCTTAAAAAAACTAATATCCAATATATATTTGATGATGATGAAAATCTATATAATGAGACAAATGATAATTGACAGGCTTGCAGATTTGGCTTACTATAAGTTTCCCTCAGCTCCATAAAAGAACAAGTAATATGGAGCAAAAATATATAGAAAATCCTATTGTACCGCTAAAATCTAAGCACAAGGCAGAACTGAAAAGATATCAACATGGAGTTTCTTAGCACCGCAGCTATCATAAATTTGCTTTGAAGGATTTAAATTTTATACGATATCGTGCAGAGTATTAGCCTAGTCGTGTCCTAACCTACTTTACAGGAAATGACTTGACATTATATGATGCATTTCGCATATATGCATAGCTATTATTCTAAAGCTAATGAATAAGTATATTGAGGTTCAGTGAAACCTTGTGCCTTTTAATATACTTACTCAGAAGGCAAATAGTCAAAACTTTCCTTCCCCTTATCCCCTTATAGATGGCTGGACTTGCAATAGTTGAGCTTAATGCACATGCAACCATTATAGCTATTATTGGTACTACGTCTGTTGTTTTATAACAACATATATCGGGGAAAATTCACATTATTTGCAGACCAAAAATAATGAAAATGTGCCTTACAAGCTAGACTTAATTATTTATTTGAAGGTGAGGATCAACAGAATTTCTGGCGTACCTCCTGAAATACTTGCTTAAATCCCAGTGAAGGAATTGTAAGTAGTTTTCTGTAGATATTTCAATATTAATTGAATTGATTTTACTTTTAATCTCCGCTCTAAAAATAGATTTCTGATGCCTCCTTTCTCGAGTATGCTTATCCCAAACCATCATAAAAAGCATAGAAAAAGAGAAGTTAATCATCAAGATAAAGATAAAGTTCAATTATTTAAAATGTAAAATATTTTGAACAAATTTAAGTTTACAATTGGAAATCTGTACCTCTTTGTGAGTTTTCAAAATGAAGTCTGATTGCTTGGTATTTTGGGTTCTTCAGTGGAAGAATAGAGATATCCAGAAAAATATATGGTGACATAAGTAACATCAAGAGAGCTATACCGCCTGCTTAACGTACTTATGATGTCGGGTTCCATATTAAATTGTGATGTATATTGGGACCAAAAAAGAGGTATATAACCATTGTGCTGCATGTCGGAACTTGTACAAGCACATCCATTAGGAATATGTTTAATTACGATTTGTCCAGTCTCAACATCATTGGCAACATGGCCCAATTCATTCACCCCTAGTTTCAGATATCTGGAATAGGAAAAGAGCAAATTTATATGATCTTTTTTAAAATCTTGGAGAATCTTTTGTTTTATACAAAATAATGCATATGTCTTAAGTAGAGGAAGAGAAAAGACGATTGTTTGAGGCACCTTTTGCTCTCTTCATTACCTTAAAATAAATACTTTTAAGTCGTACATAAAAGCAGTCGTCTTACTTCACAAGCGAATTTGAAATTCTGGCATACTCTGTAGCCTCATATTTAAGGAAATTATCCATTAATATAATAAAAAAATCCCTCATAATACTCTAATAATAATATACAATGTTTAAATAACATCTTATGTTAATACTATAATAAGGCTCACATCTTGCCTTTGCAACAGTTACCTTGGTTTTCTTTTTCTTGGTCCCCTAAAGTTTCTTCTATTTTCCTTGTTCAACTTTTTCTTCATCTTCTTTTTTTTTCATCTTTGGCAGCATTATTCAATTTTTCACGCTCTTGAATTAGCTCAATGTGCAGCTTTTAAATATTCGTCTAGATTGCTCTCAAGCATTTTCTTCTTCTCGTTCTAATTGACTTTTTGATCCCCGAAAATCTTGCATTTGACTCTTTAGATCAATTACTTGCACTATTATATCCTCATTTTACCTTTTTGATCTCGCAAAACCAGTGCAGAGCTCTTTTATAGCCAATGTAAATTATAAGATGTGGGGAAGCATTGAATGGAATATTATAATCCAGACATATATCTCGCTAAAAGTCATACATATTTGAATGTATATTTGGTAAATACTAATAATACTTCATGTTATACCAAAAATCTTCATGGACTTAATTTGGGTAAATTGAGCTAAAAAGTCTATTTCATAGGTGGTAAATGGGCTAGATGATAAGCCCAACTTGATGCATGAAGATGAGTTATGATTAGATGGTTTATATCTAAAGGTACGTTGAGTGGTTACAATGATTAAAAGAATTCACATGAATCTGTAAGTAAGATGGTTATTCAGAAAACATGTTATACAACTAGTGTAGGTTCTTAATAATAGGGTTCCAGGAGATATGTCCTTGATAAACATGTTCTTATATGCAGATAACATATGAGATAACAGAATTATAAATTAATAAGAGTCTTTGTCTTGAGAAACGCGATTAAGGATTACAAGTCATTGTCAGATTATATTCATAGGGTTTAGATGTTCCTAAAATGCTTCCAATAGCCCAGAAATTAGACACGACATTATTAGATGAATAAGAACTCGAGTTCTACATCCAAACTCGCTTGACCCCCATAAATAACATCCAATCTCTTTAGCATAGTTAATTGTTAGCTTACAACTCACCGTAAACCTCTAAAAAATTGTTACAAACTCCATTCACAAACAGCCGTTCATAAGTAAAACATATTAGATTATTTGTAAAAATCTTAATTATACATAAGAAAAATAATTCACCAAAAATATATTACCCCAACAGCCCTTGGGTAGTGATCTCAATTCCTTTTTTGGAGCATAATCTTCATTGTTTACTGCAGGTATTCAATAAATTTATAAAATTATGATAAGAATAATATTTTAGGTACTTTTTGAAACAGAAGATAATAATAATTAAATACGAGCCGAAATTCATTATAACCTAGATTGCAAATTTTAGCCATGATACAGGGTTATTTTATATATATAAATCAGATTCGTTTGATCCAGATTTTAATTCGTCAAACGATACACAAGATTTGGGGGTGCACATTTTTCATCTTTAAAATTTACATTCATTATTTATTTCTCTCACATACACACACATACACTAATTAAATTAGTAGATGTCATATTAATTGAGCTTACCATCGACCTTTAGTAGACAAAATTCTGGTGAGTAAACAAGGGCAACTTGATAAAGCAAATATGTTGACTCTTGTTTCCATCAAAAAACCTCATTTTCATCTGCAAACAAATCACACCATCAAAGAAGATTAATTTATTTATTACATTGTGACATCTTAAGAATTTTATATTTATTGTTTATAGGCTAACCAGACCGATACCAGACCGATAAATGTCGATTCATATTGGATACAATCTTTATATTGAAGTAGGACATCTCAAGAATCTTCTACATATAGGGCTTGTAAAGCCCATTTAAATTTGGTCTGCTTTTCTATGAGTTTAGTCATATGGCTCTAGTGTTAATATAGATTTATTCATATATTGTTGGAAATAAATTTTAGATTATTGTACTATAACTAATTTTTCTAAAAAATATTAAAATTCCATGTTTATGAATAAGACTAGGAAAAAAACCAGTGGATGAAGAATTTTGTATTTTTGGATTTGTTATGTCACTGATGATCGAGAGTTCTTATTGATTTATGTAGGGGTATTTATTTTTTGGCTTGGTCTTTTTTTTCTTTTAATATTAATTCTTTTACTTTTCAAGAGTCTTTTTTTTTCTCATGTTTATTATCACTCAACATTCTTATTATCTAACTGTAGGGCATGCCAAACTCAATATAATCCGCTCTTGGCCAGGTTTACACGTATTTGCTTTTGGGCAACTCCCAAAAAACTTTATACTAATGGATTTCTTCGGTTGCCTAGCAATCTCCCACTCGCACAAACGATGTGGTACAACTCTTAATAGTTTCCTCTTTTATATATCGGGCTCAACACCTGCCAGATCAACTTCCTGATTATGTAGTTCTCCCTTGACCCATATTATAAGTCCATCCGACTCTCTGGCTCTCCCTAGGCCCGTATTGGCCCACCTGCTTTTTTACTTGAGCCCATACCTGGATAGCTCATTTGTTACATTCTAAGTCCATTATGGGAGCTTGTACTGACATATTATACAATATGCCACCCACTTGGACACTTGTCAAATATTTACACACTTGTACTATTAATTTGGACACTTATCCTCCCAGTACTCTAAGGTGTTGACAAGTGTCTCGGTCTCACCCAACTCATGCAATGTGTCTATCCCATTTTCATTTATATTTTCTTTATATCTTATTATTATTATTATCATTATCATCATTTCCTCGTTTTCTTTAATATCATGATCAATACTCTTATTCTTGTAATTATACTACATATATAAAAATAATTATTTAATATTCTTGTAATTATATTTTCCATATATTTTTTGGGATATTACCGTTATTATATTTTCAATTGTGATAATTATTATTTATATTTTATATTTTTACTTTAAAATATTGACATAAATATAAAAAAAATATAATATTATTATTAAATATATTTTCTTTAAATATGTATTTTTTATTTTCACTAATATAAAATAAATTAAAATTACTTTATTTCTATGAAAAGTAATAATAAAGTAATATTTTGAGTATAACTAATTATTATGACTACATTAATTCTTATTTGTTCAAAAAAAATTTTATCTAAAAGATGGGATTTGACATTAATCGGTAGACATACGTTACAATGATTAATCGGTTAATCGATGATTAATCGAAATACTAATCGGATATATTTAAAAATATATTATAATATCAAATTTATTAAGCTTTATGTTGGATATATTTGAGATGTCATGTCTAATATGTTTCATGTTTAGTTTTCAGATCTTAACTAACAGGGAATATCAGTACTTACTGGAAGTGAGGACTTAAGGATATCAGGACTTAGATTATCAGAATATAATATCAGAAGATGGATATCAGAACTTAAGTACTGGATGACTAACAGTTAAGGAAGGAAGCTGATTTACAGGAAAGAAGATCGAAACTAATACATAATAAGATATGCATGGAAAGAGTTCGAGGACTAGAAGAATGATATAAGATATCTGGTTGATATATTTTAGGAGACAGAATTATATTCCATATCAACTAGAAGTTATCTTGTAATTGTGTGTCTATATAAACACATACATAGGTTTACTCTATAATAGTTACGATCATCGAGAAGATCATATATTGTAACCTAGCAGCTCTCGTGATATTTGTTCATCACTGAGAGAGAACAGTTCCATTTAACAGAGTTTGTTAAATCGAATACATCTGTTTTCTGTTACTTGTGCTTTAAATCGATTTGATTGTATTCTACACTGTATTCAACCCCCTTATACAGTGTTGTGTGACCTAACAAGTGGTATCAGAGCCTATTTGTTAACACACATACAGTAAAGATCCAAAACAATCATGTCTAAAGAAGCAAAAAATCCAACCAAGCCCTCCAAAACTGAAAAAACTCCAAAGACTCAAACCCATAGTCGATATGAGACTATCAGGGTTCCCATGCTGAGACCGTTTGAATATCCCATATGGAAAGTGAAGATGGCTATGTTTCTGGAAGCTACAGATCCAGAATACCTTGACAGAATTAATGAAGGACCGCATAAGCCAACCAAGCTCTCTGTTGTAGTTGCAGATCAGCCAGCAAAGACCATCTAAAGGAGAAAAGTGAATACACAGCTGAAGATATCTCATCTATTGCCAAGGATGCAAAGGTAAGGCATTTGCTGCATAGTGCCATTGATAATGTCATATCAAATAGGGTAATTCAATGCAAGACTGTAAAGGAGATATGGGATGCTTTGGAGACAAGGTGTCAGGGAACTGATGCAATCAAGAAAAATAGGAGGACTATACTCACTCAAGAGTATGAGCACTTTGACTCAAAAAGTGATGAGTCAGTAGGTTTGTCAAACTCTTGAATGATCTGTCACGGGTGGACAAGGAATATGACATTGAAAATTCAAATCTGAAATTCCTTTTAACTCTTCCTGAAAGTTGGGATTTGAAAGCTACTATTATACGAGATAACTATGCTCTTGATGAAACTACTCTTGATGAAATTTATGGAATGCTCAAGACTTATGAGCTTGAGATGGATCAAAGAAGAAAGAGACATGGGAGAAAGTCAAGAACAGTTGCTCTTAATGCTGAGTAGGAATCCCCTAAAGTGGTTGTCTCAAAGAAAGGAAAATGAAAGGCTCTCATCATAAAGTCTGATTCAGAATCATCAAGTTCTGATAATGATGATTCAGAAACTGAAAGTCTACCTGAAGTAGATGCTGATGAAGAGATGATGAAGCTGTGTGCTCTTATGGTGAAGGGTATCACAAAGATAGCCTACAGGAAATTCAGAAGAGGAAAGAAGTTTTCTAGGAAAGGTAGAAGTTCTAATAAGAAGGGCTTCAGAAAATCTGAAGGCAAAGGAGGAAAGTCTGACAGAGGAGATTACTCAAATGTCAAATGCTACAACTGTGGTGAGAAAGGCCACATATCTCCTGAATGCAAGAAAGGAAAGACTGACAAAGGGAAGGCTCTTGTCACAAAGAAGAAAAGCTGGTCAGACACCTCAGATTCTGAAGATGAGGAGAACTATACCTTGATGGAAAATGCTGATAACAGTTCTGATGCTGCTGAGTTAAAGGTACCTCAACCAACTTATGCCTTTCATACTGATAATATTACTGAGTTGATATTATATCTTAAAACCATGTTTATTAGTGTTAGGTCACACACACACTGTAGAGGGGGTGAATACAGTGTATAGTACACTCGAATCGAACTCAAAGAACTTAAATAACAGAAAACAAACTTTATTGAGACAATAAACTCTGTTACAGTATGGAACTGTTACCTCTCAGTGATGAATGAATATCACGAGAGCTGCTAGGGTTACAATGAATAATCTTTTCTAATAAATGATAACACTTATAGTGTAAACCCTATGTCTGTGTTTATATACTACACAGTTACAAGATAATCGCTAATTGATATGGAATATAATTCTGCTTCCTAAAATATATCAATCAGATATCTTCTATTCCAAGTATTCCATTCTTCACGGAATTCCTTCTTCATGCATATCTCTTCTTATGTTTATCTCGATCTTCTTTCCTTTAATCAGCTACTGTCCTTATCTGATTTTCCTTCAGCACTTAAGTTCTGATATCTATCTTCTGATGATTATCTCCTGATAATATAAGTACTGATATCCTTAAGTCCTGACTTCCAGTATAAGTACTGATCAACAGTTAAGTACTGATTTATCATGTTCACGCAAGATCTGAAAGCTAAACATAAAACATATTAGCCATGACATTATCAAATATATCTAACAATCTCCCCCAACTTGTAAATTAACACAATATACAAGTTAAACAGATATTTGATGATGTCAAAAACATTAAGTACAAATGCATGAGAAATAGACTAGATAACTACAACTTACAGTCCTTAAAGTTTTACCAATTTCAACTTCTGATAACAACTTCAATCTGTATAAATATCAGAATTTAAGCAGTTGTAGATCTTTGACTTGGCTTCATCATCTTCTGATCTCTCTGATGTCAGGAGTTGTTCTGAGATAGTTTTTCAACAAACATTTCTCAGCATATCCTAGTTCATCAATCATTCTCCTTTTAACATCCTTAAGCTCTGCAGTATCTTCACCAGTTTGAAAGATTGCAGCTCTGAGATCATTAATCTTTGCTTTCCTTAACTCCAGATCTAGTCTTATGACATAAGCTTTGTCAGATTCAAGATTGAATTCAAGTCCCTTAATACCAAGATACGTTCTGATCTGTGCAGTATTAGGCTTCATATCAACAATATCACCATTGTGATCTCTGTACTTTGGAACATATCTGCTTTCAGACTTAACAGAATAAAGCCTTTTCTGTCTCTGAATCTGTTCTTTTAAGTAGTTTGCAGCAGTTTCTGTTATTCTGTCATCCACTTGAAGTAGGAAAAGTACATGCTCCAATTCTTCAAAATACTTCAAAGGAATGGCATTTTATCTTATATGATAAACCCTACCATCTGTCATGAAATACAACAAGATGTATTCTTTCAAGTAGGTATGGTAAACCATCTGTACAGATTCCAGTTGATTCAATCTCTCAGGAGTTGCTCCAATACCTGGTTCACTCAAGGAAGTTGGATCATCGGTAGTGTTGTGTACTCTTCTTTCATCAGCATTTCCCAATCCAGTTTTATCTCTAGCTTCCTTTCCAGTAACTACTCTTGCTTCAAAACCACTTGGAGTAGTCTTCAAAGATTGAGTCTGTTTTGCTTTAGTGAATCCTGGTAGGAGTGTTTTAGATCTATTTTCTGATATCAAGTTAACTTGAGCACTGTCAGAGGTTACTTGCTTCTTCTGAATATCAGAACTTACAATTTCTTGACTCTGAACAACTTGAGCCATGTCAGAGGTTGTTTTAAGAACTTTTCTTGAAGTCAGAGCAAGATCATCTTTTCCATCAGTAATTTCTTCTTCCTCAGGAGGTACATAAGGCTTGATAGGTTCACCAACCTTTTCTTTACCCTTGGATCTATCTGTGGTTGTGATCTAGCCAAAGTTTCTTCAGTATGTATCCTTTCTTTGATCACAATGCCTTTAGGTTTTGGAAGTAACTTTTTACCAGAAGCTTCAGATTTAGATGTGACTTTCTCTGATTTAAGTCTGGCTTCTTCTTCCTTTAAACTTTCCAAGTCCATCCCTGGATTTTCTTGAAGAAATAACTGTCTTGACATTTCCTCATCAAGATCTAGAAGTTCATCAGAACTTATCCTTTTACCAGCAGCAGAACTTATTCTTTTCCCAGTATCAGAACTTGTTCTGTGACTAGCTTGTCTTGATGTAAACCTTCTACCTTGACTATGACCACTACCCATTCCAGAGTTTCCTTGGTCATCTTTTCCATCATCCTTTCCTTGCAGTGTCTTGTTGGTTTTGCATTTGGACTTAATTACCTTCTCCCCCTTTTTGGCATCAGCAGGTAATAAAAGAGAGATAAGTAGTTCCACTGAGGTCTGGATTTCAGTAAGTTGCGATTGCTGAGAAGCTTGATTTGTCAGAATTTGATCAATCCGAGCTTGTTGCTTCTCTTGAGTTTTCTCAATATAAGCAACCCTGTCAATGGTAGGTTGGAAGAACTTTTTCTTATCAATTTTCCAAACTTGTTCCTGTTTGATAAAGTTCTCCTGAATCTTGTGTAGCTCTGCATGAGTGTTGGAATGAAGACCTTGTAGATGTTTAGTACTCAATGCAGTGACTCTAAGCTGGGTTTTAAAATCATCAGAATGTAACATTTCATCAGCTTTAGTCAAGTGCTCAGCAAGATGTAAAGCATTTGGAACACATGAAACTGAGTTCCATTCCTTAGTCCACTCCTGACCTGCAGGAGTTGCACTCCAAGGTACCGGTGCATCCCTGATAACAAACTCCTTTACCAGTTCAGACTTAGGAAGAGTCAGTGAAGGAGTATGTCCTGAAGGACCTGCTTCATCAGCATCTACAGTTGTAGCAGCCTCACCAGTATCTCCAACATTTGCAGCATCAGAACTTAGAGAATCAGTATCTTCTGATAAGACAACAGTGTGAGTAGCAATGGAGGCTTCAGCATCCTCTAATTGCTGATCTGATACTAAGTTCTGATCAACAGCCATATCCTGATGCTCACCTAAAATCTGATCATCAGCATCTTGATGCAGAGAAGGTGTTGGTGATAACTCAGGAGTTTGAACAGCATCAGTAACAGGTGTTGTGGAAGGATTATTTGCTGTTGGAGCTTCTAAGAAAAGTATTTCAGGCACAACCAGGTTCTGAATATCAATTTCAGCACTTGTGCCTGGATCAACAAGAGACACAGAAGGTGAATTAGCCTTGTCAGATACAGCTTCCTGAGATGGAGTTGATGGAGAAGAAGTGACTGGAGCAAATTCCTTGTCTTGTGAGATCAGAGATTCCTGATCCCCTTCCTTAGCTGCTTCCTCCGCATCATCTGAAACTGGCCTTTGTGCCCTCTGTTTCTTGTACTTCCTTGTTGATTTGGATTCCTTGGGAGTTTCAGGAACTGTCATACGGCTAAGCCTCTTGAGAAGCCTAGAACCCCCAATTGCAGAATCCTTCTGAGAAGTTGCCTTCTCAGCTTCATCTACCACAGGTTCTGAAGAAGAAATCTGATCCTCAGAATCTGATTCATCTCTCAAGGTAATTCTCCTCCTCTTTTGAGGTGTTTGAGGAACAGTCTTTGTTCTCTTTGGCTTAGAGGATGTAGGCTTCACAGTAGGTGCTGAAGAAGAAGGTTGAGCAGTCTGTGAAGTGGAGAGATAGGATTTGAGATAAGTTCTGAGGGTAGATTCAGTAGAATGAGAGGTAGGTACTGAGGTTGATGGATTTTGTGTGGTTGGAGGTGGTTGAACATCAGAGTAAACAGATCTATAGGTATCAGGATCAGCATTTACCAGGATCTGTTTTACAGACTTAGGAATCTGTAATGGTCTAACCATTTTCTTCTTAGTATCAGCATTTACCAGATCATTAAAGTACCTTTTTGTAACCTTAAAAGGTGGGGTTTGGGTGCTGACTAACTGAGGTTCATCAATACAATAAGTGTAAATAAGTTGACATAATCTCGCAAAATAAACAACATCTCGATCCTCTGTCATCCTATCCCCAATAAAACCAATTAAAGCAGTTGCAAAATCAAAATGAGTTTGATTGATAATTGCATACCCGATGTGCTGACTCATAATGGGAATAACATCAAAATTTGAACATTTATTTCCAAAAGCTTTGGTGATGCAATCAAAGAAGAAACTCCATTCTCTTCTGATATTAGCCCGTTTCAACTGTCCAAGTTTCGTCAGACTCTTTTCATATCCCAATGCAGCCATAAACTCCCTAAGGGCTGAGTCCTCTGGAACTGAGAAAGTACAATCCTCTGGAAGATGTAAAGCCCTGCGTAATGTACCTGGAGTGACTACAAAAGATGAATCACCCACTTGGAAGATAATACTGGGAGTTCCACGGTTACCACCATCATCAAAAACGCCAGTCCTCCAGAACCTCAGAACTTGTTGACTTAAAAATAATTCAGGCTGAGTTAAGGCGTACCCAACCTCACTATGTGCAAGAAGATCTTGCACAAAGTGCAATTCAGATGGAGCTTCAGCATGATCAAGAATTGCAGCATAGTTGTTTGGAACAAACTTAGCTCCATCAATGATTAAATCCTTTGGTGCCATGTGAAAAAATTTAGAGTTAAGTATGCCTGATAGGTGTTTGATATAATATCTGTATGAAAACAACGGAAATAGTAAAGTGAAGGAGAGTAAAAGTAAGAAGAGAGATAGAAGATGAAGAAATTAAAAAGATTAAAGAAATCTTCTCTCTGCTGTACTTATACAAAAAAAAAATTACCGTTGGACACCTGTCAGACATGCAGTAATAACGGATAGTTACTGGGCTCGAGGAAACAGTAATCATGACTTACCCATTTGCCGAGTTTCAAGGAAAAACTGTTCCATTTATCAAGGGAAACAATTTAAATTTTAACCCGTTATCACTGATTGAATTATTTGTCACTGCAATATTAATATTCTGAAAATAAATCATGTTAAAAATGACCGAGATAATGTCGATGAATAAGTGCTGACAGAGAATCAGAACTTAACTAAAAGTACAATTTAAATGGTCATCAGAATATCAATCAGGATTTATCAACTCAAGATATAATAACTCAGAGACACAATCTTGAAGTAAAAACAGTTTTCATTAATATATCAAGTCAATACATTTATGAAATGGAAATTACATCAATACTTATACAAGATTTTCCCTAAGCTTCTAATCCTAACATCAACAGCTTTAGTCATGGCTAAGAAGCCTGACAAAGCTGAGGATGAAGAAGAACAGGAAGAAGACAAGATTAAGTCATCTTCCTCTTCCTATCTTCGACGAACAAGACGGCGAGTCGTATGATTCGCTCTTGCTAACAGATAGCTTCCCGCCTTTCCTCCTCCAGGCGCTCCAGATGGCGATGGTAATCCATTTCGAAGAATAGAAGGTGAGCCAGCACCTCCTGTGGGACAGAGTCCCAGATCTCCTCAGGAATGGCTGTTATATGCCACTCCTGCTGCAACTCGGCACAACTGAGCTCCATTGTGAAGGTTTGTGTGTTCAAAAACATGTTGTATCGAACCATTGTGTTTTTGACAGAAGAAGGAGGATAAGTGTGTGAGAAGAATGTGATGGAAAGACTGATGTGAAGTGGTTGCTTATATAGGCAAGAGAATGCCAAGAGACGCAAAGATATTTAATGCTGACAGGTAGAATTAATTCTACCTCGTCTCCCTAGACTTTGAAAAAGAATAACAGTCATTGGAAAGAGGAATCATGGTCGAGACCGCATAAGACACAAGAAACAGTGGACTGTTCAAGTACAAAACCATTAATCCTAATTATAGTGACTATTAATCTTCCACTTCAACATATTTGAGTACAAACTGAGACTGTTATCAAATTTTATTCAAAGATAAGCCAAGTAAAGGATTAGACTGAGAAATCAGAACTTAGACCTATACCAGAACTTAACAGTCATCAGAACATAATTTCTTAACTCGAAAAAGGAATGCCCATCTTAGTAAATCCTCATACAAGTTTTGAGTTATGGACGTCAGAACTTAATCATCAGAACGTGTAACTTAGAACTTGTCCTCAGAATTTGTGCAATAAGGACACACTGACTGTTTATCGAAAATAACATAGACCACCACAGAAATTTTCATCATTCAGATGGAGTGATTAGTGTGTGCATTAAGCTAAAAACAGACAAAGAGTAAAGTCTGATTCACTTCAGTACATCTTAGAAATAAGGCATAACTAAATTATTTTTTTTTTAAGATCTGTCATTGTCCTGAAACCGACTGAAGAATGAGTTTATGCTTGAGTCCACCTCAACTATTTTGTGCTAATTTTATGCATCTTTTAAAATTCTATTTTACAGTGGCTTCTCAGTGTAAGTGAGTCACGACTGTTTATCAGAATTTATGCTATTTTCAGAGTATTTCTCCAGTAATCATAGAGTGTGAAAAGTCACCAAGAAAATATTTTGCTTTTCTGATGCATATTTACTTAATACCAGCAATGCACTTGGGTCGTCCCTTCCACATTTTTACTCTAGATCTCAAAGGAGTACCTAATTTTATTCTTTGATCTTTTTGCTTTTTCTTTTGATAAGAGAGGTTTATAAGCACTTAGTACATTCAGCAGTTTTACTAGTATCAGAACTTAACAGATGAGTAGCATTATTCTAATTTGTGACTTAGTAATAAGATATACAAAGTGAACTTTAACTAAGCTCAGTTATCAGAATTTGCTAGTGTCATAAGATTTCCACTGAAATAATTACTTCTTCCATGGAATCATTTGTTTATTGAAGACTATTAGGTCAGTTATCTAGCACAGTTATCCTCATAGGATTGAATAATTACTGAAACAGACATATCACTTATCAGAGTTGAGAAATATATATCAGACAACAGTCAGTACTTAAAAACATTTAGCAATTAAGCACATAATACATAATGAGATTAATTCTGTAAATACTGAGCATAAAGTCTGATAACACAGAACAAGACTAAACAGATTTAGAGAAAGAACCTGAAACCATTCCAAGTTCATTTACCAATCTTGTAAAAGTAGCTTCACACAGTGGTTTTGTGAAGATATCTGCTAGTTGTTGATCTGTGGGAACAAAATGCAATTCCATTGTACCTTCATTCACATGTTCCCTGATGAAGTGGTACCTGATGCTGATGTGCTTTGTCATAGAATGTTGAACTGGATTACCTGTCATAGCAATAGCACTTTGATTATCACAGTAAATAGGGATTTTGAAATATGTTAACCCATAATCCAGTAACTGATTCTTCATCCAAAGAATCTGTGCACAACAGCTTCCTACAGCAATATACTCTGCTTCTGCAGTTGATGTGGAAATTGACTTTTGTTTCTTGCTGTACCAAGAAACCAATCTGCCTCCAAGAAATTGGCAGCTTCCACTTGTGCTTTTCCTGTCAATTTTGCAACCTGCAAAATCTGCATCTGAGTAACCTATTAGTTTAAAATCTGATTCTCTAGGATACCATAATCCCAGAGCAGCTGTTCCTTTAAGATACTTAAAGATTCTTTTTACAGCTGTTAAGTGAGGTTCTCTTGGATCTGCTTGAAATCTTGCACAAAGACAGGTAGCATACATGATATCAGGTCTACTAGCAGTTAGATAGAGTAGAGAGCCAATCATACCTCTGTAGTCAGTAATATCTACTGATTTACCGGTATCCTTATCCAGTTTTGTTGCAGTGACCATTGGAGTGGATGCACTTGAACAATCTTGCATTCCAAATTTCTTTAGCAAGTTTCTGGTGTACATGGTTTGACAAATAAAAGTGCCTTCCTCATTCTGCTTGACTTGAAGGCCCAGAAAATAGCTAAGTTCCCCCATCATACTCATCTGATATCTTGACTGCATTAGTTTGGCAAACTTCTTGCAAAGTTTGTCATTTGTAGATCCAAAAATGATATCATCAACATAAATCTGGACCAGAAGTAAGTCCTTTCCATGGTTGAGGTAGAACAGTGTTTTGTCTATTGTCCCTCTGTTGAATCCACTTTCCAGAAGAAACTGAGCTAAAGTCTCATACCATGCTCTAGGAGCTTGCTTAAGTCCATAAAGTGCTTTATCAAGCCTGTAGACATAATCTGGATGTTTGGTATCTACAAAACCTGGAGGTTGTTCAACATATACCTCTTCCTCCAATTCTCCATTGAGAAAAGCACTTTTCACATCCATTTGAAAGACAGTAAACTTTTTGTGAGCAGCATAAGCCAAAAATATCCTTATGGCTTCTAACCTAGCAACTGGTGCAAATGTTTCATCATAATCAATTCCCTCCTGTTGAGAATATCCTTTTGCAACCAGCCTTGCCTTATTCCTTGTAATTATGCCATCACTGTCAGTTTTGTTTCTGAATACCCACTTTGTACCAACAACAGATCTATTCTTTGGTCTTGGCACTAGGGTCCAGACTTTGTTTCTTTCAAATTCATTCAACTCTTCCTGCATTGCTTGCACCCAATCAGCATCTTGAAGAGCTTCTTCTACTTTCTTTGGCTCAGTCTGAGAGAGAAAAGAATTGTATAGACACTCATTTGAAGTACCAGTTCTAGTTCTGACACCTGCATCAGGATTTCCAATTATCAAATCAGGTGTATGTGATTTTGTCCACTTCCTTGCAGATGGAATGTTTTCTCTAGAACTGGATGCTCCCCCATGATCCATGCTATCTTCATTTTCATTTTCTGATGCTCCCCCTGAAACTATGCTCTCTGAGTTGGATTCTTCAGTATTTAGATTTTCAGCACTATCAGAACTTGGCTTATCAGAACTTGATGAATCAGAACTTGAAGAGCCAGATGCATGTTCTGATGTTTCTTGAGATGTGGTAGGATCTTGAGTATGCTCCCCCTGCATAGGTGCATCTTCCTTTAACGTAGTCACCACAGTTTCAATAACATCAGAGTTTAATCCGTCAGAGTTTGTAGTATCAGGACTTAGACTGTCAGGATTTTCAGTATCAGAATATGAGTCTTCATTTTCAAATCTCAGCTGATCATGGTCAACGAAATCTTTAAGACCAGTGATCTTCTTGTCATCAAAAGAGACATTGATAGATTCCATGACCACTTTTGTTCTCAAATTATAGACTCTGAAGGCTTTTGTGGAAAGTGGATATCCAACAAAGATTCCTTCATCAGCTTTTAGATCAAACTTTGATAGTTGTTCAGGATGAGTCTTGAGAACAAAACACTTGCATCCAAATACATGAAAATATTTCAGATTTGGTTTCTTTTTCTTCACCATCTCATATGGTGTTTTTCCATGCTTGTTAATGAGTGTTGCATTTTGAGTAAAACAAGCAGTCTGCATAGCTTCAGCCCAGAAATAGGTTGGAAGCTTTGCTTCTTCAAGCATTGTACGTGCAGCTTCAATGAGAGTTCTATTCTTCCTTTCAACAACACCATTTTGCTGTGGAGTTCCAGGAGCAGAAAATTCCAGCTTTATTCCATGGCTTTTGCAGAACTCTTCCATTATCAAATTCTTGAACTCAGTGCCATTATCACTCCTTAAAATTTTCACAGAATCTTTGACCATTTTATCCAGCTGTTTGACATGATCAATCAAGATAGATGCAGTTTCACTTTTTGTGTGCAAGAAATACACCCATGTGTATCTGGTGAACTCATCCACTATGACCAACGCATACTTCTTCTTTGCAATAGACATGACATTTACTGGACCAAATAGATCAACATGTATAAGATGATAAGGCTCAAGAATTGATGATTCAGTCTTGCTCTTGAATGAAGATTTTCTTTGTTTGGATTTCTGACATGAATCACAAAGACCATCAGGAGCAAATACTGTGTTTGGCAATCCTCTCACAAGATCTTTCTTGACCAGTTCATTTATATTGTTGAAATTTAAATGAGAGAGTTTCTTATGCCAATTCTAGCTTTCTTCAATTGATGCTCTACTTAACAGACAGATTGCAGAGCCATCAGTACTTGTTGAAAGCTTAGCTTCATAAATGTTACCACGTCTATATCCTTTCAGAACAACTTTGCCTTTAGATTTACTCACAATTTCACAGTGTTCTTCAAAAAATCAACATGATAACCTCTGTCACAGATTTGACTTATACTCAGAAGGTTGTGTTTAAGTCCTGAGACCAGAGCTACTTCTTTAATGATGACATTTCCAAGATTGATATTGCCATATCCCAATGTTTTTCCAATGTTGCCATCTCCATAAGAAACACTTGGGCCAACTTTCTCCACAAAGTCTGATAGCAGGGCCTTATTTCCAGTCATATGACCTGAACATCCACTGTCCAGAACTAGAATATTTTTCCTGTTGCCCTGCAATCATAAAGACCACTAATTATTAGTTTTAAGGACCCAGACTTGCTTGGATCCTTTGGCCTTATTAAGTTTGTTAACATTTGCAGCGGAT
This sequence comes from Apium graveolens, assembly GCF_009905375.1. NCBI lineage: Eukaryota > Viridiplantae > Streptophyta > Magnoliopsida > Apiales > Apiaceae > Apium > Apium graveolens. Next base: position 277,828,374 of record NC_133649.1, read on the forward strand.
TTAGCATCAGAGTTTATGTTAACATTTTTCTTATCAGAATTTACATTATCAGACTTTGAATCAGAATTTATACTAGAAGGAACAATGGAAACTTTCTTCAAAGAAGGTTTTATTTGATAATAATCATAGTACAAACTATGATATTCCTTACAAGTATAAATGGAATGCCATAAACTACCACAATGAAAACAAGGATTTTGTGGTTTGTATCTAACTGACTGACTCTTAACTCCTGATTTTGAAGGTAAGGAGTTAATATTCTTATTTTTCCTGCAAAAAGAAGCCAGATGGTTAGAACTTCCACAGTTATGACATGTTTTCCTAGGAGCATCAGGAACAGGTTTATAATCATTGCTTTTATTCACACCTTCCTTTCCATTCCTATTTTTCCTAGGTGATTTTACCTTGTTTGCATTCTTGACATCTTTCAGCTTATGCTTAAGCTGCTTCTTTGTCATTAAGCCTATGTTTACTTCAGCTGTCTTTTCCTGTTTTAGTTTGTCAGAAGTTAATTCCTCTTTAACTTCTGATTTCTCATTATCAGACTTTACAGTTACAAACTTAACAGGTTTTAACTTTGGCTTTTGCTTAACAACAGGCTTAATTTCTTCAGTTCCTTTATCATTCTTATTTTCTCCATAACCTAAGCCCTCTTTCCAATTTTCACTACTTAGCAAATTTTGAGTTGTTCTGCCAGAGTTAGTCCAAGTCCTGATTATCTCTCTTTCCTTTTCTAACTCAGTTTTTAGAGATTCATTGATTTTTAGCACTTCATCCCTAACATAAAAAGCATCATCTCTATCCTTCTGAGTTTGATGGAATATAACTAACTCTTTTTCTAAGAAATCATTTCTTTTCTTAAAAACAAGATTTTCAGAAGTTAATCTTTCACATGTTAAGGTTTGATCTCTATAATTAACAAACATGGTTTTAAGATATCTTCTCAACTCATTAATATCATCAGTATGAAAAGCATAAGTAGTCTGAGGTACCTTTATTTCAGCAGCTTCAGAACTGCTCTCAGCACTTTCTTTATCAGCATTTGCCATCAATGCATAGTTCTCCTCACTTTCAGAGTCTGAAGTGTATGTCCAGCTTTTCTGCTTTGTGACAAGAGCCTTGCCTCTGTCACCCTTTACCTTCTTGCAGTCAGGAGATATGTGGCCTTTCTCACCACAGTTATAGCATTTAACATTGGTGTAATCTCCTCTGTCAGACTTTCCTCCTCTGCCTTCAGATCTTCTGAAATTCTTCTTATCAGAACTTATGCTTTTCCTGGAAAACTTCTTTCCCTTCCTGAACTTCCTGTATGCAATCTTTGTGATTCCTTTCACCATAAGAGCACACAGCTTCATCATCTCCTCATCAGCATCAGTCTCAGGCAAGCTTTCAGAATCTGAGTCATCATCACTCTCAGAACTTGATGACTCAGTATCAGACTTTATGAAAAGAGCTTTACCCTTGTCTTTCTTTGAGGAAGCTGCTTTGGGGAATTCTTCTTCAGCCTTAAGAGCAACTGTCCTTGACTTTCCTCCTTTCCTCTTGCTTCTTTGTTCCATCTCCAGCTCGTGTGTCTTGAGCATTCCATAGATTTCGTCAAGAGTTGTTTCATCAAGATTGTAGTTGTCTCTTATTGTCGTTGCCTTCAAATCCCAGCATTCAGGAAGAGCTAACAGGAACTTAAGGTTTGAATCTTCAAGATCATACTCTTTATCAACCAATGACAAATCATTCAAAAGTTTGACAAATCTATCATATAAATCATTCAATGACTCATTAGTCTTTGAGTCAAAGTGTTCATACTCTTGAGTGAGTATTGTCTTCCTGTTCTTCTTAATTGTGTCAGTTCCCTGACATCTTGTTTCCAGAGCATCCCATATCTCCTTAGCAGTCTTGCAGTTGATTACCCTGTTTGACATTACATTATCAATGGCACTATGCAGTAAGTGTCGTACCTTAGCATCCTTAGTAATTGATGCTATGTCCTCAGCAGTATAATCACTCTTCTCCTTTGGTACGGTCATTGTTGCTTCACCTGCAACTGCAACAGCGAGTTTGGTTGGTTTGTGAGGACCTTCCTTGATTCTATCAAGGTATTCTGGATCTGTTGCTTCCAGGAACATGGTCATCCTTACCTTCCATATGGGATATTCAGATGGTCTCAGTATGGGGACTCTGATGGTCTCATACCGACTCTGAATTTGTGTCTTCGGTGGTTCCTCAGTTTTAGTAGGCTTAGTTGGAGTTTCTGTGTCCGACATGATTGTGTTTGGATCTTTAACTGTATGTATGTTAACAGATAGGCTCTAATACCAATTGTTAGGTCACACACACACTGTAGAGGGGGTGAATACAGTGTATAGTACACTCGAATCGAACTCAAAGAACTTAAATAACAGAAAACAAACTTTATTGAGACAATAAACTCTGTTACAGTATGGAACTGTTACCTCTCAGTGATGAATGAATATCACGAGAGCTGCTAGGGTTACAATGAATAATCTTTTCTAATAAATGATAACACTTATAGTGTAAACCCTATGTCTGTGTTTATATACTACACAGTTACAAGATAATCGCTAATTGATATGGAATATAATTCTGCTTCCTAAAATATATCAATCAGATATCTTCTATTCCAAGTATTCCATTCTTCACGGAATTCCTTCTTCATGCATATCTCTTCTTATGTTTATCTCGATCTTCTTTCCTTTAATCAGCTACTGTCCTTATCTAATTTTCCTTCAGCACTTAAGTTCTGATATCTATCTTCTGATGATTATCTCCTGATAATATAAGTACTGATATCCTTAAGTCCTGACTTTCAGTATAAGTACTGATCAACAGTTAAGTACTGATTTATCCTGTTCACGCAAGATCTGAAAGCTAAACATAAAACATATTAGCCATGACATTATCAAATATATCTAACAATTAGCTATAGAGATCAAACTTTAACACGTGAAAGATTAACTTCTGAAAATCTTGCTTTTAAAAAGAGGAATGATTATTTAGAAAAAGAGTTGATTATGTTCCATCAAACTCAGAAGGATAGAGATGATGCTTTTGATGTTAGAGATGAAGTGCTAAAAATGAATAAATCTCTAAAAACTGAGTTAGAAAAGGAGAGAGAGATTATCAGGATTTGGACTAAATCTGGCAGAGCAACTCAGGATATACTAAGTAGTGGAAACTAGAAAGAGGGCTTAGGTTATGGAGATGAGAAAAGTGAAAAAGGAACTGAACAAGTTAAGTCAATTATTGTTAAAATACTACTAAGCCAAAGGTAAATCCTGATAAATTTATAGCTAAAACTGTAAAGTCTGATTCTGAAAAGATGAAAGATATTGAGACAGAAGTGATAGCGGAGTCAACTTCTGACAAATTAGAACAGGATAAACCAACTGAAGTTAACATAGGCTTAATGACAAAGAAGCAGCTTAAACATATGCTGAAAGAGATTACCAGTGTAAACAAGGTAAAGTCAGCTAGGAAAAATAGGAATGGAAAGGAAGGTGTGAATAAAAGCAACAATTATATGCCTGTTCCTAATGCTCATAGAAAGAAATGCTATAACTGTGGAAATTCTAACCATCTGACTTCTTTTTGCAGGAAGAATAAGAATATAAACTCCTTACCTTCTAAGTCAGGAGTTAAGAGTCAGTCTATTAGGTTTAAGCCATAAAGTCCTTGTTTTCATTGTGGTAGTGTGTGGCATTCCATTTATACTTGTAAGGAATATCATAGTTTGTACTATGATTATTATCAGATAAAAACCTTCTTTGAAGAAAGTTACTTTAATTCTTTCTAGTGTGAAGTATGATACAAAGTCTGATACTGTTAATACTGATAAGAAAAATGTTAGCATTAACTCTGATGTTAAATCCGCTGCAAATGTTAACAAACTTAAAAAGGCCAAAGGATCCAAGCAAGTCTGGGTCCTTAAAACTAACCTTTAGTGGTCTTTGTGATTGCAGGGCAACAGGAAGAACATCCTAGTTCTGGACAGTGGATGTTCAGGACATATGACTGGAAATAAAGCCCTTCTATCAGACTTTATGGAGAAAGCTGGCCCGGGAGTTTCTTATGGAGATGGCAACATTGGGAAAACTTTGGGATATGGCAAGATCAATCTTGGGAATATCATCATTGAATCAGTAGCTCTTGTCTCAGGACTTAAACACAATCTGTTGAGTATAAGTCAAATTTGTGACAGAGGTTATCATGTGGATTTCTTTGAAGAACACTGTGAAATATTAAGTAACAACATGCAAAGTGGTTCTGAAAGGATTCAGGCATGGAAATATTTATGAAGCAAGACTTTCAACAAGTACTGATGGTTATGCAATCTGTCTATTGAGTAGAGCATCAATTGAAGAAAGCTGGAATTGGCACAAGAAACTCTCTCATTTAAATTTCAACAATATAAATGAGCTTGTAAAGAAAGATCTTGTGAGAGGACTGCCAAAAACAGTATTTGCTCCTGATGGCCTTTGTGATTCATGTTAGAAGGCAAAACAAAGAAAATCTTCTTTCAAGAGCAAAACTGAGTCATCAATTCTTGAGCCTTATCACCTACTGCATGTTGATCTATTTGGACCAGTCAATGTCATGTCTATTGTAAAAAAGAAATATGCTATGGTTATAGTGGATGAGTTCACAAGGTACATATGGGTGTACTTCTCGCACAAAAAGACTGAAACTGCATCTACCCTAACTGATCATGTCAGATAGCTGGATAAATTGATCAAAGATTCTGTTAAAATCATAAGGAGTGATAATGGCACTGAGTTCAAGAATTCAGTCATGGAAGAGTTTTGCAAAGATCATGGAATCAAACAGGAATTTTCTGCACCTGGAACTCCACAACAAAATGGAGTTGTAGAAAGAAAGAACAGGACTCTCATTGAAGCTGCACGAACAATGCTTGATGAAGCAAAGCTACCAACCTATTTTTGGGCTGAAGCTATGCAGATTGCTTGTTTTACACAAAATGCTACACTTATAAACAAGCATGAAAAAACACCATATGAGATGGTGAAGAAGAAGAAGCCGAATCTGAAGTACTTTCATGTATTTGGTTGCAAGTGTTTTGTTCTTAAGACTCATACTGAGCAACTGTCAAAATTTGATCTAAAAGCTGATGAAGGAATTTTTGTTGGATATCCACTTTCCACAAAAGCTTTCAGAGTCTACAATTTAAGAACAAGAGTTGTCATGGAATCTATCGATGTCTCTTTTGATGGTAGGAAGATTATTGGACTTGAAGATTTTGATGATCATGATCAGTTGAGATTTGAGAATGAAGATTTAAATTCTGATTCTGGAAATTCTTATGATATAAATACTGATCCTGTAAGTTATAATGGATTAAGTTCTGATGTCATTAAAACTGTGGTAACAACTCAAAAGGAAAATGCACCCGTCCAGGGGGAGCAAGCTGAAGGACCTACCACATCTCAAGACTTTCGAAAAGCATCAGAACATGTCACTGGCTCTTCAAGTTCTGATTCATCTAGTTCTGATGAGCCAAATTCTGATAATTCTGGAAGCTCTGATTCTTCAACTCCTGAAAAATCAAATTCATATTCTGAAGTCTCAGAGAGCATAACTACAGGCGGAACATCATAAAATGCTGATGGAGACAACATGAATCATGGGGGAGGATCCAGTTCTAGAGATCAACTTCCATCTGCAAGGAAGTGGACTAAAGCACATACACCTGATTTAATCATTGGAAATCCTGAAGCAGGTGTCAGAACTAGAACTGCAACTTCAAATGAATGTCTCTATCATTCCTTTCTATCTCAGACTGAACCAAAGAAAGTGGAAGAAGCTCTTCAAGATGCTGATTGGGTGCAAGCAATGCAGGAAGAGTTAAATGAATTTGAAAGAAATAAAGTCTGGACCCTAGTGCCAAGACCAAAGAACAGATCAGTTGTTGGTACAAAATGGGTGTTCAGAAACAAAACTGACAGTGATAGCATAATTACAAGGAATAAAGCAAGACTGGTTGCTAAAGGTTACTCTCAGCAGGAGGGTATTGATTATGATGAAACATATGCACCAGTTGCTAGATTAGAAGCCATAAGGATCTTTTTGGCTTATGTTGCTCACAAGAAGTTTAAAGTCTTTCAAATGGATGTGAAAAGTGCTTTTCTCAATGGAGAATTGGAAGAAGAGGTATATGTTGAACAACCTCCAGGCTTTGTAGATCCTAAATTTCCCAATCATGTCTACATGCTTGACAAAGCACTTTATGGCCTAAAGCAAGCTCCAAGAGCATGGTATGAGACTTTAGCTCAATTCCTTCTGGAAAGTGGATTTCACAGAGGCACAATTGACAAGACTTTATTCTACCTCAACCATGGAAAAGACTTACTTTTGGTACATATATATGTTGATGATATCATATTTGGTTCTACTAATTCCAAACTGTGTGAGAAGTTTGCAAAGCTAATGCAGTCAAGATATTAAATGAGTATGATGGGAGAACTCAGCTATTTTCTGGGCCTTCAAGTTAAGCAAACCGAAGAAGGCACTTTTATTTGTCAATCTAAGTATACCAGAAATTTACTGAAGAAATTTGGAATGCAAGATTGTTCAACCGCATCCACTCCCATGGCCACTGCAACCAAGTTAGATAAGGATACTGGTAAATGAGTAGATATTACTAACTACATAGGTATGGTTGGCTCATTACTCTATCTAACTGCAAGTAGACCTGATATCATGTATGCTACCTATCTTTGTGCAAGATTTCAGGCTGATCCAAGAGAACCTCACTTATTAGCTGTGAAAAGAATTTTTAAGTACCTTAAGGGTACAGCTGATCTCGGATTATGGTAACTTAGGGAATCATATTTTAAGCTAATTGGTTACTCAAATGCAGATTTTGCAGGATGCAAAATAGACAGGAAAAACACTAGTGGAAGCTGCCAATTTCTTGGAGGCAGATTGGTTTCTTGGTTTAGCAAGAAACAAAAATCAATTTCCACATCAACTGCAGAAGCAGAATATATTGCTGCAGGAAGCTGTTGTGCACATATTCTTTGGATTAAGAATCAGTTACTGGATTATGGGTTAGAATTTTCTAAAATTCCTATTTACTGTGATAATCAAAGTGCTATTGCTATGACAGGTAATTCGGTTCAACACTCAATGACAAAGCACATCAGCATTAGGTACCATTTCATAAGGGAACATGTGGATGAAGGTACAGTGAAATTGCATTTTGTTCCAACAAATCAACAGCTAGCAGATATCTTCACAAAACCACTATGTGAAGCTACTTTTATAAGATTGGTAATTGAACTTGGAATGGTTTCAGGATCTTTCTATAAATCTGCTTAGTTTTTGTTCTCATGCATCAGACTTTATGATCAGTGTTTACAGATTGTATTATCTATATGTAATCTGTGCTTAATCTGAAAATTCATTTAATGCTGATTGTTATATGATGTGGATTTAGTTACTCTGATAAGTGTTTTGATTGTTCTGTGACTATTCAATCCAATGAGGATAACTGTGCTAGATGCTAACCTAGTAGTCTTTAACATACTAGAAATCTCATGTTTGAATTAGTTGTTTATGTGGAAACTCATTAACACAAGCAGATTCTGATATTGAGCTTAGTCAAGTTTACTTTGTGTATCTTATTACTAAGTCACAAACTAGATTCTTGTTTCTTATCTGTCAAATTCTGATATCAGTAAATCTTAAGAATGAACTAAGTGTCGATAAGCCTCACTTATCAAAAGAAAAGAAAAGAAAAGAAAAATCAGGTACTCCTTTGAGATCTAGAGTAAACATTGTGGAAGGGAAGACCCAAGTGCATTGCTGGTATTAAGTAATATGCATTAGAAAAAGCCAAAAAAAAAAATCTTGGTGACTTTTCACACTTTATGATTACTGGAGAAATACTCTGATGACAGCATAAATTCTGATAAGCAGTCGTGACTCGCTTCCACTGAGAAGCCACTGTAAAAAAGAATTTCAAAAGATGCATAAAATGAGCACAAACAGTTGAGGTGAACTCTTGCATGAATTTGTTCTATAGTAGACATCATGACTGATGACATATTTTAAGCATTTTTCTTAGTTATGCCTTATTTCTAAGATGTACTGAAGTTGATCAGACTTTAATCTTTATCTGATATTTTGCTAAATGCACACACTTTCACTCCATATGAGTGATGAAAATTACTGTGGTGATTAAGTTGTTTTTGACAAACAGTTAAGTGTCATTTGCATAAATTCTGAGGACAAGTTCTGATGGAAGTTCTGATGATTAAACTCTGAAGAAAACAAGTCAGTATTTGTATGAAGAATCACAGAAAAAGATATTCACTTTTTGAGTATAGAAGCCATGTTCTGATGACTGTTAAAATCTGATATAAGTTAAGTTCTGATATTAAATCCTGATGGAATCCTTGATGCTTGCGTAGCATTTTTCTTTACTTGACTTATTTGTGATAATATCTGGAGCAGTCATAGTTAAATCAGAATAATTTGGGTGAGTTAAAAACAGTCATATTCATTATGGGTTAGTGGTTAACGTGTTGGTTTTGAATAACTGCATGTGCACGATAATAATTGCCTATTTTACGTGCCCATTAACTCCTGTTTTAACTTTTTACGGACTGTTCATGCGTTGCCAGGTGTAAAGTGAATCCCATGCTTCAAAAATATAACTGTTGAGTGGAGAAAGTATATATATAGGAGTGAAAAGATTTTCTAATCTTTTATTTACTTTTCTATTATTCATCTCTCTTATTCTCTCTTTCTCTAAATTTCTCTGAAGCGGTCTTCTTTCAGGACTTTTATCAAACACTTTGCACACACTCTCTGTCTCACTTAATTTCTTACAGAGATGGCACCAAAAGACGTGATTTTAAATGGAGCTAAGTTTGTTCCTAACAACTACTCCGCCATTCTTAGCAAGGCTGAAGCTCCATCGAAACTTCACTTCATTCAAGATTTTCTCGCTAATTCTGATATTGGGTACGCTCTGACCCAACCTGATGCAGTCTCTGGAACTCAAGTGTTGGAGTTCTGGAGAAGTGGGGTATATGATGATGGTGGTGCTCAAGGGTCCCCAAGTATTATCTTCTCATCAGGGGAGGATGAACATATCGTGTCATTGGCCACGGTACGTCAAACACTGCAACTGCCTGAGAACTGCGTCTATTCCACTTTTGAGGAGCCAGTTCTTCAAAATATGATGGCCAGTATGGGGTATGAACAAATATTGACAAAGCTTGGTCAATTGAAGAGACCTCACATACGGAGGGAATGGAGTTTCTTCTTTGACTGTATTACCAAGGCTTTTGTAAACAAATGTTCTAACTTCGATGCAATCCCCATATTCAGTCAACAAATCGGGTATGCTCTCATCAATTAAATTGATTTTAATTATGCAAGTGTTGTTTTAGGTTTCATTGGGGATAGGATGAAAGAAGACAGAAATACTGTTTATTTTGCTAGATTCTGTCAGCTTATATATAGTTTTTGTTGTGATGACAAGCCTCAATCAACTAGTGAATTAATTCCATCATTCAGACTAGCTAAAAGAGCTTTTAATGACTTATTATCTACTGATAATATGAAGGCTGTGTTAAGACCCCTCCGAGTTCCTTTATCTGTCAAACAAGCCTTAATAATCTATCATCCAGTTAAATACACTGCACTATATCCTGATGTCCAACCATCAGCACCTACCACCTCTACACAAATAGCTCAGACTTCTCAACCATCAGCACAAACAACCAGACCTTCATCTTCCAAACCTTCTAAGAGGACAAAGTCTGTTCCTCAACCTTCACAAAAGAGAAGGAGGATGATTCTCAGAGATGAGTCTGAAAGTGAAGAGGAAACAATTGAAGCACGAGTTCATGCATCTGAACCTGTGATAATTGAAGCTGAGAATGTTACTTCTCAGAAAGAGAAAGCAGATCAAAGTTCTGATACTTTAAAAGGAAATCTGTAAATTCTGATGCTGCTGAAGCAACTCCTTCATTGGCAAGGAGATTGAAGAAAATGAAGGAAATGAGGTATTTGGCTAAGGCTATATCAGAAGATACTGAAGAAGCTGAGGAAGGGGATCAGGAATCTCTGATCTCACAAGAACCAATTATCATTGAAGCCCTTCCAGCTCAAGTCAAATACACTGCTAATGACACAATTATTACCCCTCATGTCTCTCCTATTGAAGCTACAGATGATGCTAAAGAACAAACTGATAATTCTGAAATAGATATTTATAATTTGAATATACCTGAAGTTCTTTATCTGGAAGCTCCATTTACATCAAAAACACCAGCTTTGGAGATAAATTCTGCTGATCAGAATTTAGATGATGTAATTCCTGAATCTCCAGTTGCTTCACACACTATTGAGCTATCAGAACAGCATGAGTCTTCCTCAAGTTCTGATGACAGTGTTTCTGTTAAGACTCCAGTACCTACTCTGGGCAAGGAAGAATTGGTGAAGAAATTTGTTGAAAAGGAAGCACCTATTTATTGGGAGGATACTAACAGAGGTGTTGAGTGGACCAAGAAGTGGAATGAATCAGATTTTATTCCATGTTCTAAAATTCTGACAGAGCATATTGCAAAGCTGATGAGTTGCTCACAAATGCTGATTTCAAAACACAACTCAAGATCACAGCTCTGTCTACAAAACATCTTCATGGTCTACATACTGCTACTCATGAAAAGGTTGATACACTCATAGAACAAGCTGATAAGCTCGATCAAGTGCTCATGCTTGACAAATAGAGGTATATCAGACCTATTTCTGAAAAAGTTGCAGCCATTGAGAAAACTCAAGAGAAGTAACAGACCCAAATTGCTGAGGTTCTGGTTAATCAAGCTTCTCAGAAAGCTCAATTGGATGAAATCCAATCTTCGGTTGAACTTCTTCTTTCTCTCTTACTTCCTGATGATGCCAAAAGGGGGAGAAGGTAGTTAAGTCCAAATGCCCACCTACTCAAGAACTGAAGAAAAAGGATGATAAAGGTGATGACCAGGGAAACTCTGAAAAGAGCAGAGGTCAAAGAAAAGTTCATGGAAAATCTTCTATTCAGAACAAGTCAAGTTCTGATGCTGTGAATGCTCAAAGACTGTAGTCAAGTGGTGATAAGCAAAGTCTGATGTCAAGTTCTGATATTCTGATTCAGTCAGGATCTGAAGACTCTCAGAAGTTCTTGCAAACTCTGAAGTTAAAAGGGAAGCAGACTACTGTTTTATTACAAAGATCCTAAAATCCAGACACTTGATAAGGAGATAGCAAGAAGATTATTTCTGAAACACAATCCAGGAATGAATTTAGAAACTCTCAATGAGGAAGAAGCTAGATTTGCTACTGAGAAGATAAATCCTAATTCTAAAGCTTCTGATGCAAAGAAACCTCCAAGGCCAAAGGAAAAAGGTATTGTGATCAAGGAAAAGTCAAATTCTGAAACTTCAAAGTTCAGAAATAGATCATAGACTGAGAGTAATCCCAAAGACAAAGGGAAAGGAAAAATTGATGAACCAACCAAGTCACTGGACTTGAAAACTTCTCAAGATCTAATGAAACCAGTGTGTAAAATGGTTCAAGTAACTGATGATAATCTTGTTGAAGATGAAATTGTTCAAATTCTGAAAAGAAGAAAGATAAGTGAAGATTCTAAAACAACCTCTGACACTGCTCAAGTTGTTATTCAGAATAAAGGACAGGAAGGTACAGAAGAAACAACAAATTCTGATCAAGCTATCAAGACATCAACTGCTGACAATGCTCAAGTTGATTTGAATGAATTGACAATTGCTGATAAAAAGAAGCTGTTATGGAAGAAAGTTATTCCACTTGAACCAAAATCCAATCTCATGATTAATCAACTTGCTACATTTGGGTTGAAATCCAAACAACCTAGAGATAGAGCTAGATTAGGTTCTGACAAAGAGAAGATTCAAACAGGAGTAGAGGTTACTCTAGGAGATCCTTTCATATTGACAGACAAACCATATGAACAAATCAAACAAAGGCACCTTGACAAGGTGTTGTCTGCTCAAGTTGTGATATATTCTCATGATAAGGAGAATCTAAAAGAGAAATTGATCTTATTTCTCAATGATGGAAGGACTTATAGATTAGCTGATTCTGATGTATTAAAGAAGTCTATCAGAGAACTTCAACATATTCATTATCTTCTCGAAGTAAAATCTAATATTACAAGAAGATGGTCATAATATATTTTGAAGGCTATAAGAGATCTATTCAGAATCTCTGGTACAAAGACTTCTCCGTACAGTCCAATGATTACTGAAGGTGATGGAAGAGAAATTCCTATGCTGAAGAATTCTGCTAAGGTGGAAGTTATTCTGAAAGGAAGATGCTTATGTTATAATGAAAACTCTTCACATCCTAAGGTTATCAGACTTGGTGATGGACTTGAAAGAACATCCATTCAAGCTCTCATAACAGCCATTTATCAAATTGGTGATAATAATGAAGAAGAACTGATGCAGGTCAAAACACAGTTAGCTGAAGTTCTGAAGAAAGCTGAAGATAATCTAAAAAAAGATTTTATTAAGAATCATTATGGATTCAGATTGATTCAGTGATGTTGGCAAAGCTGGATGTTTTGTAAGTTATAATTTATAGTCTTATCAAACTCTTATTGCATTTGAACTTAAATGTTTTTGACATCATCAAATCTATTAACTTGTATATTCTTGCATAATTTACAAGTTGGGGGAGATTGTTGGATATATTTGAGATGTCATGTCTAATATGTTTCATATTTAGTTTTCAGATCTTAACTAACAGGGAATATCAGTACTTACTGGAAGTCAGGACTTAAGGATATCAGGACTTAGTTTATCAGAAGATAATATCAGAAGATGGATATCAGAACTTAAGTACTGGAGGACTAACAGTTAAGGAAGGAAGCTGATTTACAGGAAAGAAGATCGAAACTAATACGGAATAAGATATGCATGGAAAGAGTTCGAGGACTAGAAGAATTATGTAAGATATCTGGTTGATATATTTTAGGAGACAGAATTATATTCCATATCAACTAGAAGTTATCTTGTAACCGTGTGTCTATATAAACACAAACATAGGTTTACTCTATAAGAGTTACGATCATCGAGAAGATCATATATTGTAACCTAGCAGCTCTCGTGATATTTGTTCATCACTGAGAGAGAATAGTTCAATTGTAACAAAGTTTGTTATATCGAATACATCTGTTTTCTGTTACTTGTGCTTTAAATCGATTTGATTGTATTCTACACTGTTTTCAACCCCCTTCTATAGTGTTGTGTGACCTAACACTTTATATATTAGTTTAAAAAATATGCAGTGATTAATCGTATTCTAAAATCGAATTGGAAGAGCACCTTCTAATGATTAATCGGTAAAGTCGGGATTTTTAAAACCATGATTTTAGCTAACAAAAAAGGAAATTTATCAAAAATATCAATGTTTTCAAACTTATTTATAAAAATACAGTCAAAATTACAAATGAGGTTGTATGAGAGGTTACTCGAAGTTGCATATGAGTTTGCAAATGTTGCATATTATATCTCTTTTTATATATAATAGAAGAACAACGTGATAATATTCCTGAGATAAAAAGTCTCATTGCAAAGACTAAATTACCCTTGTTTTTAATATTTATATAAAAAATATGATTTGTGGAAATCAAACTCGAGATATTTCATTCACCTATACAACCTCATACCACTACACCATATTGTCACATGTACTTTTTATCATACACATAATAAATAAGTGTACTAAATGAATATTTTATTTAACTTTAAAGGTAGTTACTTGAATTCTGTAAAAAAATAGTTATTTGAATATTTGTACAGTTAATTTTAAAGAATTGAATTCCATATATAAAGTTATGCATAATACATAAATGGATTATTATCTTATTTATTAATCATTTTTTTAGTTTGAAAATATATCTTATATATTTTTAACATATTTTTTATTATAAAAATAATTAAAATGTACATATATAATTTTTAAAGAAAATATTGAAAATAGAATCGCTTATTTATAAATAATCTATATTGGTATTACATATTTAGATAAGTTCGAATTATAATGAGTCAATACATTTTACTTTATTTCGAATTTGAAATCAGAACTTGGCCCATTGTTCAAAAAATACTCGAAATTTGACTACATGACTCGGCCGAAAAACATCGTCACATTCTACCTTTAGTAAATTTAAATTATAAGCTCAGCGAGAATATCTTATCAATAATGTGAATTTTTAATATCTTATGTTAATATAAATTAATGTGTTTGAGATCTTTATATGATCAATTCAATTGATTATTTTTAATAATATTACTAACTTCACTGGTAACACATTATTATTTTTGGGACTTGTCCCGATTTTAAAAATATTCGAAATTTGATATATGATCTCATGAGATTTGTTAAAACTACGATGATATATTAAATCAGTTATTTTTCATTTTTCACTTTAAAAAACTAGTTTTTAAAAGAATTTTTTAGATAAACAATATTCATTTATCAAGATAATATTGTACAAATATTAGAATTATTTTAATATTTTGGATTATTTAAATTAAAGTTATATCTATACTATATTGTAGCATTTGATTCAATGCATTTTATACTATTTAAAGAAAAAATATATATTCTTCAATAATTTGAAGAAATTAACCAGTTCAACTGATATTTATAAAATTTTATCGAATTGAAAAATATTTAATTTTAGAAGAATAGTATACTATGTTATCAAATTATTATATGAAAAAATATTAGAGTCGTAATGAAAGAAACTTAAAAATGGTTTAAATAACGATATAATCATAATTTTTCCTTCGAATTATTGAAAAAAATCATGAATATCAATAATCAGTCTTTACGATATATAACTTATTTTTATGTTACAACCATGATTGATACTCAATTGCGTAAAAAAATAGACATGGATTGTTTGTGAGTGATAATGTGAATACCATAGATAAATTATTACAATTTATTTATTACATAATTTTATTTTTTGAATAATTATAAATACATGTTATTTACGTAATCATTTGCCTTACTAGATTTTAATAATGATTATACATGTACATAAATCAGATATTTAGCATAAAAATGATTGAAACCATCGTAGTTTACTAAGAAATGTAACATACGATAATTTACATGCCGACACACACACACATAACTTAATTTTACTTTGTTAACAATAATGTAAATAAAAAACTAACATTTTTCCATACATACATACGTTGAATTTCAAAAACTAACATTTTTCATTTAAAATCAACTTTTATATTAACAATAGTATAAATTTTACATTATTATATATTATGATTGCAAGTCATTCTGACTTCAGTTATGCATTTTTTATTTTATTTTTTTTGAATTGAGTAAGTTAATTGTAAGTGTGAAAGCAATCTGTGATTAATACATATAAATCAAACGAGTGTGTGCGTGAGTAAATGCAATCAAACAGATAAAGAAATGATATAAACAGAAGAGTGATCCTCGAGTCCAGTTGAAACTGTCTCCTTAAAGCTATTTCGCCTCTCACCGTATGTGTGAGTCGATAGCCTCCCAACATAAAACGAGGTAGCGGCGGCGTTACGGATAACGAGCACCTTCAGCGAGCTTGAACGGGCATGAAACTATCACCAATAGAGAGAGAGGTAGGGTTTTGTGTTTAGAAGCGAATATGTTTTTTTGGTGTGTCTAACCCTAACGCCTTAGAGGTGTTTATATAGGTGTAGATAGACTTGTGTGCTACTCTTTTCCATAATTAAGTATCATTAATTATGGAATCGGTGTAATACTTGCAAGCTACTCTATTCCATAAATAATCTGAAACAGAATCAGATTAAATATATCAAGACATACATCATATCAATTAATCTGAAACAAAATCAAATTAATTTATGCCATAATATTTGAGCCAAATTCTAATGGAAAATAATAATTTCCATTATTAAGAGAATATCATCATATCTCACACATCTTTTAGTCATAATGCTAAAAAATATGACTTACCAATATGAGACTTATACCCATATTTTCCAACAATCCCCCACACGGGTGAGATTGGTGATCTTAGTAGCGCACACCAAACAGAAAGACAGACAGACAGACACAAGGCTTGACTTGGTGATAGTTTCTTCGATCAGATATAGCATACGATAGGTAGAGAATGCTCCTTGAACCTTCGCTCGAGTAAGCATACCGACTTTACTGGTAGACAATAGACGTGCTTGTCCTTGAACTGTTCGACTGTTTGTGTAAACGATGATATACTTATCACTATATCATTTCTGACTCGTTCAGCTCTCATGAGTATGTCCATTTTGGCCATGGAACATCGTCCTGGTTCTGCACGAGTTTCTAAAAAATTGTGCCTCGCAATTCTCCTTTGAAGCGGCCCCACTTCTCTCCCACATAGGTGATCTTTATCTTATAGAGTAACCCGCGTTTACTCAACTGAATTCCATGCGTTCACTCCTGAACTCCATGTATTCATCAAAGATCATTAAAAGCTCAAAGCATAATCTTGTACCTTACGGGTCTCACTATTTCCTCATCATAGGAACAGGCCAGGGGTTACCCCCACAGTGATTTAGTCATCATGATTTAGTTGTCCCATTGAACCAAGTTCTTGGGATCTCCAGTCAGCAATGGTTGGATGTCCACCATGATGCCGTTAAGCAATTGGCTTAAGGCCCATCCCTCTCGATGATTTCTCAACCACTTCTCTTGATAACCCTTTGGTTAGTGGATCCGCGATATTATCTTTTGACGGTATATATTCAATAATGATAATTCCGGTTGAGATCAATTGTCTAATGGAACCGTGTCATCGTCGTATATGATGAGACTTTCCATTATACATCGTGTTCTGCCAATAACAGATTAACTATCACAGTAAATCTCTATTGCGGTTACAGGCTTTGGCTATCTTGGAATATCCTCCAGAAACTGACGTAGATATTCAGCCTCTTCGGTGTATTTATCTAGTGCCACAGACTCAGCTTCCATCATGGAATGAGTTATCACCGTTTGTTTTGAGGATTTCCATGATATTGCTGCTCCAGCTAATGTAAACACATAGCCACTCGTAGACTTAAGTGCTTTCTTGCTAGATATCCAATTTACGTCAGTATATCCTTCTAATACTGTTGGGCATCTGCCATAGTGCAGTCCATAGTCTCGAGTTCCCCTCAAGTACCTTAGTACCCTTATGATCGCTTTCCAGTGATCATCTCCCGGATTACTCGTAAACCTACCCAACTTGCTAATTGAGTATGCAATGTCCGGTCTTGTACATCTCATGAGGTACATCAGACTACCAATTATCCTCGAGTATTCCAATTGGGAAACAGCTACACCTTTATTCTTGGATAGGTGCAAAGTCATATCCACAGGTGTCCTAGCTTTCTCAAAGTCATCCTTAAGAAACTTCTCAAGGATCTTGTCAACATAATATGGTTGACTTAATGCGAGACCCTCTGATGTTCTAGAAATTTGAATTCCCAGAATTATATTTGCTAGTCCCATGTCTTTCATGTTGAATCTTGATTTTAACATGTCCTTTGTAGATTTGATCACTTTATCATTGCTTCCGGAAATAAGTAGATCATCTACATATAGTGACATAGCCACTCTCGTTATCCTTGTAATAGGCACACTATCACATTCATTGATTTTGAAGCCATTGGCCAGCACAACCTCATCAATTTTTTCATGCCATTTCATAGGCGCTTGCTTCAAACCATACAATGATTTCACCAATCTACAGACTTTCCTTTCTTGTCCAGGGACGACAAACCCTTCAGGTTGTTCCATATAGATTTCCTCATCTATGTCTCCATTTAGGAAAGCTGTTTTCATATCCATTTGATGTACAGTTAGATTACGCATTGCAGCGATAGCAAACATCATCCTTATGGATGTTATTCTCGTTACAGGAGAATATGTATCAAAGTAATCAAGGCCTTTTTGTTGCTTGTATCCTTTAATTACAAGTCTAGCCTTATACTTATCGATAGTGCCATCAGTTTTCAACTTCTTCTTGAAAACCCACTTGCTACCTAATGGTTTGCAACCAGTTGGCAAGTCCACTAATTCCCAAGTATGATTCTGCATAATTGAATCAACTTCATTCTTGATGGCCTCTTTCCACATAGGCCCATCAGGTGAGGTAACCGCCTCCTTATAGGTTTTCGGGTCACCTTTTTCGAGCAAATAGGTCATAAAATCAGACCCATAGGATTTCTCCGTTCGTTGTCTTTTGCTCCTTCTCACTACCCCCATATTTTCGTCTTCACTTTCGTCACTCTCATTATTATCATCTACAGACTCATGAGATCGTTTAGACGTCGTAGGTTGTTGGTTTCCTGGATTACAGGGAAACATCGTCTCAAAGAATGAGGCATTCCTTGATTCCATAATGGTATTCTTTTGAATATCAAGAATCTTGGATTCATGAACAAGAAACTGATATGCAGTACTGTGTGGAGGATATCTGATGAAGATACAATCCACAGTCTTAGGTCCTATCTTCACCTACTTCGGTGTAGGGATCAGTACCTTTGCAACGCACCGCCACACTTTTAGGTGTTGGAAACTTGGTTTATTTTTCTTCCATATTTCATAAGGACTTACATCCTTATTATTGCGCATCATAATATTTAAAATATTATTTGCGCTTAAGATGGCTTCTCCCCACATCGATTGTGGAAGCCCAGAGCTTAACAACATCGCATTCATCATCTCTTTCAGAGTGCGATTCTTCCACTCAGCCACACAATTTGACTGAGGGGAGTATGGTGCAGTGACCTCATGGATTATACCATGTTGTGAACAAAATTCCCCAAACGGTTCAACATATTCACTTCCACGATCACTTCGTATTGTTTTGATTTTCTCAGTTTGTTGTTTCTCAACTTATTCTTTATAGATTTTAAATTTATTTATAGCTTCATCTTTGCTTTTCAACAAATATACATAGCAGTATTTTGTACAATCATCAATGAATGTAATAAAATACTTGTTTCCTCCTCTTGTTGGAGCGAATTTTAAATCACATATGTCGCTATGTATTAGGTCTAGCACTTTGGTGTTCCTTTTCCACACGTTTAAATGATGATCTCGTTAATTTTGCCTCAACACAAGTCTCACACTTATGTTTTGAATCAATAGTGAGTTTTGGTATGTATTCTTTTACACTTAAACGTCGTAAAGTGTCATAATTTACATGCCCTAATCTAGCATGCCATAAATTAGGAGACTCAAGCAAGTAAGCAGAAGAATTCTTCGTTTCATTATCGTCCTTAACTGACATCACATTGAGCTTAAAAAGCCCATCGGTTACATAACCCTTGCCTACAAACATACCACTCTTAGACAAAATAACTTTATCTGACTTTATTACAATGCGAAAGCCATGTTTATTCAACAGAAAACCAAACACAAGGTTCTTGCGAATATCAGGCACATAAAGTACATTCTTTAAAGTCAGATTCTTCCCAGAGGTCATCTTCAGGATCACCGTGCCTTCACCCTCAATGGTAGAAGTTGCTGAATTCCCCATGTAGAGCTTCTCACCAGCATTGGAAGCTTTGAGGCTAGAGAAAATCGCCTTGTCTGAGCAAACATGCCTAGTAGCACCAGTATCAATCCACCATTCACGCGGATTAGAACCGACCAGGTTCACTTCAGAGACCGTAGCACAGAGGTCTATATCACCCATTTCCTTGGAGATATTATCAACCATGTTTGCTTTTTTCTTCATGTTGGGCTTCTTGGGCTTCTTGTAGTCAGAAGACCTATGACCAACCTTATCACAGTTGTAGCACTTTCCTTGAAATTTCGACTTCGAAATCCCTCCCTTGGGTGCCAGCTTTGCCCCTTTACCAGAACTAGTCTTCTTGGGCTTGGAGCTTTGAGCATGCTCCACCATGTTTGCCTTCTCAATGGCAATATTAACTTTCTTCTCGGACCCTCTGTTGTCTTCTTCAATACGAAGTCTAACAATAAGATCATCCATAGACATCTCCTTTCGCTTGTGCTTAAGGTAGTTCTTGAAATCTTTCCATCCAGGTGGAAGCTTTTCAATAACAGCAGCGACTTGAAAAGACTCACTTATGACCATTCCCTCAACATGAATGTCATGAATGATCACCTGCAGTTCCTGCACCTGACTGACCACATTCTTAGAGTCTGGCATCTTATAATCAAGAAAGCGGCCAACAATCCACTTCTTTGCCCCAGCGTCCTCGGTTTTATACTTATGGTCAAGTGACTCCCATAAGGCCTTAGCTGTTGGCTTCATGCTGTACACGTTATACAACGAGTCAGACAAACAATTTAGTACATAGTTCCGACATATGTAGTCAGAGTGCTTCCAAGCATCAGCAGCATACGCAGTTTGCACGTTACTCTCAGCAGTGAGCAACAGTGGTTCTTCCTTAAGGAAACGATCCATATGCAAGGTGGTTACATAAAAATGCATCTTTTGTTGCCAACATTTGAAGTTCATTCCGTTGAACTTCTCGGGTATTTCAGCGTGTGCAGCAGACACAGTTGGCATAACAGGTGCAACAGGCACCACATGTGGAACAGATGGTACGTGCGTCTGTACTACAGGTGTATGCACACCAGTAGGCACCGCAGGTATAATCGGAGGAGTGAATCCTGCCGATATCTGTCCAAGAGGCACACTAAACTGTCCAATGACAGTGTGTCCCACAGGCACATGTCCCGAAGGCACATGTCCCGAAGGCACATGTCCAACAGGTGTTTGACCCCCATCAGATACTATGATCTGTGCGTTAGGGTTAAGCGCCTGCCGGTGAACCCCATCAGATCCAGCGATCTGTGTGTTGGGATCAGCCATCACGTTTCCAGTGTTAATCACAGTTTGGTTCTCCATCGATCTGTTACTCAACAAACAAGCAGATACAGATGTATCAGTCACAGATGTATATATAAAAAAAATAGCTTTAAGATTGTGAAAGCAATCTGTGATTAATACATATAAATCAAACGAGTGTGTGCGTGAGTAAACGAAATCAAACAGAGAAAGAAAGGATATAAACAGAAGAGAGATCCTCGAGTCCAGTTGAAACTGTCTCGTTAAAGCTATTTCGCCTCTCACCGTATGTGTGAGTCGATAGCCTCCCAGGATAAAACGAGGTAGCGGCGACGTTACGGATAACGAGCACCTTCAGCGAGCTTGAACGAGCACGAAACTATCACCAATAGAGAGAGAGGTAGGTTTTGTGTTTAGAGGCGAATATGTTTTTTTGGTGTGTCTAACCCTAACGCCTTAGAGGTGTTTATATAGGTGTAGATAGACTTGTGCGCTACTCTTTTCCATAATTAAATATAATTAATTATGGAATCGGTGTAATACTAGCAAGCTACTCTATTTCATAAATAATCTGAAACAGAATCAGATTAAATATATCAAGACATATACCATATCAATTAATCTGAAACAAAATCAAATTAATTTATGTCATAATATTTGAGCCAAATTCTAATGGAAAATAATAATTTCCATTATTAAAAGAATATCATCATATCTCACACATCTTTTAGTCATAATGCTAAAAAATATGACTTACCAATATGGGACTTATACCCATATTTTCCAATAGTAAGTTATGAGTGAACTCAGTACTAATATAGACTAGTACATATAGTTTATTTAAATAAAATTCAAAATTTTTGGTTAACTCTGTATTCAACATATATGTTAATTTTTAGTTTTATATTTGTAAACATACTAACGGCATTCTACAGATTAAGTTTAATCGTTTCGTTTTAAACGTACACTGACTATCATGTTTATATTCATTCATTAAATACAAATTATACAACACAAACTAGAATATATATATTTTGTTTAATGGGCTATATTAGAAATACTATGTAATTTGGTAATGTCTTGTATGGAAATAATACACATTGATAAATAATCAACTTATATTTGATATATGTTAGACGTTAGACATTGTACAATATTTATAAATAAAATACAATTAAGAATATTATAATTGCACGATACATAAAAAAACTTTGGAAAATGACCCGTGCGAGGCACGGGTTATTATGCTAGTTACATATAAGGTTGCAACATATTTTGAAAAATATTTTCTGTAATTAAAGTATTTTTGAAAAAACCCTAACAACAAATGGATGCTCTGGACATGTATATAGGGACATTGGATTTCAATAATTGGTCATTAGATCATTCTTTCTAAATTAATAAATTATTCATTTATCAGTTTTTCTACCATGTGTTCATGGAAATACAATAAATGTGAAAATTTATAATTTTTGGTCATTTTTATTTATATATTTTCGGTATATTTAGGGGTCCAACACTATTAAAAAGAAACCACGAGTTAAACTTATAAATTAAATTTTCCGCCCTTATTATATTTCTGATAGAAAATTCGTTTATTTATATTCATATTTTACCCATGTATTATTAACCTTGAAAATGTAAAAAGGAACGAGTGAGGCGGCGTAGAGTTTTGCTTATATAAACTTCTCTGGTTCTCTTGCATCCCTCATCTTATACACAAACCCTACGCCTAACAGCCGACTTTGTTAACTTTCATTCAATTTATTTTCTTGTAGAATCAAAATACACTATACAGATATCCAGTTATCCAATGAAAGATTATACCTCTGCTTTCACAATGAACCGCCAAATCTGTCACGGCCGAACCTGTGTTCATCGATTCCATCGGATTCGAAGAAATTCAACCCGATTTAATTATATATACCATCATTAATTGCTTCTGCAAGACAGGTCACACTTCTACTGACGTTATAGCGTCCGGTGCCATTGACCCGCTCGATATTGAGTATAGTCTTCGTTTTGTAGCTGGTGTAGTTACCTACACCACTCTCATCAAGGGACTAATTTCCCAAGATACAGCTAATAGCATAGAGAGTTGGTGTAAATAGAGTTACCTCTGACAATATCAGAGAGGTAGCAAAGTATGTCTACCATTTTGGTAACTTGTTTTCAAGTGGATTAATGTGGTAGACGGTTAACTATGCCAGTTAATTGAAGCGATGATTCAGGCGATGGATCAGATGGTTGAGGCTGAACATTTGTTTAAGTTCTCAACTACTTGAGTAATTTTATCAAATTCAGAGAAATTCAACCAAGTATAAATTTTATTTATGTCCAAGACAGTTCACACTTCTATGGCCGTTGCAGGCCCAAGAAAATATACATAGAGTGTTGTCTGTAATTTTTCAAGTTGTTCCCGCATTAAGAAATAGTAATTAATTTTTGTTTTTGATTTTTGAGTTGAAATATTTGGGTGTGGATTGCCTCTTGCTGGGTCTTGAAAGTTATGTTTAATGTTCTTAGATTCCTTAATTACGAGCTGGTTGTATTTGTGTTAACTTGTGTTTGGTTTTGCTCTTGTTGGCTGTAGTACCTGTACTTGTATTCTTTAATTCAATCGGCCAGGAATTGAAATCTGAAAACTTTAGCCGGTCAATCACATCCCTACCTCCAGGCTACAGACTGGGATTTTTTGTACGTTGATCTTTCTCCCCCGGTCTTTTCATATTTAGGAGTATGATTTGATGGAAATTACCATATATTCTAATGTTGGTCCATATGCAAGATGATCAAACATAGACTCCCAAACTTGTATATGTAGTAGAAGAATGACTGGAAGCCCACATTAAATCATTGGAATGCACGCAGTAAACGAGACTCCGATAACAACAATGTAGTGACGACTGTGTAGGGTTGGAGCTTGATCCCTGAAATTTGACTCTGTTCTTACATTGAAGATCTATATAAGCAAATTAATGTGTTTTGCTTGTTTACAATGTTTGAAATTAAGTTCCGTGTCTTTCTTGTTTTTAAATTAAAACCCAAGGATAAGTTGAATGCTGATGCTTTTTTACAAGATTGAATTGCTTAATTTTCTGATAAGGTTTTGGATTTCCTTTTTTTTTTTTGTGTGTTTTGGAACTACCTTCTAGATGAGATCTGCTTGTGCTGATAATTGTTGTTAATTCTGTTCAGAGTTGTGCTCTTCTTCTCAGTTTGTTGTCTTTGCTTGGCTCCTCTCTTATACTGCATTTAGCACCCTTTATACTACATCTTGGTTATTAGAGTTCTAGAACAACTGAAATATGTTATACACTCTCGGTCCCAATTTATCTGTGCTGTTTGACTTTTTGCTGTTAAATTGACCCAATTTTGATTGAAAATTTCATATAGTATATAATCGAAAAAATTATAAAAATTATATCATTAGAAAGTACACGTAATTCAAACAAGACAGATAAATTGGGACGAGGAAGTAAGAAATATGACGAGACTGAATTTGTTAAGAGCTTTAGTTGAATCAGTGAAGAACATGTTGATTACTTCCATTGCTAAAGTGCAAAATCTATGAGGACTGAAAATGTAGATTTAATCTTTTAGTATTACTATTACGATTCTTTTGGTTAATGATGTTGTAAGATTGTTGTTATTGAATTCATAGGTAGAATTGTAGATTCAATCTTGAAGCAGCTCTGATTTACTAGTCGATTCTTGGTTGTTTGATATAGAGTAGTTTGATTCTTTCTCGTCTAGTTAAAGGTAAAATGCTAGTGTAACAGGATCATTAGTTTCTCATGAAAAATAAGTGGACTAGCCTGCAAGTCTGCAACCCCATTTGGTAAAATTTTGTCGATTTAGGTATTAAACTAACTAGCTTAAATCCGGTTTAATGCACAGATTTCAGATTTCGGTTAGTATTTAAATAAATTATAAATTTTATTTATTCAAGCATATATTAATTTTAATATATTTAAATAAAAGTATAATAATTATAGATTTATAATAAAAATAATAAAATAATTAGAAATGAGTTGTGATCGTAGTTTAGTAAGATAAATTTTGGTCGTAATTTAGTCGGATAAGAAGACTATGTGCCCGTTTGAGAAATCTAAAAATAAGTAACTTATAAGTGACTTAAAAGTGATAAGTAGATGAATGTTTATAAGTTATATAGGTCTTTGGATAAAAGTCAGATTTTTTTACTTAATTGAAACAAATTAAATAAATTTTTAATACAGTTATCTTAATTCGTGAATATTAAATTAGAAAAATATTTTAGAACACATATTTTAAAATTAAAGTTAATAAAAAACCAAAAAATCAAAAATAAGTTGAGAAAAAGTATGTTGTTACTGACATTTAACTTATCAGCTTATAAGTTGTAAATTCAAATTATAAGTTGGGTTGATAAACACTCCGAGATAAGTCGTTACCCTCGTTACTGGTTTATAAGTTATAAGTAACTTATAACTGGTACACACACATGCCCTATATCTAATAATTTAGTAACTTAATAGTTTAGCACCTGTCTAACACTATTTTTTTTTATTTTTAATAATCAAAATAGGTGGATAACCGTTGAATCAAAATAAAGCTTATTCCGGCTATTATATTATATACTTGCCCAAGACCCGTGCGATGCACGAATTATTTTTAATATTACATATTTTTTTGAATTTAATTTAAAGTAAAAATTTTAATTTATGAAATTTAATTATTTGAAATTTTAATAATATAATTTGATAATATTTATTAATATACACGCATGTGTATAAGTTAGTGATACTGCATTTTTAAAATACAATGTAATGTTTGAAATTTATATCTTTATTGATATTTATAATTGTGTTAACGAAAAATTATTACATTTAATTAAAAGGTAATTTTAGTTGAGATCAATGCATACGAATTGTTATTACTTATTAGTATGTTATCCAACTAACTATGTTTAGATTTATGTTAGTTTAATATTTTTAAACTTAAATCAATGATAAAATTTCACGTGCAGGGGAAAAAAATATGTAAGCTTGAGGCCCGATATATCAACTAAAACCAACGAATTTTACTTACTATTTTGTGTAATTTTATTTTAGCCCGGGTTGATTATTATTTTAATTTAGACCGAATGTATAATATGTATTATTTTATTTTAATTTGATGACATTATATTGACTCCACAAATTTACTTTCAAATTTTTATTTTGTTATAGTCCGGTCCAATAATATAATATTTTTAGCGGGATCAGTAATATTTATTATTTTATTTTAGCCCGATTCTTTAAATCCAACTAACTATATGTAGTTTTTTAATTTTTTATTTAAAATTGAATCAATAGTATAATTTTGTTTAGCCCGGCCGGGTGAATTTTATATATTATTTTGTTTTAACGAAAATCATTAGACATATGAGAGTGTGTTATTTTAAATATTAATATAATTACGGTGACCAGACCAACTACCAGCTAAACTTTCATTATTTTGTCTTTAATATAATAGTATTTAGACTGAATGAATAATATGTAGTATTTTGTTTTAATTTGATGGCATTATATCAACTTCACGAATTTACTTTCAAATTTTTATTTTGTTATAGTCCAGTCCAATAATATAATATTTTTAGCGGGATCAAAAATTATTATTTTATTTTAGCCTAATTCTTCAAATCCAACTAACTATATGTAGTTTTTTTACTTTTTTATTTAAAATTAGATCAATATTATAATTTTGTTTAGTCGGCCGGGTGAATTTTATATATTATTTTGTTTTAACGAAAATTATCAGACATGTTATACTTATGCTATGAATATTTATCTATTTATGAGAATATTTTATTTTAAATATATTAATATAATTATGGTGACCAGACCGACTAAAAACTAAATTTTCATTATTTTGTTTTTAATATAATAGTATCAATAGATAGATAGATAGATAGATTTATGCCGAGTCTCTATTTTTCTATTTTTTATTTTGGATAAAAATTACTTTTATTCCCTTTTTCCACCCTAATCAACCCCAACGTCTTAATAGTCACTAGCTTAAATCCCGTGCGATGCACGGTTTCGTTAATATTTATGAATGAATGTTCATATTTATGCGCAAATGAATGATTATTAATAAATGAATGTTCGTATATATATATATATATATATATATATATGCATATGTGAATGATACAAATAAATATC
The DNA here is from genome assembly GCF_009905375.1 of Apium graveolens. NCBI lineage: Eukaryota > Viridiplantae > Streptophyta > Magnoliopsida > Apiales > Apiaceae > Apium > Apium graveolens. The sequence goes on from NC_133649.1 coordinate 277,855,455, forward strand.
CTTCATGCGGAAAGATGGATTTTCTCGCTTTGACTATATAAAGAAAGGGAAATACCCCCGAACAAAATAGGGAAGAATATCTCAATATTTTTTTCAAAAAATTTCTCAAATATTTATGTGTTATCTAGGTAGTTAATAAATTTCTTAATAATAATATGAGACGCTCAAATGCATAAACATGCGCTCATGAATCAAAATATGTCATGAATTAATTGATAAAATTTAACAATATTATAAACATATAATTCTCTAAAATAAAGATAAGGACCATAATCATCATATCTAATTATCGAGATTAAACCGAAGCCGAAAGCGTACCTGAATCCATAAGACGATAATTGTTACGGTATCTGAATATTTATTATGTTCTTGATTATTGTCTTTTCCTCAACCAAGTACTCCTTAGGGTTTCTCAATAGCTCTCTCTCATGGGTAGACCGTAGAAGATAAGTCGTGTAACGTACTAGATATATTGGGGACTATGACCCTTTTATATACCACCTAATTAAATCTCCCATTATAATTTAATTAGGCCTGGTATATTGGGTATCCACTTATTAGGTCCATACAACAAATGAAAATCTAATTGAGTTTCTTATTTGATCACTTAATTTAACTCAATATAATAAATAGCACATATAATTGATATATTTATATGTAGCCCATAAAATAATTATAATTATTAAAATAATGATAACAATCTCCCACTTGGGCTTCGGATGAATCCAGAATCAATTATACAGAACTTTAGTGTGCGACTTTATGTTATTTATCGTCCTTAGATTTTATCAAAATAATTCGGCCCGTCTACTATATATGCATGAGATTCTAGCAGTAGTCGTCACAGACTTTACGTGACTAAACCTTTCATGGTCACCACACAAATATATTCAACGACATGAATCAATGCATGGATAAGTGGCATGGAAATTATATATAATGTGATCTATATAATGTCTATTTCCAACTAGTATTTAGTCAATCTCTAACGAGATTGATTCCAATTTTCTCAACGTTAAACCACAATAAGAAAATTGAACAAAAGTAGAGTGTCATTTAATAAAATTCCATCAACTGTATTCTGCAGAATATAAACAACTCAATGTTTATTACATAAAACACCAAAATACAAACTCCCAATAAACCAAAGTATCACATAAGTTGACACCCATATCAGAAGTATGCTCTTGGAAAAATCTTAGGTGTTAAAGCCTTAATGAGTGGATCCGTAATCATGGAGTTAGTGCCAATGTGTTCTATCAAAATCTGTCTACTCTGAATCTTTTCTTTAACAACGAGGAACTTAATATCTATATATTTTGCTTCAGTAGTGCTCCTATTGTTGTTTGAATTCCCTACTGCTGATTTATTATTAAAAATATCTTTAATAGTCTTTCAACACCATCAAGAATACACAAACCAGTGACAAAGTTTCACATCCATAAAGCTTGATTGGATGCCACAAAACATGCTATTTATTCTGCATCAATGGTGGATGAAGCTATGAGCGTCTGTTTGGCAGACCTTCAAGAAATCGCTCCACCAGCCAGTAGATAAACATAGCCCGAAGTAGATTTTCTTTCATCTTTGCATCCTCCAAAGTCAGAATCTGAATATCCAATGATTTCTAGATGATCTGATATCCTGTATGTGAGCATATAGTCTTTTATTTTCTTCAAATACCGTAAGACTCGTTTCATTGCTTTCCATTGCTCCATTTTCGGATTACTCAAATATCTTCCCAACATTCCAAAAATGATTGCTATGTCAGGACGAGTACAAACTGTTAGTGTTTGTGCCCTAGAGACAACACTATTATGTTTACATTATGAAACATTTAGATTATTAATTATGATTAAATGGATTATTCTTTAGTAATTTATTATATCTTTATTTTCTGTGATAAGATGTTAGATTAATAAATGTCCTTGGAATATGATATGTAAATCTATATCTCTAAGTACACGACTTAGAAATAAGATTATGAGAATAGTATTGATATTCCTAAAGATCCCTAGTCAAGTATTATTGTTAAGGGACGATAATAAATACATTGAGACTAGTGTGTTTGTTGGCTGATGATCATATCTCATTGATCATAGGTATGGTGATACTAAAGTCAAAACACAGGCACATGTATTAAATACATGGTGCTGGATTGACCCGTTATGAGATACTACATGTTTATAGTGTCATAACTTAATCTCATAGTGATAATGATGTATTGGTCCTTTGACCTGAAATCATTATATTTTTATACGGGAATTAATATACTTTGATACTATTGAAAGTTATCCTTGACCGGGTAATAATAAAAGTAGACATTGGGTATATTATGAATTATATGAGAAATATGAATGATCTAGATGGGATTTAGCCCTCCTTTATTAAAGGAGTGATATTATTAGCCTCTTGATTGAGTAAGACTATAAAATGTATGGTCGTGCTCAAATACTAATTTGTTTAATAGTTTACTCATTGATCAAGGAAAGAAGGATTGAACGTTAACAGAGGATGACACAATGCATGCCTAGAGTTTGATCCATAATATAAGGCTAAAAGGATTATATTATATTGTACATTATTCACGAAAGGTTTAATTGATCATCGATTTTATTATTATTATTACTTGGGTAACAAAGATGTATTACTAGATGTCGCTCATTGTTTATGATTTTAAATTAAATTTAAAAAATTGCCAACGTAATAATAACCTAAAGGGCGCACAAAGAATGATTGGAAGATTATTTAATTTAAATTCAGATTTAAATTAAATGTAAGTAATTCGAATTATTTGTTATTAATTAAGCGTGACTTAATTAATTAAATAAATAGGAAATTCAGATTTAATATTAAATCCGAAATTTAGTTATTGGATGATTAAGTGAGACTTAATAATACAATAATTAGAATTTTGAATTTAATAATAATAATAACTCTAAAATTAAGTTTAGGGTTGGAGGCCTATTAGCTCTTGGCTATATAATATCTTTTTCTAATAGAATTAGAGTTAGACGTTTTATTTGATAAAAATAAACCCTAGCAGCTTGAAGAGAGATAGAGAGAGGAAGAAGGCGGCCTCAAGAACGTGCTAGTACACACCCATCCTCCGGGCGATCATTCGTGTAAATACCTTCAAGGCGTAGATCGTTCCAGCGACGGGCTACGTGGTGATCATTCAAGACCTCCATCTTTTCATTAACGTAAAGCTTCTTAAGGTAAACATACTTAACTACGAATTAAATATTGTTTTTCGCATGGATCCTGCGGAGGGTTTTAAAATTTAAGATTATAATTTACGTTTTTCGTTGCGTTTATGTGCTAAAAACCCTTCAATGGCATCAGAGCTACTTGTGAAAAGTTTTTAATTCATTTATGTGTTTAACCGTTTTCGATATATGAGCATGTACGTGATTCGCCATGATTTGATGTTGATATAATATGCTTGTATATGTATGGTTTTGAATATATGATATTCATATGAGTTGTATAATCATAAGATGATTATGTAATCTGTATATATACTGATATATACATTATTTATGTTTGTTCTAATTATGAGAATCCTATTAGATACGGATTCTGAATTGGCTGCTGCAAATTTGCTGAAATCTGGGTGTGGTGTCCTATTTACGCAAATGAATACCCTATTCGATAGGTTAACGAGCATCTGAACAAAACAGATAGCTAAAGCTATCATCGACTCGTCTGTAAGGCATTTGACGTCGTTTACTGCCCGTAAACAGTGATTCTTGTTTTTCTGATTTGATTCTGATTTTTCGGATTTTTGTCATATTTCTTTTATGATTAGATCATGGATAATATGATATGTTAAGAACAGATTATGTGTTTTAACATGCTTTTATGTGTTGTATGAGTATGGTGGATGGTTATGGCCTTTCGACCTTAGTGTAATGGGTTTGGTTTTGGTTTTAAATACGACTTGAATATCGTCAATCTTTATAATCATAAATCTCGAATGTAACTCGAGTTATTCTTGTAAGTTCATTAAATTAGTTTTACTTTCAATCATTTAATGTAATTGAAGACTCAAGAAGGCTATCCAATGGAGGTGATTCAAAGAAGAAGACGAGGCATACAAGAAGTCTAAACAAAGAAGAAGACTTATATAATAAGTAGTTGTATTTATTTCCATCACCACATTAGATTGACCTTGATCTTTATTATGAGCTTGATAAAGATCACATAGGATGGGGCCATAACCAAACACGTTTACTTTATTGCACTTTACATATTGATGTATGAATGTATGTATAGAATAGTTAATGATGCATGCTTTAATTAGATTAATCATGCATGAATGTATGTATTAGATACGTCACCCATGCCATGCCTAAACAAGATAAAATCTGTAACGACTCAAGATTTTAAAATTTACAAATGATTATGAGATTCTCGTGTTTATGAAACACGAAATGAAATACGAATCTTCTTTATTTCCGACATGAGGCGATTTTGTCAACAACAGGTTCATTGAACTTGTAAGGCTGTGGGTTTTAAGCGAGACCGATGTGACTCCTCCACTACCCGGAAATCAAACCATTGACGAGTATTGATTTGAAGTATTTTATTCAAGGAAAAATTGGGAATCTCTTTATGATGAGATCATGATCGTTATAATACTAACAAAACCCTAATGTTTATATTAAGTTATTTAAATGTCTTCCAATATGTCCAACGCGTTAACCCCTAGATCGATAAGGAGTGGGTTCGCCAGAGCGAAGTACTCCCATCTGTCATGGGATGGCGTGTTAAAGTATATAATACTTTTTAGACCTTTGGGTTTTAACTTAACTAAGTTACCACAATATGATTATGAACTTAGAGGCATAAAGTTTGGTGAGATTTATCGGATAAATAAGAATAAATGTTGTTCCACTAAACTATCCAAGAGTTATATACTTGATATAATTGACAAATGTTGTCTACCTTATTGAATCATGTTTTAGGAGTAAAGCCAAAGCTGAACTAAAACGTTGTGAAAATTTGGATCTTGGCTCACTAGAAAGTATATAGAAGATACTCTTTCCAAATTAATAGTTAGGGCTATTAATTTGATAAAATAGTGGGAGATATATACTTTGAATATATATGAATAATCACTTAAACATAATTTAATAATCATCTATAAACTAATTTATCTTATGCACTTTAAACATTGTAGATATCAAATGGCAATCAATTCAAACAACTTCTCTATGCGATCAATCCTTGAGAAGGACCAGCTAACAGGAACAAACTTCCTTGACTGGTAGAGGAACTTGAGGATTGTCCTCAAACAAGAGCGCAAGCTCTATGTCATAGATATCCCTCGCCCTGCACCTCTCCCTGAAGGAGCATCCCGTGCTCAACATAATGTTTATCAGAAACATATCGATGATGACACGGATGTTCAATGTCTCATGTTAGCGACCATGAGTGCTGAACTTCAGAAACAACATGAGAATATGGATTCTTATGATATGATTGAGCACCTTAAACGTATGTTTGAAGGACAGGCTCGTCAGGAGAAGTTTGATACTTTCAAATCGTTGCATGCATGTAAGCAGGGAGAACGTGATCCGGTTGGACTGCATGTTCTAAGGATGATTGGGTATATTGAGTACCTTGCCAAGTTGGGTGCCCCGATTGCTGTGGAGCACCAGATTGACCTAATTTTGCAATCTTTAAACATCAGCTATTCTCAATTTATGATGAATTAAAATATGAATGAGATAGATAAGAACCCCACCGAACTGTTGGCTATGTTGAAAACTGCTGAGACCAACGTTCAAAAGGCATCCCCTGCTCCCATATTGATGGTGAATAAGGGGAGGGCCAAAGGAAAGGGTAAATAGAAAGGCAAGAGGAAGATGGGATCTAAATCGAATGCCAATCCGAAACCTGATCCGACCAAGGCTTTGAAGCCTAAAGGTGGTATTCCAAAGGTTGGTGATTGTCACTATTGCAAGAAACCAGGCCATTGAAAGAGGAACTGTCATGCTTATTTGGAGGATCTGAAGAAGAAGAAAGCTGTTGTTACTGCTTCTGATTCAGGTATTTATGTTATAGAAGTCAATTTGTCTACTTCTATATCTTGGGTATTAGATACTGGATGTGGTTCTCATATTTGTATAAATGTGCAGGAACTGCAGGGAAGTAGGACATTGGCGAAGGGAGAAGTCGACCTACGAGTTGGCAATGGAGCAAAGGTTGTTGCTTTAACTGTAGGGACTTACCATTTATTGTTGCCCACTGGGCTTGTTTTAGAACTAGATAACTGTTTTTACGTGCCTGCGATTTGCAGAAACATTATTTCGGTTTCTTGTTTGGACAAGAAAGGTTTTATTATTTTTGATTCAGAATAATAGTTGTTCCTTTTCATTCAATAATGTTACCTACGAGGTTGCACGTTTGTTTAATGGTTTATATGTTCTTGATATAGATAATCCTATCTATAACATAAATAATGATAATAAACGTATTAAGATGAAAGACTCAAATCAAATATACCTTTGGCATTGTCGTTTAGGTCACATAAATGAGAAACACATTTCCAAATTACATAAAGTTGGTTACAGAATGCAAATCTTGTCTCATTGGAAAAATGGCTAAAGCTCCTTTTACCGGACAAGGTGAAAGGGCCGCCGAATGATTAGGACTTATACATAGTGATGTATATGGTCCAATGTGTACGATGGCAAGATGTGGCTTTTACTGATGATTTCAGTAGATATGGATATGTGTATCTTTTGAAGAACAAATCCGATTCTTTTGAAAAGTTGAAAGAATACAAGGCTGAAGTGGAAAAACAAACAGGGGAAAGTATAAAAGTTCTACGTTCAGATTGTGGAGGAGAATACTTAAGCCTCGAGTTTAAAGGTTTCTTGAAGGAGTGTGGTATCGTATCACAACTTAATCCTCCTGGAATGCCTCAATGGAATGGAGTTTCTGAGAGGAGAAATCGTACCTTGTTGGATATGGTGCGATCGATGATGAGTCTAGCAGATCTTCCAATAAGTTTCTGGGGTTATGCTCTAGAAACGGCTGTATATACACTAAACCGAGTTCCAACTAAATCGGTTCAAAAGACTCCATATGAGATGTGGACTGAGAAATGTCACAACATGTCTTTTATGAATATATGGGGATGCAAAGCATTTGTGAAATGCTTGGTGTCTGACAAGATGGGACCAAAATCGGATAAATGTTATTTTATAGGATATCCTGAAGAAACTAAAGGGTATAGTTTCTATAATCCTACCGAGAACAAAATGTTTGTTGCTCGAACCGCTGTATTTCTTGAAAGAGAGTTACTTTTAAAGAAAATTAGTGGAAGGACTATAGATCTCGATGAAGATCGAGTTGTACAAAATAATAATGAACCAGAGTTGGAATATGGGCAGAAAGTACATCAAGATTTTCCTGCTCCGGAAACACAGGTTGTTCGTAGATCTAGTAGGGCTCGTCATGAGCCAGAGAGATATTATGGATTTCTCTTGACTCAAGATGATGATGTAATGCACATAGATAATGATGAGCCTTTTATCTACTAAATTTTATGAACAGTACAGACTCCGAGAGATGGCTAGAGGCCATGAAATCCGAAATGGAATCCATGTATCAAAATAAAGTATGGAATTTAGTTGATCCACCTGAAGGGGTAAAACCTATAGGATGCAAGTGGGTTTTCAAGAAGAAAACTGACATGGATGGTAAAGTACAGACCTATAAAGCGCGACTGGTGGCAAAAGGTTTCAAACAAGTTCATGGTATAGACTATGATGAGACCTTTTCACCAGTTGCTATGGTCAAGTCCATCAGGATTTTGCTAGCAATAGCTGCTTACTACGACTATGAGATTTGGAAAATGGATCTCAAAACCGCTTTCTTAAATGGGAGCCTTGAAGAGGATGTATACATGATACAACCTGAGGGTTTTGTCGATCCCAAGTTTGCTAAGATGGTCTGTAAGTTGCTTCGATCTATTTATGGATTGAAGCAAGACTCAAGGAGATGGAATCGTCGTTTTGATGAAACAGTCAAAGAATTTGGCTTTATTCAAAATGAAGATGAACCATGTGTTTACAAGAAGGTTAGTGGGAGCCATGTGGCATTCCTAGTACAATATGTAGATGACATATTACTAATAGGGAATGACATACCTTCTCTACAGGCTGTTAAGACTTGGTTGGGAAATAGTTTCTCGATGAAGGACTTAGGTGATGCTATCTATATATTAGGGATCAAGATCTATAGAGATAGATCAAGGAAATTAATCGACCTAAGTCAGAGTACATACATTGAAAAAGTATTGCATCATTTCGGGATGTAAGAGGCAAAAAGAGGATATGTCCCAATGTCTCATGGGATATTGATCTCAAAAGACAACTGCCCTAAATCATTAGATGATAAGGGCCGTATGAGCAAAGTTTCATATGCTTCGGCAATTGGATTTATAATGTATGCGATGATATATACTCATCCTGATGTTTCATATGACTTGAGCATGACGAGCAGATACCAGTCTAATCCTGATGAGGGTCACTGGACAACTTTCAAGAATATTCTTAAGTAGTTGAAAAGGACTAAAGATTCATTCTTGGTGTATGGATGAGATGAGAAGCTGGTTGTAAAGGGTTACACTGACGCCAACTTTCAGACAGACAGAGACGATTCAGTATCTTAGTCAGGTTTTGTGTTTTGCCTTAATGGAGGTGTTGTAAGCTGGAAGAGTTCAAAGCAAGAGACAATAGATGATTCTACAATGGAAGCTGAGTATATTGCTGCCAGTGAAGCAGCCAAAGAGGCTGTTTGGATACGGAAATTCATAACAGGACTTGGTGTGGTTCCATCGATCACGGATCCAGTTGATCTTTACTATGATAATAATGGAGCCATTGCGCAGGCTAAAGAACCAAGGTCCCATTCCCGGGCAAAGCATATACTTATGATATATTACCTCCTTTGAGAGATTAATAAAAGAGGATATATACATATATGTAAAGTGCATACTGATGATAATGTTGCAGACCCACTGACTAAGGCTTTGTCGCAGCAAAAGCACGAAGGTCATACTAGTTCTATGGGTATTAGATACCTGGGTGATTGGCTCTAGTGCAAGTGGGATATTGTTAGTGTTTGTGCCCTAGATACAACACTATTATGTTTACATTATGAAACGTTTGGATTATGAATATATGGATTATTCTTTAGTAATTTATTATATCTTTATTTTCTGTGATAAGATGTTAGATTAATAAATGTCCTTGAAATATGATATGTAAATCTATATCTCTAAGTACGCGACTTAGAAATTAGATTATGAGAATAGTATTGATATTCCTAAAGATCCCTAGTCAAGTATTATTGTTAAGGGACGATAAATAATACATTGAGACTAGTGTGTTTGTTGGCTGATGATCATATCTCATTGATCATAGGTATGGTGATACTAAAGTCAAAACACATGCACATGTATTAAATACATGGTGCTGGATTGACCCGTTATGAGATACTACATGTTTATAGTGTCATAACTTAATCTCATAGTGATAATGATGTATTGGTCCTTTGACCTGAAATCATTATATTTTTATGCGGGAATTAATATACTTTGATACTATTGAAAGTTATCCCTGACCGGGTAATAATAAAAGTAGACATTGGGTATATTATGAATCGCATGAGAAATATGAATGATCTAGATGAGATTTAGCCCTCCTTTATTAAAGGAGTGATATTATTGGCCTCTTGATTGAGTAAGACTATAAAATACATGGCCATGCTCAAATACTAATTTATTTAATAGTTTACTCATTGATCAAGGAAAAAAGGATTGAACGTTAATAGAGGATGACATAATGCATGCCTCGAGTTTGATCCATAATATAAGGCTAAAGGGATTATATTACATTGTACATTATTCACGAAAGGTTTAATTGATCAACAATTTTATTATTATTACTTGGGTAACAATGATGTATTACTAGATGCCGCTCATTGTTTATGATTTTAAATTAAATTTAAAATTATTGCCAACGTAATAATAACCTAAAGGGTCGCACAAAGAATGATTGGAAGATTATTTAATTTAAATTTGGATTTAAATTAAATGTAAGTAATTCGAATTATTTGTTATTAATTAAGTGTGACTTAATTAATTAAATAAATAGGAAATTTAAATTTAATATTAAATCTGAAATTAAGTTATTGGATGATTAAGCGAGACTTAATAATACAATAATTAGAATTTTGAATTTAATAATAATAATAACTCTAAAATTAAGTTTAGGGTTGGAGGCCCATTAGCTCTTGCCTATATAATATCTTTTTCTAATAGAATTAGGGTTAGACGTTTTATTTGATAAAACATAAACCTTAGCAGCTTAAAGAGAGATAGAGAGAGAGCAATAAGGCGGCCTCATAAACGTGCTAGTACACACCCATCCTCCGGGCGATCATTCGTGTGGATACCTTCAAGGCGTAGATCGTTCCAGCGGCGGGCTATGTGGTGATCATTCAAGACCTCCATCTTTCCATTAACATAAAACTTCTTAAGGTAAACATACTTAACTATGAATTAAATATTGTTTTTTCGCATGGATCCTGCGAAGGGTTTCAAAATTTAAGATTTAAATTTACATTTTTCATTGCGTTTATGTGCTAAAAACCCTTCACAAACTTGAACATACATTAGGCTTCCCACTGCCGATGCATATGTTATCCTTTGTATTTCCCTTATCTCAATTTCATTCTTGGGACACTGTTTGAGACTAAATTTGTCTCCCTTAGACACGGATGTATCTATTGGTGCACAATCTTTCATGACATACCTTTTCAGTATCTTTTCGATATAGCTCTTTTGTGACAATCCAAGAATACCTCGAGAGCGATCTCGATGTATCTGAATTCCTAATACAAAAGAGGCGTTACCAAGGTCCTTCATCTCAAATTGACTAGTGAGAAATTTCTTGGTATCGTGCAATAAGCCTATATCATTATTAGCAAGTAAGATGTCATCAACGTATAAGAGAAGAAAGATAAATTTGCTCCCACTAAACTTGTGATATACATAATATTCCACCAAGTTCACTTCGAAACCATATGATGTGATTATATTACAAAATTTGTGATACCATTCACGAGAAGCCTGCCTGAGACAATAGACGAACTTCTTTAATTTACAAACCACAGTCTTTGGATCTCCAATGACAAAGTTTTCTGGTTGCACCATATAAATTGTCTCGCTAATGTTTCCATTGAGAAACGCCGTATGCCCATACGATGTAGCTCTAGATCATAATGAGCCACAAGTGCCATAAAAATTCTAAATGAGTCTTTCGTGAAAATCGGAGAGAAAGTCTCATTGTAGTCGATACCTTTCTTTTAAGTGAATCCTTTAGCGACTAGACGAGCCATATATCTTTCGATGTTACCATTCAAATCCATTTTGGTTTTAAATATCCATTTGCAACTCGACAAGATCCCAAACGTCATTTTCTTTCATAAATTGCATCTATTCATTCATGGCATCAATCCATTTTTGAGAGTTAGGACTCGGCATGGCTTGTTAAAGATTTACAGGATCATCTTCCCCAATGCCAGTTCCATCTTCATGTTCTTGTAGAAAAACAACATAATTATCTAGAATTGCGCTCTTTCGTTCTCTAGTGGATCTCCTTAGTGGCACATCTTGTGATTCATGAGGTTGTTGAGTTTTCTCAATTGGTTCCTCATGGGGAATTTCGGTGTTGTCTTGAACCGGAGGGCCTTGAACAATGATAGTTATCATAATCTGATCATTTCTCTCGGCATAGTCATAAATAGGATTATGACTATCTTCTTCAAAGACAATACTTTTACCTATATCTTCCCTCCTAAAATCAACATCATAAAAAAATCTTGCATTATTAGTCTCAAAGAAGGATCAGTAGCGGGATCATAAAATTTAAATTCACGAGTACGTACCCAACAAAATAGCAACTGACTGTCCTAGAGTCCAGTTTATTTTCATTTGGTCTATATGGCCTTGCCTCAGCTGGACAGCCCTAAACGTGTAAATGCTTAATATTAAGTGTTTTCTTAGTCCAAAGTTTATAAGGGGTTTCAGCCACTGCTTTAGTTGTGTTAGGCCCGAAATAGGGGTTAATAAGTTAAAGGGGGGTTGAATAGCTTATAACCTTTTAAAATTTAGAGCTTGGCCTTTTTGGAATTTTCTTTACCGTTTAAAAAATCATTACTTGAAAACAAGTAAATCGAGTGCGGAAAGTAAAGAGGTAAAGAAATAGAGTATGACACAAGGATTTTATCCTGGTTTGCGGGGGCTAACTCATCAAAATTGGAGTCCACTCACCCCTAGTCCAGTCCCCGAACTCCTCCCCGAATTCGAGATTTTCTCTATTACAAAGTTACTCATTTATAGTAGGCGGAGAAGCCTTTACAACACTATGTATTCATATTGAAACTTAACTACCCGCTAATCCCTTAAAATACAATAACAAAACCTACTAGATTAATAACTCCCCATTACTTGCTCGTAATCTAAGTAGAACCCTTGCAACTTTATCTCGAAACGTAACTCCCCGTTACTTCCTCACAACTATGCAATACCCTTTGCGTAGACTTCGTATCTACACCCTTTGCCGGTCTTGGATCTTAGATCGGGTCTTGGATCTTTCCTCCTCTTCACGGTGCGTAGACACCCAACTCCCCGTCGGCGTGTCTAAGACTTGGGTCTCAGAGCGAGAATCACCTCACTTCACTTCACCTCACGTCAAAGAATATAATACAAGTACTTACTACTTATATAATCCCTTCTGTAAGAAAAAAGGTTGGATTAGTATATAACGATACTAAATTCGAGAGATAATTCAATATGTTAAATAAAATGCAAAGTATAAAACACAACGAGAGTGCTTAAACACTAGCACTAAATAAGATATTAAAAATTAGGCCGAATATAATTAAAGACCAAATATTAACCACTTGAATAAAAATTCAAGTATATCTCGTTTGTTATAAAAGCCTCGGGAGAAATATAACAATTAAGTTATAATGGTTTTTTAAACAAATAGGGAGTAACCACTTAATATTTAACGATGAGACTTCGTTTATGTCGTATATTGACTTATAGGAATATTTCTCGACTCGGAAAATAAAGTTGGTTTAACTTCAAGAATTAAACAAGTAAGGCTCATTTTTAACTAATATATGTTTTATACGAGAGGCCTTGAACTTGTAACTCAAAGTTGATTATAACTTCTAAATACAACAAGGAAGCTTTTGTTTATATCTCTAAATAATAATATGAGATTTATACAAGTAGCTTACAACTTGGATTTTGAAGTTGATTTAACTTTTAGAATGCAACAAGGAAGCCTTTGTTTATATCTCTTATAATTATAACAAGATTTATACAAATAGCTTACAACTCGGATTCAAAGTTAAATAATAAACTTACTAAATATTCGATGAGAGATTTTCGTTTATGCCTTTTTATAATTATAGCGAGTCTTATACAAAAATTCTTTATCTCGGAATTTTAGTTTAGTTTATGTGGTTACCTTCGACTTATACAAATCGACTTCGACTCGGAATAAAGTGAGTTAACTCGTAAATATTCAACAAGGAGACTTTTGTTTATATATATATATGAGACTTATACAAATGGTCTACAACTCGGAATATGAGTTAAGAATGGTTACTAAAAAATACAAAAAGAAAGCTATTCATTTTTCCCGTATAGTAGACTTATATGAAATCACTTACTCGGATTTTAAAATAAAACCGTAGTTGTTTTAGATCCCGAACTTAATCAAGGGAAAACAACTAAATCAAGAGAGTAAAATAAATTTTAAACTCTCTTGGTGGGTTTACGAATTATATATACTTTTTAGGAACAAGAATTTATGCTCGTGTATATATGTCGTAAAAACCCGAATGTTTGTGCTTAAAAATTAAGCGAGCTAGCACTAACATAAACACTAACCAACTTATGACTCTTGGCATTACAAAGGCTCAAATTCCTCTTTCAAAGTGAAGAGATAATTACAAGAGATAAGAGTTGATTTAAAGCCAAAAACACACCAAAAGTTGGCCGGAAAGTAGCCGGAAAGTGGCCGGAAATTGCCCGGAAATATGGGCGGAGTAACGGCTTATAAAATAGACTTTTGGATGCTTCAAGAACACTTAAATGCTACTGGAAATTTGGTCTAGGGGTATCAAAATTAAGTGGAGCCAAGTGGGTGAGTTTGAGCAAAGAAAGGGTAGTAAGACAAGTTTGAAAGTGTATGAAACTATGGCTTAAAGAAGGCTTGAATACTAAAACTCTTGGGAGATTTTAGCTACTACATAAAAAAGAGGGAGAGAAGAGAAAACTCCAGAATTTCTTTGGCTCAAAATGGCTTGGAAAAGAAGTGGGGGGTGGGGCTTTATTTATAGCCAAAAAATGGCCATTTTAGCTTTATTTTAAAGCTAAAAGAATTCTTAAAGTATAAGTACTAGGTGTGTAGGAATGTGGGTGTAAGACCATCTGAAAATTTAAATCAAAGTAGCCCAAAACGTGGTCCACTATTCATATAATATTTAAACACATTATATAGCCAATAAACACGTAACCGACGAGCAAAAATGCGTAGTTTCCATTAAATTGAAAAATAACAGAAAAATTATGAAACTTTGGGGATCTTCTAGAAATATTCCCAGAGATCACGGACAAAATTTCACCTTGAAATTATATGTCCATCTATGACTTTTAAGCGACCCAAACATCAGTTACGTACGGATTTTAGGGTCCCGTAAAACAAATCATGCGAAAATTACGAAATTCCTACCAATATTAGGAACCATTATTTTAGTGACAAATCCAAAGTTTCAAGTTAAAAAGATTTTAGGAAGTACCGTTTTGGATTTTTCGAATGTTAAAACACCCTTCAGGAGCGACCGAAAAATTCATTTGTCTTTACCGACAACTTAGACAAATGTTTTGACTTGATATAAATTAAAACATAATATTACTTGAATAATAATGACTATGAGGTCTGAGAAATATTTACGCTTGAATTTATATTGATTTTATCCGGATAAATAAACATTTACGGGTTTTACGGAATAAAATCTGTTTTTAATCTTTTTTGCATGGCTTTTGGCATGATAATTTGATATTAATATTCAAATGAATATATCAAATATATTTAAGATTAAAATTTTAAGATCGAAATGCTTTTAAATAAATTTGACAGTTTTAGTACGTAAAAGCGGTGAGTGAAAATTCTCGTTTTTCGTGCAAATAGCCGTTGCCATTTCTTTCTTTGACATAAATAATATATAATAGAATATATCATTAGGTTGAAATATTCATTCTAAATATATGCCACATAAGTTGTGTCGGAAAGCATTTTAGGGTTTTATGTCCGGTTAAATTTAATTTGACTTGATTCCCGGTAAATGCCGCAAAAATAAAACCTAAGGGAGGATTACTATCTGATTTAGTAAACTTCCTAGATTTTAATTTAATTATACAATTAATTACGTTTAACAAAATAATCAAAACCTATAGAAAATACGACTCCTCACAATCTTCTCCTTTTTGATAGTTTGTTAAAACTATAAGTATAAAATTAAATATGTGTATGAAAACACTTAGCTTTCCCTACGTGTATGCATCTATCTATATGCAATTTATTATATTTTAATAATCTATTAATATAACGACTCGTGTACTTTTGAATCATATAATTATGTAATTATGGAAATTATTAAATAAATAAAATATATATGTTGGTGTTGACCACTATGTGTTGTTTGATTACTATCCATATGTGATTTATGGTGTTCCGGGTTGTCCGCGCAATTAATTATGGGATCATATTAAATTATTTTCACTTTCAAAAGTGGATTTAGTGCAAATTTATTTGCATAAATAGTGAAAATGTTTTTAAAATTGTTTTTATAATTTTATAATAACAATACTTATTTTTAGGATTTTATAAAATTGAGGAATCAATATTTTATTAATTATTTATCTTTAAATGATTCTCTGAATGCTTTTATTTGTAAAATACATAATTAATTCTATAATTCTTCAAAAATTATGAAACTCATATTTATTTATGTTTGGAATATTTCGAGAGTTTTAAAATTATTCTGGAAATTTTCGGGATTAGTTTTACCCGCGCATCGATTCGTTTAAATGTTAAAATCGGGTATAAATTGTGTTTCAGAAATTATTTTAAAATTATGAAATTTATGTTTTTATTTACTTCGGGATATTTATAACATTTTAAGACTATTTTCACAATTTTCTGAAATTGTTCTAAGTGCAGTTTGGTTCGTTAATCATGAAAAGCGGGTATAAAGTATGATTCAAAAAGTACTTTAAAAATTACGGGAAATTTATTTTATTAGTTTTGGAATATTTATGAAATTTTAAGACTATTTTAATAATATTTTGATTAATATTTAGCGGCATATTGTACTATTCAATTAAATTAAAACGGATCGAATTGGTCTTGCAGCCAATTAAAATGACAACACGTGTCCAATTAATCGGACACGTAACTTGTACACAGCCTAACAGGAGGTTAATCAGCTTGTTTTGGGAGAAAAATATTAACATTTCTCAAAATCCCTCGATCTCTCCTCTCTCTCTATTTCATCTCTCTCTCAAATCTCTCCTGCCCTCTTCTCGTTTCCGCCTCGCTGTTCTTCATTTTTTTTCTCTCGGTTTCCTGCGATTCCCCTGCTCTTGCTCCTCCCTCCCGGTCGAGCTCCGTTTCCGGTACTCTTTCCGGCCGCCCTTCTTGTTTTGGTTGTTTAATTCCGGTTATTGGCTTCGAATTCTTCAGTTGATTTGTATATATATACACTTGTATATATGTATGTATCTGTGCAGCTGTTTATTATCCCTTAATTTTCGGTTGCCGCCATTTGAATTCCGGCTAGGTGGCCGGAAGTTGTGTGTGTGTGCAAGTGTGTGTGTGGTTGTTATGTTGTTGTGTTGTGCAGTTGCTGCGGGTGTCGGCCTGCGGTTCCTGTGTTTTGCTCTGTTCTGTTTTTGCGAATGAAACTTGGAATATTATATTAATTTTTAATTAATTTCTGAAAATTTCTGCAGGAAATTATTTTGAATAAATTTTGTGATATGAATAATTACGAGCGGAAATTTTAAAATAATCGGTGGAATTTTGCGTTGGAAACCCGGGATTTCATCGGATACCCGCAAATTTTTGCCGCCGTCGGCGATGAGCCTCGGCGAGCCGACGGTGGATAGTGATGAATTATTTCTGAGTCCTACGAATAAAAATATAAACATGCGAATAATAATAATTAATAACTAAATTATATCGAGGATTGAAATTTGCGAGTTGTGATTGGAATTGTCGTTGATGTTGTTGTGATTATGAATTGTTGTAGTGAATTGACATCGAATTGTTCGACGGGTTAGTCCGATAAATAAAGGAAGTACTGTCCAATTTCCGGGAAACTGAACTACGTAAATACGGGAACGTATTCGATGATTATCAGGATATTGAGTGACTATATAAATATATGTGTGTGTGTGTTTTATACGAAACTTAATTGTATGATGTGATAAAATATTTTGCCAAATCGATAATCCTGATTTCGTAAAATAAAGAGTTTATGTATTTTCCAAAAATGAACACCGAACCGATTTTCGAGATTGTGAAACCTACTTGTTGCGTGTGTTATCATAGTATACATAATTAAGAGTCGGGTTTGAAAATAGTTGGGTAGAATTGGTATCGAGGATATGTCAAGCATACCTAGACATCTAACGTAGGGTATTTCAACCCTGTAAGTTATAGTCGGGAACCTGAAAGTGGAAGAGGGACTAAAGATAACCTAGTGGTCAGTCGATGAGCTCAGTAGAGTTTCAACAGAAAGACCTGAGTGTCGAAGTCGAATCCAGTGGGATCTAATGGTTGGACGTTAGAACCTGAGCAGCAGAGTTGGCTTAGAGTTGATCAGTAATAGTTGTAAAGCCTTGTAAGGCAAGTATTTCTGAACTTTTCTTCAAGATATATTACCAATGTTTTAGAACTGTTTCATAACATGTTACCATAATTAAACATAACTCCTGTTTTATAATGCATATGCTTCAAACTATTTACCCTTAAACCCTGATTCTTTCTTGATCTTGAGCCGTAAGCCTTATTCTTTGCAAACCGTCCCTTGTTGATCCTCAGACACCAAACTATACAAATATAATACTACTCTTCAAAGATATAACTACCAAACACCAAACACTGAAAGAGAATGATTTGAAAATATAGAAACTTTTATACTCCAATCATTCTTAATAACATCAAAGAACCATATCCTGAAAAATCATTACTGGTCTGATACCTGACCCTTGTACAAACTGAAACCGTTTCTAGTTCTTTATTTTTATTCAACAGTCTTTTCTCTTTAAAAAAATGTAATGATTATACATACCCTGATATACCCTTGAGATATCCATGAGTTTCCTTACGTTTTTATGCAAATGTTTAACCATCACTGATTGTGATCTTATTTTATTGAATCATATTGTTATCATATTAAACTGCTTTAGGATTGGATAGTTTTTATATATGTGGACCAGATTCGTGGTCAGACCATACCAATGGTCAAGTTATGCCAATGTGTGCCTTGGATCCAGTAATTAGAGCAGTGCTGTGTGCTTGCTCGGGGTTAGTGCGTGACTGATCAACAGCCTAACCTTGTTTTTTTTTAAAAAAAAAAAACTTAAAATGAATATCCAATTCTAATGATTAGTTGAAAAGAAACTTGATTTCTCTGAATCATCTCGTTTAATCTTGGTTTAACCTCATTTATCGTTATTATGACTTGCTGAGCTAGTTAGCTCACCCTTGCGATTCTTTTATATATTTTACAGTTGAAAAAACTATGGGTGATAGTGAAGTTCCTCAGTCTAAAGTGCGGGCTAAGGTTCCAGTTGAGTTGAATCGAGCTAGCAGAAGCTTCATGCGGTATAGAGATAGTCAGATTGTAAGAATGATTTTATTTTCAATTGTAAGTTAAATTAGTTGGGATTTGGTACGTTGTAATAAAGGTTAAGATTGTGGCTTGTTTTCATACTTTAACCTGTTGCGATCCATGGTTATGTGAAACAGGGTCATTACAAATAATATTTCCTATACAGGTTTATATTGTGCATGTGTTGTGGACCCCAAACTCCTGACCCGGGTTTGGAGGGCGCCACAGGTTGGTATCAGAGGTACAAGTTATAAGTCACTGAAACAAGCTTAGATTGTTGGGATTGGGTAGAGGGTTAGGATTAGGAATAGGAAATAGAAAGATAAGACGTTGTGAGGTTGAGTGCGATTGTATAGTAGGTCTCCGACACAGTTCGTATTGTGACTCGGGATTCTTAACTTGCGACGTGATCTCCAGACAACGGCAATGGTAGATCCTGACTTCCCTGTATCATCTGATCGTTTGGAGTTTTTCGTTCAAGGATCGTCATCTTCTATCAGATTTGATTTGCACCTTGTTCCTCCACCAGTATTAATGGCACTATCTTCTGTTATAACGGTTGCACTTCTTCAAGCTATTCTACGCTAAATTTTTTCTGCCTCTTGATATGAGATTACCTATTCAAGAACCTCCATATGTTTATTCTGGTTTCACTGGACATTCGACTGTGAGTGTATCTCTTTAGTTTACCCTACATCCTGTTCTATACCCCCAGTTTAGAACTTGTCTTATGAAGCGATTGTACCTACAAGGATGGATTCGAGAGCTACAGTAAATGGTGAGCGCTTGAGTTATAAATATAGGTGAGACGAAGTTTAGAGAGGAGATTTAAGTGTTTCAGAGGATAGCTGTTATCGGGTTAAAAGAAGTCATTAGTGACCACCCGTGAATAATTATGGAATGAATTAGATGAATTTTTAAAGAGTTAGAGAGAAAAGTATATATCTGGAATTTTGGTGGAATTAAATGATGGTGCTATGATAAATGCGATATGTAAAGTAGTGATGTGGTGTGATACGGGTAAATTTTGTTCTATGAAATAGACTTGTGGAATATTGGATAGCCTGTTCTACTTAACTACTGCAACGATAATGTCGGGAGTATCACCAGTATGGGAGCCTTGGTGTGAAACTACGAATAAGATAATGTGCGACAACAATTGAAGTTTCGTCGATTAAGGAAGGTAAGTCGACACGATGAAGAAGAAAATGTAGATTGAAGCGAATGGACCTTTATATGATCGATCCATTAATTTGGTACCTTGTTATAGGTCGGAAGGACAACAACCAACTCATATAGTGAGGACAACCAGGTTTGTGATTTTCCAAACTTTTTAAACAAGTTTTCGAAAAAGATTTTCTTTTACAAATTTCTAAAAGCCTTTTCGAATAAAATGATTTTTAAACATTGGTTGTCAAGTTACTACTTGAGTTTCTTGTTTGTTAAAAACCTGGATTTCCTGGAAGGATATTTACTTCAGACTTAGTATTGCTAATTTCGAGAACGAAGTAACCTATGATTATGAAGAAGTTGATTATTCCTAACAGTAAAGTGCAAGTATTGTTTGATAAAATTTACAACAGAATCAGCGTACGGAGTAACTATACATTCAATTACTTGGACTATCAGAGTTCGAAGAATTCATTGATTTAACAGAAGCCGGAGCATGATCGAAGAAGATTGGAAAGATTTCCAGACCTCTCTAAAAGAAGAATATTATTAACAAAAGGATTGTTATGTCGTATGGTTCGTGGTTATTCTAAATTAAAAGAGGAAGCCTGAATTTATCAAATAAGAACGCCATTATGATCGAATTGTTAAAGTATTATACGTGTAGGTGCGATGTCACCGACGCAAGACTTAACAAGTAAGAAGCTACCATAATGCTTAGTTGCAAAGGCATTTCAGCATACTTTCTAAAGTTGTTATATGACGCAATTGGGATATGATCGAACAAGCTTGAAAGATAAATACAAGTGAAATGGGGATGGTGACCAATGGTATCGTTCTTGTCTTCAATATTACAGTGTATATTCCTTTTTGATTCTTAAATAAAGATGAATTTCTTTTCTTAAATAAACTATTTGCTATGACATCGAAAGGGAGGATATTGTATTCCTTTCAAATTTAATTGTTTCCCTCAAGTTTTGCTTTCTGATTGGGACAAAACAGTGTTATGGTGAGACACTTTGTCAAAATGACGAAGAGTCGGGTGGGACGCCACCTAATCATGTGCTGTATGCCATATGGTATGAGAGACTGGCCATCTTAAGTACCAATGTGGTTGTCTCATTCATATTCAAATCCTTACTTCTTCTTTCTTTTCAACTCTAATTTTTGTTGAACTTTGAATCCTTCTAGTCGTTTCGTTGTACTGTCATTCTTTGCAAGAGTTTTTCAAATAGAAATCAACGTATTATGGACCAAGCGGGCAAAGTTCCATCCACTTCTCACGTATGGGAAGCAAACAAAGGCATATGACGAGAATTGCAACTCACTAACCCAGTCAGGGATGCACTAAAAATCAAGGGAATCTACCCCAATAAGGAATACGTCTTCGAGAACAAGAATATGCGATTTTCCTACGAAATATGTTATTCAGAATACGGACGTATATGGATGAATATGGTGAATACCTTATGCGTTAAAGTATGGAAAGAGATGGAAGCAATTTGATTGTTTATTTCCTAAGGTATTATTGATGAAATGATTTACCTCGCTGAATTGGTAAGATTTTGATTAAAAGACTAGAAAATTCAAGAACGTGTAATTGTTAAGTAAATATCAATGGTGAAAGTGAGATTTCGGACAATAAGTTTGTGAGAATCTGATATTATTCTAAGGAATGAATTAACTTTTTAAGCGTGATGTCCAGATAGATCGTCGTGAGGAAAAGATAGTTCTGAAGACGCCAAATGAAAATGTGGTGAGGATTCAGAAGATGAAGGAAGGTAACAAATTTGTTAACGATGACTTAAGCTAAGAGGTTATGGTGACCAAGAGATAAGCACTATGGTAATTATAGATAGAAGTCAGGAGTAAACAGAATTTGAAGATTTTATAGTTTCAAGATATATTTCCAGATGAATTACCAAAATTTTCTTCAGATAAAGAAATGAAGCTCGCGATTGATGTAGCACCTGAGACAAAGCCAGTGACTAAGGCCTTACACAAAATGGCACCAGTTAAAATGAGGAAGTTAGTGAAGCAAATGCAAGAGATGTTAGAAGAAGAAGCGATTAGACCCAGTGTATCCCCTAAGGTGCACCAGTACTAACTGTTGATAAGAAAATGGAAGTATGAGATAATGCATCGACTAGCGAAAGCTCAATAAGTTTACTATCAAAAGCAAGTATCTGTTACCTTGACCCAATGATTTTTTTGATCAAACGAAGGAAGCAAAGTACTTTTATAAGACTGATTTAAGACTTGGTATTTCACCAATTAAAGATTAAACCTATGGATGTATCAAAGATAAATTTTCAGGACCAAGTATTGTTCTCGTATTGTTATTTGGATTAACCAATATATCAGTGATATTTGAACTTGATGGACAGAATCTTTAAAAAATATCTGGAGAAGCTGTAGTTATGATACTTAAAGTCAACGGAGGACCAGGCAAAACATTTAATGATGATTGGAAAGTTAGAGAAGAAAAAAATGGTTACCGCACTTGCTTTGTCATTTTGAAAGTATCAAGGAGATTTGGTAGTTATAGTGATGCTTCTCATAAGGGAGTAGGATGTGTATTGATGCAGCACAATAAAGTTATTGTATACACACCTAGACAACCGAAACCTTATGAGCAGAAGTATCCTATTCGTAATTTGGACTAACAATAATAATATTTGTTTCGGAAGATTGGAAAACATGATATGTATGGATAAATGTGTAAGATCTATACAGACCATAAGAGTTTGAAGTATTCACGGTGAAAAGCGAATGTAGTGGCAAACGATAAGCAAAAAGGAGAGAACGAATATAGAGACTGCACCAGAAGAATTAACTATAGAATTCTGGAGGTTGGAATGGAAAGCTAAAGTTCATAATCCAAAAGGAACGAGGATGGATAGTATGACCTTTCAGTTGAAGTTGTGAAGGGAAAGATAAGATGTCAAGAGAAGATAATGGATCACGGTGTTAACAGTTAGTAAGAGGGAATTTATGCGCTCAGGAGAACGATCACGATATCCCCAGGTTCTCTTCCGGCACTTGAATGCTACAAGTCGAAAGATTAAGAAATGAGATCCCACAAGGAATTTACAATATAAAGTATTTTATTTATTGAAGAATTGCCAAGATATACAGAAATTTAAAGAAAAATAGTGATAACCAGGTATAAGAAGGATATGTTAAGATGGATTAGAAAGTGTTAAACACGTCAAAGAATTAAGGTGAGGTATTGGAGGCCTAGTGGACAAGGCAGACCAAAGAATGGCTTTATAAGAAGCTAATCATAAAGTGTACTAGTGATGTTGATGGAGAAAAGGAATGAAATTATGAGATGATGTACTGATTATTGGGAGTTGGACAAAACAGCGAATAAGAATAAGTGACCCCTATAAAGAATCGATTACTTACGAAACCTAATTCAAAAAGTGTATTATGTCCCGAGGATTAACTTAAGATCCGACATGAGAACATATCAGAGATTACAATTAAAATGAGTTATGAGCATTGCAAGCTCTGGTGATATTATGTGAAATAACAAGTGTATCAGTTGACTATGAGAATTAAGAAACATGGTGTACGAGGAATATTTGGATGAGCAAATTGTATTTATTGATAATATCCTCAGCTATTCAAAAAAATAAGAATGTTTGGGTGGAATGCCCAAGGAATTTTCTCCAAAAATTAGAAGGAAAACAACTATACGTTGAGTCTTCAAGAATGAAATTTTGACCAAGGTTAACAAAAGATTCTGAATTAATCCATTTACAACTACCTAAGCAAAGCCGTATGGTAACAGATGCCTTATGTCAACAGAAAGAATTAGATGTAATTAAGACCTTCAAGGAGTTAATAAACGAATTGGAAAGAGTGGAACCTGAAGTTCAAATACCTAAAGGTGATAATACGTGAATATATGAGATTACTTTTTAGCCTTAACTAATGAAAAAGAGTAAAAGATGTTTAAATGTTTGGAAACCAAGTTAAAAATGAGCACCGCCTATTATCCTTAAGCGGAGAGTCCAAGTACGAAAGTGATTCAGGAAATGTAAGATATGTGGAAAGGATGAGTTTTAAGGAAACACTGGAATGATCATTTATCAACGATGTCAGCTTTAGAATGCCATTTTATTAAGCTTCATGTGAACGCAAGTGTAGGTCCCCATTCTTATTAAGACAAAGTGGGAGGAAGAAAGTTGTTAAGTTCAAAGTTAATTCAGCACACCAAGAGTGTAGGGATATTGATTGAAGCAGCTCGGAGTAGACAAAGAAAGAAGATGAAATTGTATCGAAAGAGAATATGAGTATAGAAATAGGACCAGTAGTGTTAGCACAAGTCTCATCTTGTAAGAGACTGGATAAGTCTAAGTAGAAGGGACAGGTTAAGTCCTAAAATTAGTAAACCATTCTCGAAGTATTGATAAACATAGATGAAGTTGTTCATGAATTGATATTATCATCACAACAGTGTGTACATATAATGTGTTTGGCATGACAAAGTTAAAGCGATAAGTATTTGATTTGAATTAAGTAATTAATCAGGAGCCAATGGGGCTCTTCTCCAAGTTGTTTTGCATATAGTGATCAATCCAAATTCTTGATCGTTAAAGGCAAGTTATTGGAAATGAGTGTATATCCATAATAAGTACGTTTGAAATCCTCAAGTAAAAGAGTCTACTTGGAAACTAGAGTCAAATATGCTTGATAAATATCCTCACATGTTTAGTTAGATCAGATTCTAAGGACATAATCCTTTTAAGGGGGAAGGATATAACGACTCGTGTACTTTTGAATCATTTAATTATGTAATTATGGAAATTATTAAATAAATAAAATATGTATGTTGGTGTTGACCGCTATATGTTGTTTGATTACTATTCATATGTGATTTATGGTGTTCCGGGTTGTCCGAGCAATTAATTATGGGATCGTATTGAATTATTTTCACTTTCAAAAGTGGATTTAGTGCAAATTTATTTGCATAAATATTGGAAATGTTTTTAAAATTGTTTTTATGATTTTATAATTACAATACTTATTTTTAGGATTTTATAAAATTGAGGAATCAATATTTTATTAATTATTTATTTTTAAATGATTTTCTGAATGCTTTTATTTGTAAAATCCATAATTAATTCTAGAATTCTTCAAAAATTATGAAACTCATATTTATTTATGTTTGGAATATTTCGAGAGTTTTAAAATTATTCTGGAAATTTTCGGGATTAGTTTTACCCGCGCGTCGATTCGTTTGAATATTAAAATCGGGTATAAATTGTGTTTCAGAAATTATTTTAAAATTATGAAATTTATGTTTTTATTTACTTCGGGATATTTATAACATTTTAAGACTATTTTCACAATTTTTTGAAATTATTCTAAGTGCAGCTCGGTTCGTTAATCATGAAAAGGGGGTATAAAACATGATTCAAAAAGTACTTCAAAAATTACGGGAAATTTATTTTATTTGTTTTGGAATATTTATGAAATTTTAAGACTATTTTAGTATTATTTTGATTAATATTTAGCGGCATATTGTACCATTCAATTAAATTAAAACGGATCGAATTGGGCTTGCAACCAATTAAAAACACAACACATGTCCAATTAATCGGACACGTGGCTTGTACACAGCCTAAAAGGAGGTTAATCAGCTTGTTTTGGGAGAGAAATATTAACATTTCTCAAAATCCCTCGATCTCTCCTCTCTCTCTATTTCATCTCTCTCTCAAATCTCTCCTACCCTCTTCTCGTTTCTGCCTCGCTGTTCTTCGTTTTTTTTCCTCTCGGTTTCCTGCGATTCCCCTGCTCTTGCTCCTCCCTCCCGGTCGAGCTCCGTTTCCGGTACTCTTTCCGGCCGCCCTTCTTGTTTCGGTTGTTTAATTCCGGTTATTGGCTTCGAATTCTTCAGTTGATTTGTATATATATACACTTGTATATATGTATGTATCTGTGCAGCTGTTTATTATCCCTTAATTTTCGGTTCCTGCCATTTGAATTCCGGCTAGGTGGCCGGAAGTTGTGTGTGTGTGCAAGTGTGTGTGTGCGATTGTTATGCTGTTGTGTTGTGCAGTTGCTGCGGGTGTCGGCCTGCGGAACCTGTGTTTTGCTCTGTTCTGTTTTTGCGAATTGAAACTTGCAATATTATATTAATTTTTAATTAATTTCTGAAAATTTCTGTAGGAAATTATTTTGAATAAATTTTGTGATATGAATAATTGCGAGCGGAAATTTTAAAATAATCGATGGAATTTTGCGTTGGAAACCCGGGATTTCATCGGATACCCGCAAATTTTTGCCACCGTCGGCGATGAGCCTCGGCGAGCCGACGGTGGACAGTGATGAATTATTTATGAGTCCTACGAATAAAAATATAAACATGCGAATAATAATAATTAATAACTAAATTGTATCGAGGATTGAAATTTGCGAGTTGTGATTGAAATTGTCGTTGATGTTGTTGTGATTATGAATTGTTGTAGTGAATTGACGTCGAATTGTTCGACGGGTTAGTCCGATAAATAAAGGAAGTACTGCCCAATTTCCGGAAAACTGAACTACGTAAATACAGGAACGTATTCGATGATTATCAGCATATTGAGTGACTATATATATGTGTGTTTGTGTGTGTGTTTTATACGAAACTTAATTGTATGATATGATAAAATATTTTGCCAAATCGATAATCCTGATTTCGTAAAATAAAGAGTTTATGTATTTTCCGAAAACGAACAACGAACCGATTTTCGAGATTGTGAACCCTACTTGTTGCGTGTGTTATCATAGTATACATAATTACGAGTCGGGTTTGAAAATAGTTGGGTAGAATTGGTATCGAGGATATGTCAAGCATACCTAGACATTTAACGTAGGGTATTTTGACCCTATAGGTTATAGTCGGGAACCTGAAAGTGGAAGAGGGACTAAAGATAACCTAGTGGTTAGTCGACGAGCTCAGTAGAGTTTCAACAGAAAGACCTGAGTGTCGAAGTCGAATCCAGTGGGATCTAATGGTTGGACGTTAGAACCTGAGCAGTAGAGTCGGCTCAGAGTTGATCAGTAATAGTTGTAAAGCCTTGTAAGGCAAGTATTTCTGAACTTTTCTTCAAGATATATTACCAATGTTTTCGAACTATTTCATAACATGTTACCATTATTAAACATAACTCCTGTTTTATAATGCATATGCTTCAAACTAATTTACCCTTAAACCCTGATTCTTTCTTAATCTTGAGCCGTAAGCCTTATTCTTTGCAAACCGTCCCTTGTTGATCCTCAGACACCAAACTATACAAATATAATACTACTCTTCAAAGATATAACTACCAAACACCAAACACTGAAAGAGAATGATTTGAAAACACAGAAACTTTTATACTCCAATCATTCTTAATAACATCAAAGAACCATATCCTGAAAAATCATTACTGGTCTTATACCTGGCCCTTGTACAAACTGAAACCGTTTCTTATACATACCCTGATATACCCTAGAGATATCCATGAGTTTCCTTACATTTTTATGCAAATGTTTAACCATCATTGATTGTGATCTTGTTTTATTGAATCATATTGTTATCATATTGAACTGCTTTAAGACTAGATAGTTTTTATATATGTGGACCAGATTCGTGGTCAGACCATACCAATGGTCAAGTTAGGCCAATGTGTGCCTTGGATCCAGTAATTAGAGTAGTTCTGTGTGCTTGCTCGGGGTTAGTGCGTGACTGATCAGCAGCCTAACCTTGGTTTTTTTTTAAAAAAAAAACTTAAAATAAATATCCAATTCTAATGATTAGTTGAAAAGAAACTTAATCTCTCTGAATCATCTCGTTTGATCTTGGTTTAACCTCAGTTATCGTTATTATGACTTGCTGAGCTAGTTAGCTCACCCTTGCGATTCTTTTATATATTTTACAGTTGAAAAGACTATGGGTGATAGTGAAGTTCCTCAGTCCAAAGTGCGGGCTAAGGTTCCAGTTGAGTTGAATCGAGCTAGCAAAAGCTTCATGCGGTATAGGTCAGATTGTAAGAATGATTTTATTTTCAATTGTAAGTTAAATTAGTTGGGATTTGGTACGTTGTAATAAAGGTTAAGATTGTGGCTTATTTTCATACTTTAACCTGTTGCGATCTGTGGTTATGTAAAACAGGGTCATTGCAAATAATATTTCCTATACAGGTTTATATTGTGCATGTGTTGTGGACCCCAAACTTCTGACCCGGGTTTGGAGGGCGCCACAATTAACACTTCCCCTAAATGACAAAACCTTTTTATCTTTAGTGATCACATAATTATACATACACTAATTAATTATGCAAGGATAAGAGAAGGTTACCATATGATAAGTTTATTTACTTATCAATTTTACCTTTTCACCTACTTTTGATAAGTGTGAGGAATTATTAAATTATTTCCCTTTAATCCTTGAAATTATATCCAACTCGAATTGAAAAATTTGATTTATTCTGCAATAAGATTATATATTAGTTAGTGTATGTCATAAGTAGTGAGGGTTTTAGAAAAACTTTTATTTTTGGTTTTGTCCCTGTCAAATACGAGTGCAAATATAGAATTTAAATTTTACACCACTCTATCTCTTCCCCTTTTTGACAATACTATAAAAAAGATAATAGTTTTAAAAAATAAGGGGAGGGGGAATTCGAATTAAAAAGAATATGCAGGGGAGGGGGGATAATTCATGGTTTTGGAAAATAAAAAGAATAATAAACTTTTTTTAATAGTTAAACACTATAAACTCCCAAGTTAATACAAACACAAATCCTTATCCTGTCAAAATGTTAGTAGGAATAGAAATACAAAACAAAATTTCTATACTATTAGGACAAGCTGGAAAAAAATGCTAATTAAGAAGAGCTTGGTTGCTATCTTGATGTTTTTTGATACCTGCAACAGTAGTTTAGACATTAGCATCATCCTGAAATTACCAAGTGCTCTAGTATGTAGAAAGATGTCATTTGAACAAAGCAATTATGAAAATAAAGTTGCAGAGGAAATGCTAAGGCAATTTTGGAAAAGTATAATAAGCATATGATGATGTAAAAGTTGCTATTTTCAATCTAAATAATGCTAAGGTACTAGAGTAGACCAAATACACACACAAGTAATTTAAACAGTTCATATATTACTTGAACAACAAATTACAAGATTAGCATTGCAGATAAAAGATTACATCAGACATTTAGCCAAGGAAAGAAACTTGCCAACTACAACCTTCATACTATTAGTATTGCTAACTTGACCAATAACAACTTGAAAATTTGGTCAAGTTACATACTTAGCTGATAACAAAGAAACTGATAGAGAATATTATAATTAAGGATTACAGGAATATAGACAAGCTACTTAGGGAATCACACAAACATCCAACATCAATCATCTTAAGCAAACAAACCAGAGAAACATCACATGAAAAACTAATCACCATCACCACCATCCTTTTCTAAAGGATAGAAATCGGAATACAAGATAAACTAACTAATCAAGTTCCTCCATCCTTGATGGTTCATGAACCTTATCAGAAACAACTTTTATTTCCATGTCATTCACTCCACCTATCTCAACACTACCACCTCCACCTTGTGCCATCATAGGTGTCTCTTGTGCTATATCTTCCATGAAGGGCAGAAGGGGAATGTCCATGAAACCATACTGAAAACTGATCAGTTAGTTGAGGCCTTTTTCAATTCTACTAGCCCTAGACATAGTACCACTAAGGATATTCACAAGAATGCCTACCCTAGCCTCAGTCAAATCTACCTTGGCAACAAGCGGTTTAAAGTCTTCTTGAAGAGTCTTAAGTGACTCTACAAGTTTGTCATTTTCAGCTTGCAGAAATGCAAGCTTACTATCAGAAATTTCTTGTTGATTAGGGACAACAGAGACAGGGGAGGGAGTGGGATCTAAATTGATCACATGTGGAAGTCCAGGTAGGGGAACTACTACCCTTTTGGCCTTATCAGATATGGTAGCTTCTACAGGAAAGTCGGGCAAGGTATTGACATTGAGCCTAAAGTGTTCAAATATCTTTTTTAGGAGCAAACCATAGAGCATATGACCCTTTTTAAATCCATTTATCATTTGGAGCAATATCATGTTAGACAAGTTGAAATGCACTTTATGACCAGCAAGCTTGTACATGAGTTTTGCCTCAGCAAAGGATACAAGCTTGTTATCAGAAATGTTAGGATAAATATTGCTCCTAATGATAAGTGCTAAAGTTTGAAAAACAGGGGTGAAATGCTGAAATAAAATTTTACCATCCTTTACACATATATCAGGAAGCACTTCATGACCACACATGACAGACAAGTATAGTCTAAGCTCATTTTTGTTAAAAATGAAGTCTTTTGAAATGTCAATATTTGCCAATTTCAGTTGGCTAGTGCTGAGTTTCAAGGCAGTTCCTAACACCTCATGGTCAAGCATGCTAGGTTTCTTGTTGACCATGGTTGTTAAGAACACCATGTCCCCATCACCATGCCTAACTTGCATGTTTTTTGTAAAAATCAGTTACCATATTTGGAAAGACATTTTTGTTTGAGTAATAAAGTATTGGTTCCCACCCAGCCTTCCTAAACATATCATACAATTCAGTCCTCTTATCCATGTGGATAAGACAACCTGGTTGCAACCTAGTGGAGATAGTTTTGACAATTGGAGGGTAAAATGAAGACACAGGGTGTTTTTGTTTTCTTGGTTTGTTCCTATTTCTATTTCCAGAAGAATAAGGACCAGTGGGGATGATGGTGCCTAAGGACAAGCTAGTATCAATAACTTCATTATCTCCCATTTAATGCAGTTAGGAGTAAATGAAGCTAAGAAAGCAGTTAAGAGCAAGAAGACATGAAGAATGAAGTACAAGAAAATACAGGAGAAAGGAATGTATTAATTGTGCATGGTAAAAGTGCAAACAGATGAGCATATATATAAAGAATGAAGTGCACATATGCATAAAAAGTAATTATTCAGAAAAACTGCACATATATGACATCAAGAATCAGTAAAAACAGCTTTTCTGCTAACAAGTACAACAAACAGGGCAAGTACAGTAACAAACAGTTGACAGATTTGCAAAAAAAGGACATTGCATACCATACACTAGTTATAGACTACACATAATATATCAAATCGGCCAGCAAGCTTATTGATAAACAAATAGAACATTACAGATATTTATCACATATCATGCTTTAAATAGGAATTGCATTTAATGCAAAGATAGCACCTAAACTGTGAGCAGACAAATGTAAACATATTTAATATTTTAAAACTAAATTAAATCAAGGCAGATATGCATTGAGCCACTCAACTTATTTTAAAATACAATTTCTGAATTAAGTTGCTAGAAACCAAGGTGATATCTTCAAGAAATTGTACAGGCATGCTAATATGCAGAAACCATAGTACTGTAGATAGTTGAAAGTTTCAATAAAATTAGCTTCTCACACATTTAATGAGAGCATGGACCAATTGAGAAAAAGCATTACATAGCCACAAATTTTTGCTAAGAAAAATAAGTGAGAATAATTTCATAAAATTTGAGCACTTACATATCATTCAAGAAGTACATTTGTTCATATAAGACATACAACATTAATATATACCACAAGGCACAAATATCATTAAATATTTGTAAACAAACAAAATGTAATGCACATGAAACTAGCCATGTGATCAGTTACACTGTCAAGCAAACACATCAAGCAACATTTGCAACAATTTATAACATCCACAGTAACTAAATGGAACAGTGACATTAAATGAAAGGCAAGCCACTAAGGCTTCAATAACCCCTCACCTGAGCCATGGCCTTGTAACGCATGGACTCACCTATATTAGCCCTTCAAAGGGCTAATAAACCCGCTGCTAGGTTGATTTTAATTCGCAAATGAATGACTCGTTCAAGTTGTCGAGTTGACTCGGTGAGTCGCCGTCGAGTTCGCCGGTTCTAGAATCGCCTCCGTCAGTTTAGCCTTCGTGGTTCCTAGGAGAAGCTAGAATCGTCCAGACTTGACCGGAATTGCCACTGTAGACCCGCAGTCGCCATTGTCAAAGTATCGAACTGATTTTAATTCAGTTTGAAGCAATAAAGCACTCAAGATTTCTCCTACAACATGAAAACAAATTGTTAATCACAAGGATTGTGAGAAAAAATTGATAAACAAATGAAATCGAAGAGAGAAAGAAGAAAGGCGATTACAAGAGGAGCACAAATCCATGAATGGATTGAAGGAACAAACGATATTGAAGCTTGAATTTGAAATCGAATATCTAGGGTTTGAGTCGCCTGAAATTGGGGATCGAGAGAGGCTGAAAGATTGTACGGAACAAAAAAAAAACACTGTTTAGATGTGATTTTTGCTTTTATATTTTAACGAATTAAAGGCCAGGATAGATCAGGGGATATGATCCAATGGCTGATAAAAATCCCTCAGAAACTGATTTTATAAAATTGATTTTAAGTAAATCAAAATTATAAAAGAAATAGAAATAATTTGTGGTTAAAAATATAAATAAATTATATTTTATTCACAATAATATTTCAAAAAGTTGTAAAATCAATATTCATCCAATATTTGAATATATATATATATAATTTTATCTCGAATTTTACAATATTAATTCACAGATTGCAAATTAATTATTATAAAATAAGTATTTATCAAGAAACATATTTATAAATTATCCATTTTATGTCTAAATATTTTCTTGCTCATATATACTCAAAAATAATATATGTGAGTATATTATCTCATTTTTACACTTTTAATTTACAAATTAATGCAAATTAAATATTGTAAAATAAGTAATTATAAAGAAAAATATTTGTAAAGTAGGAATAATTCATTAAAATATTTTCTTGAACACATTTAATTAGTGCTTACTATTTTCCCTAGTTTTGAAATACAAAATATTCCAAGGCCAATCAATAGCTGCACTAATTAAATTATTTTACTGAAAATAATTCTAACCGTACGGCTCAATTTACGTGTAACCAATCGTACTACCGAAAAATCTGAATTTCATATATAAATCCGTTCAAATAGTAAAAATGATTAAACGCGAACCAAAATTTACAGATAATTAAATTCAATAAAATTAGACACACAACAGTGTCTTACTTTGAACACTCGAGCATTCCTAAATCCAAACAAAATTTGACGAAATGCTCGGAATTCAAAGGTTTTGTGAATATGTCAGCAATATTATGTTCAGTATCAATGTACTCCAATTTGATATTTCCTTTTGACACATGATCTCGCAAAAAGTGATGTCGTATATCAACATGCTTTGATAATGAGTGCAATACGGGATTTTTACTTAAAGTGATGGCACTCATATTATCACATTGAATTGATATTACATCAAATTTTATCGAGTAGTCAGCAAGAGTTTGCTTCATCCAAAGGACTTGAGCACAACATTTTGCTGCTGCTATGTATTCATCTTCCGTAGTGGATATTGAAACATAATTTTGTTTCTTTGAAAACCAAGAAACAAGACATCCACCAAGAAACTGACAAGTATCGCTTGTGCTTTTTCTATCAATTAAGTGTCCGGCATAATCCAAATCAGAAAAGCACACAAAGTTAAATGGTTGTAATGCCCCCAAATTCGGGGTCAGGAACCTGGGTCGTCACGCAATCCCTCAATCATGTGTAACCTGCATTAACTCGATAATCCAATAATTCCATATCACAGATCCCCAATCTCACACACTCACAAGTTATAGCCTTAGAAATGACGTACGACAAATATCATCTGTTATTAAAAGTCAAATGTACTTTATAGGATCTCAAACAATTATTCATAACCTCTACATGAAATTACAATAATTACGACTGATATCTTATACCTATCTGATACTCTGGCACACCTGAGACAAGGCTGTCAGGGATTCTCCCTATGACTGCAAGCAACTACGTCCCACACAGGCATACTGGTTATCTGTTGTGTTGTGTCATTTAAAAGAAAGCAAGAGTGATTGATAATGCCCAGCATAATAATCTACAGTGTGAAAATGACTGTATGATAAACTCGCGTAAAACATCATATATGATAATTACATTTTATTCGAAAGTAGTTTCCCTTGGTGATACTCACCTTTTATGAAAACAATCCTTTAGTGGATTTTATTAACCTGCTAATATCTTAATAGTAAACCCAACACCTAGGCTTGGGTCACGGTATTGCATTACAATTCCAATTGGAAGAATAGGACATTCGTTGGAGCCACCGCATACGATGATCAGTCGAACTACAATAAAAGTAACCTTTTCTACTAGTAGAAGGATGACATCTTTGTATCCCGGTTATCACCCTTGCCGCATACAGGCTATGTGTCCTCATTTCGGGTATACACACACTTCGCAGGTCCTTAGGTACATATTGTACCGTCTCCTACGGTACCTGTAGTCTATCCAATACACGAAGTACTTGGATCATACCCCTCCCTTGTCCTTTAGGAAATCCCATCATATCTCGATAACTCGAACCACATCGAAGTTTCCCCAAGCATTTTGCTTGTTGATAGGCATAGTTTTACTTCATATATATATATATATATATGTACTTCCGAAAGTTTTCGGAGGAAGTACTAAGGATGTGAGTTGACCGTTGTCAACAGATAATTAAATAAGGGGGGAGTTTCTCTTTGAAACTATATTCAAAATATATAAAAAAATAAGTCGAAATAATATTCTCTGACGATCTGTAATTATTCAAATGATTTTCTGAAAATCAGAATGTATTTTAAATCAGGTTCTATGATTTTTAAATCATAAATAAACCCTTTAAGAAATAATAATTTATTAAATGATAATTGATGAATAATTAAACCTCGAATGAGTTTACTTTTTAAAAGAATATTGAAACAATATTCCTCAACTTATTTATATTTAAGTAGTTAAAGTAATCTTTGGTAGATATAAGTAATCAAGTTTAAAACAAATAATTGTTGGAGTATACTTCTCTTATTCAAAATGAATATCTGAAATAATATTCATTGTTCGAGTGATTAAATATAGTTGAGGGAATACGATCTTTGGAAATCGTTTTAAATAAATTCGAGATATTTAATAATTCGCAAGTGGACATCGAGTCCTTTGGAATAAAATAAATACGGACTTTCGATCATCCAAAACTGCCCCGGGACGATTCTGGGGTATTTACTATAATATACATACCGACCGACTCTCGGTCTATAATATACATGTCACGCTACTCTCTAGCGTTAACATTTCTCAAATATAACAACTCCGGAATACTTCCGGGTTTTTATAACCTTACTCCGACCAATCCTCGGTCTAAATATCTCGTTTCAAATCCGGTAATTTATTATACCAAAATCATCATATCTTATGATTCAGTATATAATAATTTATAAATCTCCGTAGAATATTTATCATGCATATATTGCAGTATTTAAAAGCAATCACAACACAACAGTTCTGAAAAGGTAGGGTTTGAAAACTTTCCTGGAGTCCAAGTCACGTTTCCCCGACTTCCTCTCATTCCGGGTTTTCTAATCAACAAACATCATAATCTTAATCAGTATTCCTACTCTCATCACCAACTTATATTCCTAATAAGTTCAATACTTCATAACTTTCATTATTTGACCGTCTCGAAATAAGTATCACTCCTTGGTCGAAACGAACGATCAAAGTGGTCTTCTAGAATTGACTTTACCGAATATTACTATTACGCGGCTTGCACTCTATCATTTTTAATAAATCTTAAAATTAATATTTTAATATAAAACCACCTCGAGGAGCTTCTTGAGTGATTTTAATATTTATCCTAAAAGTTTCATTTTGATAAAATGAATTTAATTAGGTGAAAAGCATTTCAAAAGTTCTGTCAACTACGGAGTTTTACTTTTCCAACCGCTTTCACTAAAACGTTGATATCTCTCAAACCGTTAACTCAATTGATGCACCGTTTTCGCGTGCGCGATTTAGACAAAATTTAGAACACATAATCTGAAAATATTTCTGGTAATAGGGGTCAAAATCCCGAAGTGACAGTTTCCTAACTGGGGGTTGTTTTGACATTCGTACTCCGCGCGACCTCGGCTCTGACATTTTTATAAAATTAAAAAATAAACATTTTTACTTGAAAATTTTGTGTAATTTAGGAAACTCAATATTCTACTCTATGTAAAAATTTAATGATTTATGAACATTTTTAAGTTGATCCTTTATATTTTCAAAATTCGTAATTCGTAGCAGTTTTTGTCGCATAAATCACTTTTAGTAAAACGGCCATAACTTTTGATCCGTAAATCGGAATCAAGCGATTCAAGTGCCTAAACGATTCTTATAACATTTTCTATCATAATCAAGGGTTTGTTTCATGAAACTACAGTTTACATCTTCAGGATTTTATGCAGAAACTTAAAGTTATGTTTTGTTCATTTTAACGAGATTACGGTTACGATCGGAGTTTCGTTTACGCCTTAAATCATTATACTACCACCAACAATCAACATATCATCATCAACACACTAACTCCTCTCAAGAACATTATGTTCTTGAGGCAACAACAATCAACCTTAAATCTACTTAACTAAACATCAAGATTTTAACAATATCACCACTAAAAATAGGTTTATAACTATATACAAGAAGGATCTTGAATTTGAATCTTAAATAAAGTTGGGTCAAAGATTTTTACCTTTCTTGAAAGCTTGAGATGTGTTCTTGAGGATGGTGGAGTCTTGGGAGTGCTTGGTATGATTTTTGGAACCTAAAACCACCATTGAAATCAAGAAACCAAAGAAGAGTTACTATTTATACTATTCACTAGCAACTTTCTTGATTTTATTTCACCCATCAAACCTTGATAAAAAGGGATCAAAGATTTATCTTACCTTATTTTGGTTGTTAGGAAGCTTGAGAATTAATGGGAGGATTTAACCATGGCTAGAACTTGAGGTTTTGAATTTGATTTCTTGGTGAAGAAGAAGAGGCCGAATGGAAGAAATGGGGAGAGAAGAAGTGTTTTTATGTTTGCTTCCTTGGTTACTTCTTGGTTGCTTCTTGAAAATAATGAAAATGGTAGTTTTTAATTGATCTTTATTCTCTAGTATATATCCTAGGATTTATTCTTGTTGCCAAATACTTGGACAAATCTATCTAGGCTTCCTAGTTTACAAGCTAACCTAATTAGCTTAGCCATTTAGCTTACTACTCTCTAGCCCTTGGTTGATCATCCTATATCTTAGCTCAATATTTGATAAAGTAACCATGGTTACTTTCCTACCATGGTTAGTTAGTGCGTTACGTTTATTTAACCGTTTATGCGTTCGCTCGGTCGCTTAAACGTTTTCGTAATACTTTCTCGAAAATAGTTCGCGACGTAATTCCTTTCCTATTTATTCCTTATGTTTTGAATTAT
Organism: Apium graveolens; assembly: GCF_009905375.1. Classification (NCBI taxonomy): domain Eukaryota; kingdom Viridiplantae; phylum Streptophyta; class Magnoliopsida; order Apiales; family Apiaceae; genus Apium; species Apium graveolens. Next base: position 277,893,051 of record NC_133649.1, read on the forward strand.
TATACTCGGATATAAATCCGTAGGGTTTTAAATTTATAATTATATTGTGATTCCCGTAATCCTCGATGTTTCGTAAATATGGTCGTTTTTCAAAGTTCATTTTCTTCGAAAACTAATAGCGTTTACATACACTCATTTGGTACGTATAATCATAATATTAACTTTGAATCTCATTTTCTCATACACAACATAGTGTCAGGGTTACTATTCATTAGGCGTTTTATAAGGTCTCAAAAATTCGAGTTATATTACTATTCTAAAAGGTCTTTTACTGACGTCAAAAATTTGGGTTCTTACAGTCTTCCCCTCTTAAAAGGATTCCGTCCCGGAATCAGTTCAGAAACAGGCAGGGATATGCTTCTCGTATGACAACCTCGAGTTCTCACGTTGACCTTGTAGTATTTGATCTCTTCATAAAATTTCCACTCATCCATCCAATATGACCTCTACACGTTATTCGACATACGTTAAGTCTGTCTACGGGTTTATTAGCTCATTTTCAATCATATATTGGTTTTGACGGTTAAATTTCCTAACCTCGATTCGTGGTACTCGTTATAAACTTGGCGACCGCTCGACGATGGTGCTAATTTGTAAGCCAACTTTCTTAGTCCTTTAAAGATTTTAACTGGTCCAATAAACCTTGGGTTCAACATTTCTTTCCTTTTAGAATCTCATCACTCCCTCCTTGGGAAGCACTTTCAACAATACTCGGTTTGTTACTTTGTACTTCCTGTCTTTATAGTTTTTGTCCGTATATCTCCATTATTTTATCCTGGGCTTCCACTAGCCAGGTTCTGATAAGTTCTAGGAATTTTTTTGGTCTGTTGACTCAACTATGGTCCAATATCCTCGGCTTACCAATTTCTTCCCAACCTCAGAGAGAATAATTCTTTCTTCCGTACAAAGCTTTGTAGCCGTTCCAATGCACGCATGATAACTCGTTATTGTCGATAATTCGATTAACGTCAACTGGTCGCTTCACTTCCCTTAAAATCTATAATATGGACGATTAGCGCATCTTGTATAGAATCATCCTTCAACTTATTCGTTTCCCCCCCATCGCTCCTACTAGTGCTAGAGTTTCGTTCCTTAACGTTTTCCCATTTTGGCGCATCCTCTCCGTCGATTAAGTCATGTAAGAAGTTCTCGTTGCATTTCTACACACTCGTCTCCTGCTACACGCTTAGAACTAGATTTAACATTTCTTCCCGTAGTAACGTAAGGCACGTCGGGTCCTATTGCCATCTTGAAGGAAGCACCATTTCATACGCAATTGATTGACACGTTTTAGGATCATGGAACGTTCAGCTTCCGTCATCGGTCGGACTTCTTTAATCATTCCCCGTATAATATCTATAGTACTACGATACCTTCTGGGTCGTACTTTGTTATTCTCGCTAGTGCCTTAGACGTATTCACGTTTATTGGTACCAGCTACCAGTGGCCTTTATAGGGCGTTACGATCTTCTTTGCCTTCTATCAGTTCTGACAATGACATCCTTCATTCTTTCACGTTGCCCTTCGTAAGGGGTATCGGCGAATATTTTTCATATGCTCGCGTGGTAAGTACATCTAAACGAATTTTCTGTCAACGATAGGCGATTCCCCTAACCGTTCCAAATAAAAGGTAAGCCGATAGACGTATCTTCAATGGCCCGGATAGTCCTCTCATTCTACTTGTCGATTTAAGAACTCTAAGTCGTGCCTCTATTCGTCCCTTCTCACAAAATATCTTGTGTCCTTGCGTGGCGCGGTCGTCACAGGGTCTCTTTGTCCCAATTATCTCTTCCGTGTTCATATCAATTTTGTAGAGTGGACATATGTAGTTTGCATAATAAAGTAAGCGGTCTTATTTAATCCATCACTCCAAATCCTCAAATAGCACGACGGCTAACTTGGTTCTTGATAATCCTCCTTCAAAATTTATTATAATTAACTCTTACTCCTATTTGGGTCATCTACAAGTCGTAATTGCCAAAATTTTAACCCTCGCCTTTCCGTTTTCATTTTCAACCATGTCGAATACTTACTTACCTACTCAATGACATCCCTTTTCATATTCTGTCATGACTAATATCCGTTTACGTTTTTAGGCCTCTTTAAGTCTTCCTATTAAGTAATAAAGGGTTCTTTTCATGCGATCCTTCTCATCAGTTATTCTGAGATTTTTCATCCTCAATATATCTTTTCCTACTTAAAGTGTCGGCCACCACATTGGCCTTTCCTTGATGATAATAGATTTCTCAATCATAGCCTTTGATCAATTTGACTATAGCCTCTATCTCGTGTTCAGTGTAAAAAAAATTCCAAAACTTTCTCATAAGTAAACTCCTTGTCCCTTTCCATCCGAACCTTATCGCAATTATTCTAGATCATTATTAGGACGCCTTATGTCACGGTCCTTAAGCTGCATAGATTACCATTACATTTTATACAAAATCTTGTTTTTTTCGACGAGTATTTCTAACAAGAGGTTATTACTAATCTTATGTTCACTTTTTGAAAGTCTTATTCCTCGAATTCATACATGATGGGTCTTTCCCGAATCCATTAGTTCTTATCCCAATAGTATTCCACAGAAGCGTACCTCACTAATCACGTTATATGTAATAACCCCAATTTTTCAAATTTTTGAAACCCGGATGAATAGTAACTTTTGCTGACAATGCTGATTAAGAAAAATTATCAGACCACGATATATAGGAGTACTGTTATGGAAATTCTAAGATCGTATTAGTATTCCATAAAGAAAATAAGTGTATGTAAAAGCTGTCGGATTTTGAAAACGAGCACTTTTATTTTTCCCCGAGATTTCCACCAGACATTAAGGGATTTAAGGAATTAATATTAAGATGAAGGATTTTAAATTCAAGGATTATAAAGGAGAATTAATTTAGGTATTAAAAATACCAAGAAGATTTTATCAATAAAACCATTAAGGTATTTAACCAAACGATCAACGAGATTGAGTGATAACCGGACAAAGAAATGAATAACGACTCTTGTAAATACCTTTGCAAGTGGCAAGGCAAGTGGATGGTTGATCAAACAAGAAACCAAGTCATAGTTAGGAAGGAATGACTAGTTAATTATATAGTTAACTAGGGATGACCTCATCTCACCACAAATCACCAACACATGGCAAATGGTGAGATCATCTTCCACTAACTCATTTGTTTATTATTAACCTAGCAAAATATCAAGACAACCCATCATTATCCACCACATTATTCCACCAACACAAGAAAGCAAAAGCATTTCCTCCCCCATTTCCATTGCTCTCGGCCAAAACAGAACCAGCACACTAAAACTGCTGTATCTCCTTCATTTCTCACTCAAATATTGTGTTCTATAGCTCATTGGAAAGGTATTGAGATGGCCTACAACTCTTGTTCACAAGTCTCGTCCAAATAATCATTGTAAGACCCTCATTTTTACAGTTCTTTAAATCGGACTTTTAGAAACTTCAAAGCCTAATTTTGTGTTCTTGATTTCTTTGGAAAGATCAAGCTTGTAGGAGGCTCTCTAAGGCTTCCTAGCAACTTAAAACCTCCCAAGGAAGGTATAAACTTCAAACCCTAGCCTTTACTTCATTTGTTAGTAAGTTTAATGGTTGATTTTGTGAAATGAGAAGCATGGATTGTGATTATTAGTAGTTTGGTTTGATTTGGAAGTGTTTTGATAATTGAAGCTTGATTATAGTTTATAGGTCTTGATTGTGGTTGTTTGAGTTGAAAACCTTGGAGATTATGGACTGATGTGGTATGGTTTAGGTGAAGTTTTGTTGTATTGATGGTTATGAGTTGGTTGGTGGTTAATTGGAGTAGTTTAAACATTGGTAATCGCGTAAACATAGCCGTCGTAATGTCCGATTTATTTTAGACTGCTTTTGTTCATAATATTTGGACCCGAGAACTCCCTGCTAGATTATGACCATTGCCATGTTTAGATAGTTCATGTTACGAGCTTCGTTTTGATATGTAGTTCGTTTGATTCCGATGTACGGTTTAGGAGAAACGACCGTTTTAAGTAACGGCGTTTTACGAACGAAACTTTTCCCCTCGCCTTACTTTGAAACATAGGTTAAAGACCAAAAAGGGTTAATTAGTGTATGAAACAATTATGGTAAGAGTGTTAGGCAGTTGGTAAGACACTCGCGAAGGAATCGCATTAAAACTTGTAATGGTTAAATTATAAAAAATGGTGGAGCCGAGGGTACTCGAGTGACTTAAGAGAATCAGTAAGCGCAAAGCGAGCGTTAGAGTCTAAGGTAGTTAGAGTATAGATTTACAAGTGACTTTGGTTTAATTCCAACTTACTTGTTGTTTGTAGGTTACCAGACTTGTCCCGAGCCTTTTATCACCCCTAGTCGCTCAGACAAGTTTTCTACCCGTTATACTGTTGTTGTGATGTATATGTGTATATGCATGATCTTGTGATAAATACATATTTGTTATTAGCAAATTCTTGCGATATATTATAGCATGTGATATGATATATATGCATGCCTGTTTCGTATTCTTGATTTATATATCTGTTGGTTCAAATGCTTATTCGTTGCATAATACCTATGCTAGAGATAAGCGGTATTTGCGTATACCCTTAGTATAGGGGATCAAAAGGTGAACTTTTTCTAAAACCGGGAGGCGAGGCTCCCGAGTATAATATATATTTATATATATATATATTGATATAGTTTTTAAAACTATTAATCGAATAAGGTTTATTCGATAACTTTATTTTATTTAATGAATATTATTACGAATATTCATTCGAGGACTTATGACTCATTTATTTTATTTAATGAATATTATTTTGAATATTCATTCGACGGCTTATGACTTCTTTATTTTATTAAATGAATATTAGTTTGAATATTCATTCGAGGACTTATGACTCCTTTTATTTTATTATTTGAATATTATTTGAATATTCATTCGAGGGCTTATGACTCCTTTATATTATTTATTGAATATTATTTGAATATTCATTCGAGGGCTTATGACTCAGTTTATATTATTTAATGAATATTATTTGAATATTCATTTGAGGATCTATGACTCCGATTATTTGCTGAGATATATTCTTTATTTTATTAAAGAATAAGGTGTCGATAATCAAACTTATCTTTGATTATTCAAATAAAGATAGTACTTTCATATAAGTATATCTTTGGTTATTTAATACTCATTTCAAGTATAAGTTTTAAAACTTCTACTTCAATTATTTTTATAAAGATTATTCTTTATGGGAATATTATTTAAATAATAATATTCAGATATTTTCTAATATATTGGGACTGATTTATTTCATTAAATCAGCATTACTCCAAACACTCTTTAAAGTATTTTCGAGTCTTCAAAATGATTTTTAAAAGTTAGAGCGGATCCCAAAACTCATTTTTATATTTAAGATCTTCCTTTTAAAAGGGGATTTAAATACTCGTTCAAAACTTGAGGGATCCGGCTCAGTGGTGTATTTTATATTCGCAACGAGGTTGCTGTTTTGAGAAAATATCTTGATTACTTGCCCATCGTTTGGGAAGTAAGTTCATCTATTTGAGTCGGCATAAGCAACATGAGCTCAGTGGGCGTCCATGAAAGTGTAAGTGGCTCAGTGGGAGTCCATCAAATGCGTAAGTGGCTGAGTGGCAGTCCAGCATAAGGTCCTATTGCGGCCAGGGTGATGACCAGTGGGGAATTCGTCCATCTACTAGTAGAAAAGGTTACTTATTGGTATTTTTGCCTGATCAGCAAGATATCAGGTTTATGCCAAGGTTTTCTCCTTTCCAAATTCATTGGATATTGCAATTCTGTTTATAATTTTCATAACAGAGGTTTTCAAGGAGTGTATGAAATGTATATATATAGGTGTATATATATATCGGGATTTAATGAAGTATCTCGTAACTTCATTATTTATAATGATATTCAAAGATTGAATCTATTCAAATCTTGTCTTGTAGTCTCATCTATGTGATAAACTTTTGAACTGATTATAACTTGAACGGTGGTAGTTCAAGTAATATTTGGAAAAGATATAAGTATATTGGAGTATCTTGTAATTTCATCTTTTAAACTTATATCTAGTAAATGATTATCTTATGCATGACAAAGATTTTCAGAAAAACGTTGAGACAAGGCTAGATATATGAGATCACCTTGCAACGATATTTTTATACAGTTATACACTGGAACTCTGTGTGTATTATGCATGGAAGAGGACTTCCCATATTTTGAAAAGTATATATGTATATATACTGAATATTTTGCGACTTCATCGCATTAAGATATCAAACTTGGTTCATTTCTTTTGACCAAGACTTTCATGAGTACTATGAGAAGGCTCATATATTGTAAATTATTATACATATTATTTTGGTGGGCTTACTGCTCACCCTTGCTTTCTTCTTTCATCACACAACATCAGATAGACAAGATGAACAGAACCAAGCTCCCAATTCGCGAGCGGATAGGAAACGTTCTGCAGCTTCCTATAGGCATTGAAGTCGCTGTAGCTAAGGTGGGAACTACCAATAGACCAGGCTTCAACTTTTGATGTACTAGATTTATGTATACTTATGAATTGTAATAATGGCAAAGAAAATGTAAATTTATTCAGAAAACCTTTTAAGGTGTATTGGCAGATAATTGTGGAATAAAATGACTTGTGATTATTTTTGGATGTTCATCTCTGAGACTATAACGTGTGGTGTGTGTGTTTATTGTGGGGTCACAGTACAGAGTAGTTGATTAATTATTAAGATTGGGTGTTATTAAGGGAACTGGAACTCGTGACAACCCGGATCCCCAACCCCGGATTTGGGGGTGTTACATTATATCTCTATTATCGTTCTTCTATAACCATGTTAAAGATCCTTATGATAATAACTAAACATGGTATTCTCTTTATAAAACAACTTATCTTTGATTATTCAAATAAAGATAGTACTTTCATATAAGTATATCTTTGGTTATTTAATACTCATTTCAAGTATAAGTTTTAAAACTTCTACTTCAATTATTTTTATAAAGATTATTCTTTATAGGAATATTATTTAAATAATAATATTCAGATATTTTCTAATATATTGGGACTGATTTATTTCATTAAATCAGCATTACTCCAAACACTCTTTAAAGTGTTTTCGAGTCTTCAAAATGATTTTTAAAAGTTAGAGCGGATCCCAAAACTCATTTTTATATTTAAGATCTTCCTTTTAAAAGGGGATTTAAATACTCGTTCAAAACTTGAGGGACCCGGCTCAGTGGTGTATTTTACATTCGCAACGAGGTTGCTGTTTTGAGAAAATATCTTGATTACTTGCCCATCGTTCGGGAAGTAAGTTCATCTATTTGAGTCGGCATAAGCAACATGGGCTCAGTGGGCGTCCATGAAAGTGTAAGTGGCTCAGTGGGAGTCCATCAAATGCGTAAGTGGCTGAGTGGCAGTCCAGCATAAGGTCCTATTGCGGCCAGGGTGATGACCACTGGGGAATTCGTCCATCTACTAGTAGAAAAGGTTACTTATTGGTATCTTTGCCTGATCAGCAAGATATCAGGTTTATGCCAAGGTTTTCTCCTTTCCAAATTCATTGGATATTACAACTCTGTTTATAATTTTCATAACAGAGGTTTTCAAGGAGTGTATGAAATGTATATATATAGGTGTATATATATATATCGGGATTTAATGAAGTATCTCATAACTTCATTATTTATAATGATATTCAAAGATTGAATCTATTCAAATCTTGTCTTGTAGTCTCATCTATGTGATGAACTTTTGAACTGATTATAACTTGAACGGTGGTAGTTCAAGTAATATTTGGAAAAGATATAAGTATATTGGAGTATCTTGTAACTTCATCTTTTAAACTTATATCTAGTAAATGATTATCTTATGCATGACAAAGATTTTCAGAAAAACGTTGAGACAAGGCTAGATATATGAGATCACCTTGCAATGATATTTTTATACAGTTATACACTGGAACTCTGTGTGTATTATGCATGGAAGAGGACTTCCCATATTTTGAAAAGTATATATGTATATATACTGAATATTTTGCGACTTCATCGCATTAAGATATCAAACTTGGTTCATTTCTTTTGACCAAGACTTTCATGAGTACTATGAGAAGGCTCATATATTGTAAATTATTATATATATTATTTTGGTGGGCTTACTGCTCACCCTTGCTTTCTTCTTTCATCACACAACATCAGATAGACAAGATGAACAGGACCAAGCTCCCAATTCGCGAGCGGATAGGAAATGTTCTGCAGCTTCCTATAGGCATTGAAGTCGCTGTAGCTAAGGTGGGAACTACCAATAGACTAGGCTTCAACTTTTGATGTACTAGATTTATGTATACTTATGAATTGTAATAATGGCAAAGAAAATGTAAATTTATTCAGAAAACCTTTTAAGGTGTATTGGCAGATAATTGTGGAATAAAATGACTTGTGATTATTTTTGGATGTTCATCTCTGAGACTATAACGTGTGGTGTGTGTGTTTATTGTGGGGTCACAGTACAGAGTAGTTGATTAATTATTAAGATTGGGTGTTATTAAGGGAACTGGAACTCGTGACAACCCGGATCCCCAACCCCGGATTTGGGGGTGTTACAGAAGTGGTATCAGAGCTAAGCGTTATAAACCTCAGAGATGATGTGACGTTAAGATAATAACTAAGATAATAAGAACTCTTGCCAAGTTCATAGTCGGGCTACCTAACGTAGTACTGACAGTTAAAACCCTTATGGGAACCCTTATAAATATCGTGATAGAAGAGTAGTTCGTTATCGTATATGGTAGCGGGACTCCGAACCCTGAGGTTGAGGAGCAACAACGCGATGATGTTTTATTACTAATTGGAGATCAGATTGTGGATCCGATAGAGCGTCCTAACGCAGGATCGGATGATGTTCATATTGAGGATGTAGCGGTTGAGGATGTTGTCCTAGAAGGGATTGTTGCTGAGGAGGATCCCGTGGAGGATCCTGACAAGAATGAATAAAGGACCACTGAGGAATTGATGACCATGGTTAGGGAAACTACCAGAGGTAGGATTGGCCGGTCACTACCGGAGGTTCGTTCAAGTTTGTAAAGATAGTAGCCCCTTTAACGCGGCTTACTCGTAAGACTGAGAAGTTCGAATGGACAGAGAAATGCGAGAACAACTTTTAAGAACCGAAGCAAAGGTTGGTGACGTTCCCTATGTTGGCATTGCCGAATGGAAAATGAGATTTTGTGATGTGTAGTGACGCTTCGTATAAGGAATTAGGGTGCTTCATATACAGCACAGCAAGGTAATCGCGTACGCGTCAAGACAATTAAAGGAATATAAAATTCGATATCCCCACCCATGAGCTTGGGCTCGTGGCAATAGTTTTTCCCTAAAGATTGGAGGCACTACTTGTATGGAGAGAAGTGCAAGATTTACACTAACCATAGGAGCTCTAGTACATTTTTACGTAGAAAGAGCTCAACATACGCCAGAGGAGGCGGTTAGAGCTAATCAAAAATTATGATTGGGAGATTCTTTATCATTCAGGGAAAGCCAATGTGGTGGCTGATGCCCTTAGTAAAAAGGAGAGACCCAAATGATAATGTCTTTGGGATAGTTTATAAGAGATTTTGAGAAAATGGAAATAGAAGTGAAGGTAACCGGAGCCGGTACCGAAAAGCTATTTGAGATTGCAATACAGACCGAATTTTTGGAAAAGAACATATTGTGCCAGAAAAAGTGATGAATGAAGGCAGAGAGTCAATGACTGGAGAAGAGATCCACACCGAGAAAGATGATAAGGGGATAGTGAGGTGTTCCTACAGAAATTGGGTTCCAAAAGTTCAAGAGCTTAAGGATGAGAACTTAGATGAGAGCCATAGTTTGAGGAATAAGATTTAGGGCAAACCCTGAATGTGATAGTCAGGGAGGTTGCCATCAAGAAAGAAAGAACACATAACATAATAGAGCGGAAAACAAGGTTTTTAATGTATAAGATAACCCCGATTATGGGAGAAGGTTGAAACATTTCATACTAAGGAAACAGAAAGTTGAGTAAGGAAAGGAGACCCGAGATGGTACTCCTACACGACAATTTATGGACCAGTCTAGACAGAACTTAGACTATTATCCCCAACCACCACCTTGAGGAAACAATGCGGTGAGAAATTCTTTCAGGACCTTTAAGTCGCTAAGCTCTCAGAGTTCCAAGGAACAAGCTGACCCAGTCGAGGCAAGAGCCTGGCTAAAGGAAATATAGGAATCATTTGAGATTCTAAATGATTGACGAATCACAAAAGACTATTTTTGTCACTTACCCTCCTAAGAGAGAGGCCACCCGCTGGTGAAAAGCCAAGGAAGGCACAGAGCAAGAGATTATAATAAACTGATTTAAGTTCAGACAATTATTTTCGGGAAAGTACTTCCCAAGGTTATGGAGGTAGTGTAAAAGCTTTGGAGCTAGAACAAAAGCGGATGAGTATGATGAATTATGAATCTAAGTTGTAAAAGTTATCAAGATTCGTTCTGAGGACACGAATCTAGAATGACGGGATATTTGAAATCAATGCTTATGTTGTGTTGGTTCATAAAATAATGATAAGAGAAAGGAAAATAAAAAGAAACTGAAGTGGAAAGGAATATAAAGGCAATAGAGTTTGAGGAATGATAAGGAAGTTGGGTATGAGGAAACCCTAAAGACTCGTAGCAATAGAAATATAAAAGTATGTAATCGTCAGGATGAGGGTGATTCACCATGAGTTAAATTGATGGTTGAAGGCATAAGAGATAAATATATTTTATCCCCTGTAAGTTGGGAGGATTTGAGGAAACCTTGAGATAGTTCGAATGATAAATATTGAGACGCGGATAGACTGAGGAGACAAGGAAGTAAGAAATTAGGAAAAATTGGATGAAGGAAGTGACCTTCAAGAATGTGAAGTGTAAGACCGGTGGCTTGATACCCAGGAAGGGAAACGCCAGGTATGAAAGATATCCCAACATTGAGATGACTGTTGAGATAAACAACAAAAGTAAATAAGGATTTATTAAGAAGAAGTTCACGTTGAACACGACCAATATCTTCCAGATCATCCATGTGATCATTACCAAATCAGGAAAGAAAAGCGGATAACCATTTTTATCTTTTGGAGGCCATGTGGATTGACCTTAACTTGAATAAGGATGCTATTGTGAAATTCGGTATAGACTATCGAGGTGGAAATGATTGAATAAGATACCCTTATCAGGGATATATGACTTTATTTATCCATGGAAGGATGCTTGTACCTTTTTAAAGGTGGAATTAAGGATAGAATATCGGTAACTTAAAACGAATCCTAGGGTAATGCATAAAGGTTGGCATTTCACCCTTAATAGGGATAGTATGAGTTTTGACAGTATGAATTGGAAAGGATTAAGGTAATAATAACCTTTAAGGATCAGTGGAGAAATTTTTCAGAAGTATATAGACAATGGTTCTAGTATTAGTAAATGGTATTTTGATATGCCCTGTATATAGGGAATACAGGAGGAACGATTGAAGGATAACCTTAGAGATTTTACAAGGAGAAAGGAAATATTCGAAATTCTCAAGAATAAAAATGTTGATAAAGGAAATATAACATAATTATAATGATGCCAAGTGGGGCACGTGTTAAACCACGAGAAAGTATGGATCGAACCAGTAAAGGTCGAAATTGTTCAGGGCAATTAGGACCTAAGATATAAGATGTTCTAAGTATGATTGAGAGTCAGTCGTGACAGTGATTAACCTCTAAAGATTGAGGCAATAACTTATGGAAAAATGGTGATATTTTTTTTATTTACTCATCAGATATTAAAGAAAAGCATTTTCACATAAGCTGTGATTGAAATAAGGTAGAAAATTTATTTGGAGGTGGTTAAAATGACATTGACTGTAAGGAAATTTTACTATCAGGAAAGGCCAAAGAGGTGGCCGACACTTTAAAGGTAAGAGGATAATTATAGGCGCTTGTGCCAAAGGAATACAGTGATGATGGTTAAAGCTATGAAGGTTGTATTATGGTTTGGAAGATTGACATTCCTTCTGATGACTGTGCAATACCCAACCGTAATAGTAGTTGGTAAAGGTTTAATTCGTGTAATCGCCATGAGCGGGCTATCTATCTCAGGAGATACTATCTTGAGAATGAGCCTGGACCATGTTTCAAAAAAATAAAAAATAAAAAAAGGACTAAACAAACCTTTGAGTTAAGTCTTCTATTGAAGGCATATGATTAAGAATGGTATTAACCTGCTATCATTGCTTTCATTGAAACTCTTCTGCAATTTTATCTGCTTCACGTCATGAATGTACGTCAGGATCAGGAGTGTTCTTCATGAATCAAGAACGGTGATCATGTTACCTCCTTAGAAGAATTCGATATGATATGAATGGACTCCGTATGGTTAGCTATTAAAACTTCATGGAAAACGAATGACTACAGTAGGTCAACGGTGGGCCATAGTAATGCAGGAATGATTTTGAGAGTAATGAGCTGATTACTTACAACCGTGAGAGTTGTATTGGAATGGATGTTGAGAGTAAGTACCACTAATCGGGTCGTGGTGGTGTATAAGTTATCATTGATAGACTAATTAAGTCGATTATCTACCTATGATATATTTATTCCTTCTTATCGATAAAGAGTAGTATTACCCATACGAAGAAGGTTGCGGTATAGAAATGGATTCTAGTAACGATGAGGTCTAGAATGAGATCCCAGATTCGATTTTCGATATCGAGGGAGTTTCAAAGGTGATTGTGTATAAGCTCGAGGAAGAGCATAGGTCCATAGAATGATGGACGGAATGGCGAAAATATTTAGGCATGTGAAATGCGATGCTATAATACTTGATGTTGATATAAATACATATATGTTTTGTTCTCCTATGACAAACCTCTATAGTTCAGAGGTAGGTTCCAAGCCATATATTTTGTGGCAGTATATTTTTTTCATATATACAATTCTCTTCAATTCGTTCTTTTCTCTACTTTTCATTTCATGTAAGCTGAGAAGAACAACCCTTCCAGAAAGGGGAGGTATTGCCGAATGACTATCTATCTGTGTGATAGAAGCCTAGTAGGATACCATCTATTGTTTAATTGCTTGTCAAGTACTAAAGGCTGGCCACCTTCTATACTAACTATGCAATGTAACAAGTGTTCATGATCATAGTGATCTCTCAATAAATTCTTTTACTTCTATATGAAGGACTAAGCTTTCGAAGATAGAAGCAGCTGAAAAAGGAGTAGTAAAGTTGTGGTGGTATGCGGAATGGAAACACATTCGTGATACTAAGGTTGACGAGGTTATTAAAAGGTTATAGAACGCTAACGAGCAAAAGTATAACCAGTATAATATTAGGAACGGAAGGTAGTAGCGATTACGAACTGGAAAAGAATGGGTATTGAGAAGCAAAAGCTCTAATGCTAAAAGTTATAATGAGAGTCTGTGCAATAGACTTGAAAGAAATTGGAATGATCACTTAACACGGATTTAGTTTTCTTACGACAATAGATCTTATGTCATTATCGAGTTGTCGCCTTATGAGATCCTTGAGGGAATACAATGTCGATCTCCCTTATGTTAGGATGAAGTTGTAGAGCGCAAGATGCTCGGACCCGCAGTAGTCCAAAGGACCAAGGATATAATAGATCTAATCAGAGGATGGCTGGTAGTAACCCAAGATGGACATAAGAAGTATGTTGATTTGACACGAAAGGACAAAAAATAGGAAGTAGGGGACCTAGTGTTGTTAAAGGTATCCCCTTGGAAACCCTTGGAAAGGATTGATGAGATTCGGAAAGAAAGGAAAGCTAAGTCCACAATTTGTCGGACCCTTGGATATATTAAGAAGTATTGGGAAGTTAGCATATGAGCTAGCCTTACCCCAGAACATGTAGCAAGTCATAACGTGTTTCACGTATCAATGTTAAGGAAGTGTAATTCAGATGCCAGATAAATAGGGGCATATGAGCGCATAGACATGCAACCAGACGTAACCTATATGGAGCAACCAGGAAGGGTTATAGATTGAAAAAGGAACAAGTGCTTAGGAGAAGGGTTATCAAACTATTCAGAGTTTGATGGAAGAACCACAATGTGGGAAAATTTACTTGAGAGTTAGAAAGTATAATGCTAAGAAAGTATCCCTATTCATTTTCTATCTGATTCCGGGACGGAATCCTTTTAAGGAGGGGTGACTGTAATAACCCCAATTTTTCGAATTTTTGAAACCCGGATGAATAGTAACTTTTGCTGACAATGCTGATTAAGAAAAATTATCAGACCACGATATATAGGAGTACTGTTATGGAAATTCTAAGATCGTATTAGTATTCCATAAAGAAAATAAGTGTATATAAAAGCTGTCGGATTTTGAAAATGAGCACTTTTATTTTTCCCCGAGATTTCCACCAGACATTAAGGGATTTAAGGAATTAATATTAAGATGAAGGATTTTAAATTCAAGGATTATAAAGGAGAATTAATTTAGGTATTAAAAATACCAAGAAGATTTTATCAATAAAACCATTAAGGTATTTAACCAAACGATCACCGAGATTGAGTGATAACCGGATAAAGAAATGAATAACGACTCTTGTAAATACCTTTATAAGTGGCAAGGCAAGTGGATGGTTGATCAAACAAGAAACCAAGTGATAGTTAGGAAAGAATGGCTAGTTAATTATATAGTTAACTAGGGATGATCTCATCTCACCACAAATCACCAACACATGGCAAATGGTGAGATCATCTTCCACTAACTCATTTGTTTATTATTAACCTAGAAAAATATCAAGACAACCCATCATTATCCACCACATTATTCCACCAACACAAGAAAGCAAAAGCATTTCCTCCCCCATTTCCATTGCTCTCGGCCAAAACAGAACCAGCACACTAAAACTGCTGTATCTCCTTCATTTCTCACTCAAATATTGTGTTCTATAGCTCATTGGAAAGGTATTGAGATGGCCTACAACTCTTGTTCACAAGTCTCGTCCAAATAATCATTGTAAGACCCTCATTTTTATAGTTCTTTAAATCGGACTTTTAGAAACTTCAAAGCCTAACTTTGTGTTCTTGATTTCTTTGGAAAGATCAAGCTTGTAGGAGGCTCCCTAAGGCTTCCTAGCAACTTAACACCTCCCAAGGAAGGTATAAACTTCAAACCCTAGCCTTTACTTCATTTGTTAGTAAGTTTAATGGTTGATTTTGTGAAATGAGAAGCATGGATTGTGATTATTAGTAGTTTGGTTTGATTTGGAAGTGTTTTGATAATTGAAGCTTGATTATAGTTTATAGGTCTTGATTGTGGTTGTTTGAGTTGAAAACCTTGGAGATTATGGACTGATGTGGTATGGTTTAGGTGAAGTTTTGTTGTATTGATGGTTATGAGTTGGTTGGTGGTTAATTGGAGTAGTTTAAACATTGGTAATCGCGTAAACATAGCCGTCGTAATGTCCGATTTACTTTAGACTGCTTTTATTCATAACATTTGGACCCGAGAACTCCCTGATAGATTATGACCATTGCCATGGTTAGATAGTTCATGTTACGAGCTTCGTTTTGATATGTAGTTCGTTTGATTCCGATGTACGGTTTAGGAGAAATGACCGTTTTAAGTAACGGCGTTTTACGAACGAAACTTTTCCCCTCACCTTACTTTGAAACATAGGTTAAATACCAAAAAGGGTTAATTAGTGTATGAAACAATTATGGTAAGAGTGTTAGGCAGTTGGTAAGACACTCGTGAAGGAATCGCATTAAAACTTGTAATGGTTAAATTATAAAAAATGGTGGAGCCGAGGGTACTCGAGTGACTTAAGAGAATCAGTAAGCGCAAAGCGAGCGTTAGAGTCTAAGGAAGTTAGAGTATAGATTTACAAGTGACTTTGGTTTAATTCCAACTTACTTATTGTTTGTAGGTTACCAGACTCGTCCCGAGACTTTTATCACCCCTAGTCGCTCAGACAAGTTTTCTACCCGTTATACTGTTGTTGTGATGTATATGTGTATATGCATGATCTTGTGATAAATGCATATTTGTTATTAGCAAATTCTTGCGATATATTGTAGCATGTGATATGGTATATATGCATGCCTGTTTCGTATTCTTGATTTATATATCTGTTGGTTCAAATGCTTATTCGTTGCATAATACCTATGCTAGAGATAAGCGGTATTTGCGTATACCCTTAGTATAGGGGATCAAAAGGTGAACTTTTTCTAAAACCGGGAAGCGAGGCTCCCGAGTATAATATATATTTATATATATATATATATATATTGATATAGTTTTTAAAACTATTAATCGAATAAGGTTTATTCGATAACTATATTTTATTTAATGAATATTATTACGAATATTCATTCGAGGACTTATGACTCCTTTATTTTATTTAATGAATATTATTTTGAATATTCATTCGAGGGCTTATGACTTCTTTATTTTATAAAATGAATATTAGTTTGAATATTCATTCGAGGACTTATGACTCCTTTTATTTTATTATTTGAATATTATTTGAATATTCATTCGAGGGCTTATGACTCCTTTATATTATTTATTGAATATTATTTGAATATTCATTCGAGGGCTTATGACTCAGTTTATATTATTTAATGAATATTATTTGAATATTCATTTGAGGATCTATGACTCCGATTATTTGCTGAGATATATTCTTTATTTTATTAAAGAATAAGGTGTCGATAATCAAACTTATCTTTGATTATTCAAATAAAGATAGTACTTTCATATAAGTATATCTTTGGTTATTTAATACTCATTTCAAGTATAAGTTTTAAAACTTCTACTTCAATTATTTTTATAAAGATTATTCTTTATGAGAATATTATTTAAATAATAATATTCAGATATTTTCTAATATATTGGGACTGATTTATTTCATTAAATCAGCATTACTCCAAACACTCTTTAATGTATTTTCGAGTCTTCAAAATGATTTTTAAAAGTTAGAGCGGATCCCAAAACTCATTTTTATATTTAAGATCTTCCTTTTAAAAGGGGATTTAAATACTCGTTCAAAACTTGAGGGATCCGGCTCAGTGGTGTATTTTACATTCGCAACGAGGTTGCTGTTTTGAGAAAATATCTTGATTACTTGCCCATCGTTCGGGAAGTAAGTTCATCTATTTGAGTCGGCATAAGCAACATGAGCTCAATGGGCGTCCATGAAAGTGTAAGTGGCTCAGTGGGAGTCCATCAAATGCGTAAGTGGCTGAGTGGCAGTCCAGCATAAGGTCCTATTGCGGCCAGGGTGATGACCAGTGGGGAATTCGTCCATCTACTAGTAGAAAAGGTTACTTATTGGTATCTTTGCCTGATCAGCAAGATATCAGGTTTATGCCAAGGTTTTCTCCTTTCCAAATTCATTGGATATTGCAATTCTGTTTATAATTTTCATAACAGAGGTTTTCAAGGAGTGTATGAAATGTATATATATAGGTGTATATATATCGGGATTTAATGAAGTATCTCGTAACTTCATTATTTATAATGATATTCAAAGATTGAATCTATTCAAATCTTGTCTTGTAGTCTCATCTATGTGATAAACTTTTGAACTGATTATAACTTGAACGGTGGTAGTTCAAGTAATATTTGGAAAAGATATAAGTATATTGGAGTATCTTGTAACTTCATCTTTTAAACTTATATCTAGTAAATGATTATCTTATGCATGACAAAGATTTTCAGAAAAACGTTGAGACAAGGCTAGATATATGAGATCACCTTGCAACGATATTTTTATACAGTTATACACTGGAATGTGTGTATTATGCATGGAAGAGGACTTCCCATATTTTGAAAAGTATATATGTATATATACTGAATATTTTGCGACTTCATCGCATTAAGATATCAAACTTGGTTCATTTCTTTTGACCAAGACTTTCATGAGTACTATGAGAAGGCTCATATATTGTAAATTATTATACATATTATTTTGGTGGGCTTACTGCTCACCCTTGCTTTCTTCTTTCATCACACAACATCAGATAGACAAGATGAACAGAACCAAGCTCCCAATTCGCGAGCGGATAGGAAACGTTCTGCAGCTTCCTATAGGCATTGAAGTCGCTGTAGCTAAGGTGGGAACTACCAATAGACCAGGCTTCAACTTTTGATGTACTAGATTTATGTATACTTATGAATTGTAATAATGGCAAAGAAAATGTAAATTTATTCAGAAAACCTTTTAAGGTGTATTGGCAGATAATTGTGGAATAAAATGACTTGTGATTATTTTTGGATGTTCATCTCTGAGACTATAACGTGTGGTGTGTGTGTTTATTGTGGGGTCACAGTACAGAGTAGTTGATTAATTATTAAGATTGAGTGTTATTAAGGGAACTGGAACTCGTGACAACCCGGATCCCCAACCCCGGATTTGGGGGTGTTACATTATATCTCTATTATCGTTCTTCTATAACCATGTTAAAGATCCTTATGATAATAACTAAACATGGTATTCTCTTTATAAAACAACTTACTCATCCGATTGCACCATCATAGCACTGAGCTTTCAGTCTCATATTACAACAATTGGTTCTCAACTATACCTCTTCTTTGTTGGGAAGGCAATTAGCCTTGGAAAAATGATTTTCACGATATCGATGAAATTTAGACAATCTTAACAAGATTTCAAAATCTAATATCTGAACAAATAATGAGCTCTAAATAAAAGAGTCGCAACACTCAGACGATTTATAACTTGGAAGGAAGAATATAACAAGGATTATCCTTCCATGTCCTTAGAATTCTATATTGTGATATTATGGAGAATATCCGTTGAAAACAATGATTGCTGAATAATAACGTCATACGAATGATACTTGTAAGATTTTCCCATTGAAAAAATACTTTTCTTCTTAAATAATGAAAGAAATATCGAATAACATCCTCAACCAATGGTTAACCATTGAGGTCTCAAAGAGGTGCTATTTTGAAAGAAGAATTTTATCCAATGATTAATAAATAAGGAAGTATATTGTTCTTCAATCACTTTATGATTTTAATTGGATATTCGTAATATAAACGAAAGAATAAAATATTTCATGAACAAAATATTTCAATAAATTGAATATGAATTCTCGTTTGAGTGGGTGACCTAGTTAGGTCTCAATTAAATCAATCTTTGAAAATTTCATCAATAATTAAATTTTTGCATATATAATGCACTCTATAAAATAAAAAAATTGATTGGAAGTGGATCTTAGAAAAATAATAACTAGTCCATATCAAGCAATATTATCAACCGGCTAAGAAAATGGCCAGCACAATTGGTTTGACCCATGGCAACTAGCTAGAACGATTAGCTAGACTTTCATCATATTAATTAAAATTTCGACTAGTTAGGACATTAACTAGTCGTTCATGAGAACATATACAATTAAGTATATTTCGGTTTGTTCGAAAAAGAAAATCTCAATATCGTAACCATCAAAGAATTTGTGGCTACCTCGATGACGATTTCAAAATAAAGAGTTTTCCATTTTGGGCCGAGAAAGACAATTATAACTCTGAATCGAGTGGTCTTGACATCGGAAAAATCGATAGCCTCTTATCAAATATTTCTTTCCAAATAAAGGGTACACTCATAGGTTCCCTAGTTCACATACTTTATCAGATCTTTAAATAGAATTGAATCGGAATACCAATATCAAATTGATACCCTTACTATGATTTCAAAATTCAATAAATAATTTCATCTCAATTAGAGGAAAAGGATTCCCGATGAATATATGGATATTAGATCATCCATGTTTTTAACAATTTGGTAAATATTTATAATGTCGACTGAGGAGAGTAAGTATAAAAGAAGAGTCAAATGAAAATACTCATTATGAATATTCGTCGATGAATTGAGGGAAACAAAATCTCTTGGATAATTGAAATAAAGTATAAATATCTTTGAGTTGAACAAGAAGATCATAATCTATGAATGAAAGTTCATGGATTAACTAAAAGAATTGAACAAGTCCTAATGCGGAGAAAGACTATTCAAGATGGTCACATCTGAAGTTCAAAGTAGGGAACGAAAAAGATTGTCAGATACGACTTATCAAGGCAATACGAATGATCAACAATTTGGAGGGAGTAACGTGACAGTGAGTAGGTGCCAAAATATTTCACTGATTATCCTAACTCTCATAATTACCCATCTGAGGATGATCCCACCACTTCTTCTTCGTAATTCCATGTTTCAAATAGTTTCTCTTTCAACATCATTTTAAAATCGCTTACTAACTTGACTTTCGCAAGTATATCTGCCATTCAGGTGTTTTACCTCGAAGACCTTACTCAGAAATATTCCAAAAGCATCTGTAGGGGCCGATAGGAGCCTGCTACACGCATTCGTTACTAATTACAAGTGGTCAGTTCCCCCTGGGAACAGATCAAAGAGATCTCTTAGGGATCTCAATGCAGTCCATAAGTTCGGTGGCATGTGTGTGTAATTGAATATACGTTACCAAATATATTAGAGGTCTACGAGTTTATATACGTAGCCTCTGACATCATATCTATCGAATAATTCCGTCTAGACTCACCGGTCTATCCCTTTTAAAAAGGTTCTAAGATCGAACCATTGCTCGTTAGAGTCTTACGCCATTTAATTATAGACATGCCATCGATTCTCGATGTTCTTAATTTTTTAATCTAAACCATCATATCCTTACATGTTAAGAGCACTAATAATATCATGTAGTGTAGTCGTCTTACGTTAACATTCTTACATTACATTCAAATCTTCCTTAATAGAAAATATCCTTAAGGGTATATTGGACACAATCTCTGGTGAATTCGTGATTAATACAATATTCACATCCTCCTTGGTAAAATGACACCTTTAACTAGTTTGGATCAATAACCTAAACTGTATATTAAATATTAGACTCTATGGTTCTCACATGTAATGCCCCTTCATGGGCAGCCTATAAAGAACTACGAGTAACAAGGCTCGTGTTATCAAAATTTACATATGGCCGGTGTTGGTAATATCATCGTTACCCCAAATGCTCTGGAGACTCAGCTCCAAGTTCTACATCCACATCCTTGCCAAATCAAATATGATTCTAATTTTTCTCCTCATCATTTTGATAATCTCCAATGGTCCTATTAGTCATGCTTAATACCTCAAATATACACTTATCCTCACCTACCCATTTGGCTACATCCGGTAGTCCAATGATGAACCCTATATGAGCTCTTACGCAATCTCGCATCTACACAAAATCCTAACACTCTCATCTCTAAGTACTATAACTTAATGCTCATATACCATTTCTGTAACACCCCCAAATCCGGGGTCAGGAACCTGGGTCATCACGCAATCCCTCAATCATCTGTAACCTGCATTAACTCGATAATCCAATAATTTCACATCACAGACCCCCAATCTCACACATTCACAAGTTATAGCCTTAGAAACGACGTACGAAAAGTATCATCTGTTATTAAAAGTGAAATATACTTTACAGGATCTCAAATAATTATTCATAACCTCTACATGAAGTTAAATAATTACGACTGATATCTTATACCCATCTGATACTCTGGCACATCTGAGACAAGGCTGCCAGGGATTCTCCCCATGACTCCAAGAGACTAAGTCCCACACCGGCATACTGGTTATCTATTGTGTTGTGTCATTTAAAAGAAAGAAAGAGTGAGCTATAATGCCCAGCATAATAATGTATAGTATGAAAATGACTGTATGATAAACTCACATAAAACATCATATATGATAAATATATTTTATTCGAAAATAGTTTCCCTTGGTGATACATACCTTTTATGAAAATAATCCTTTAGTGGATTTTATTAACCTGCGAATACCTTAATAGTAAACCCAGCACCTATGCTTGGGTCACGGTATTGCATAACAATTCCAATTGGAAGAATAGGACATTCATTGGAGCCACCGCATACGATGATCAGTCATACTACGATAAAAGTAACCTTTTCTACTAGTAGAAGGACGACACCTTCGTATCCCGGTTATCACCCTTGCCGGATACGGGCTATGTGTCTTCATTTCGGGTATACACACACTTCGCAGGTCCTTAGGTACATATTATACCGTCTCCTACGGTACCACTAGTCTATCCAATACACGAAGTACTTGGATCCTACCCCTCCCTTGTCCTTTAGGAAATCCTATCATATCTCGAGAACTCGAACCACATCGAAGTTTCCCCCAAGCATTTTGCTTGTTGATAGGCATAGTTTTACTTCATATATATATATATGTACTTTCGAAAGTTTTCGGAGGAAGTACTAAGAATGTGAGTTGACCGTTGTCAATGGTATGGGGAGTTTCTCTTTGAAACTATATTCAAAAAATAAGTTGAGGTAATATTCTCCGATGATTTGTAATTATTCGAATGATTTTCCGAAAATCAGAAAGTATTTTAAATCAGGTTCTACGATTTTTAAATCATAAATAAACCCTTTAAGAAATAATAATTTATTAAATGATAATTGATGAATAATTAAACCTCGAATGAGTTTACTTTTTAAAAGAATATTGAAACAATATTCCTCAACTTAATATGTTTAAGTAGTTAAAGTAATATTTGGTAGATATAAGTTATCAAGTTTAAAACAAATAATTGTTGGAGTATACTTCTCCTATTCAAAATGAATATCCGAAATAATATTCATTGTTCGAGTGATTAAATATATTTGAGGGAATACGATCTTTGGAAATTGTTTTAAATAAATTCGAAGTATTTAATAATTTGCAAGTGGACATCAAGTCCTTTGGAATAAAATAAATGCAGACTTTCGATCGTCCAAAATATCCCCGGGACGATTCCCGGGTATTTACTATAATATACATACCGACCGACTCTCGGTCTATAATATACATGTCACGCTACTCTCTAGCGTCAACATTTCTCAAATATAACAACTCCGGAATACTTCCGGGTTTTTATAACCTAACACCGACCAATCCTCGGTCTAAATCTCTCGTTTCAAATCCGGTAATTTATTATACCAAAATCATCATATCTTATGATTCAATATATAATAATTTATAAATCTCCGTAAAACATTTATCATGCATATATTGCAGTATTTAAAAGCAATCACAACACAACAGTTCTATAAAGGTAGGGTTCGAAAACTTGTCTGGAGTCCAAGACACGTTTCCCCGACTTCATCTCATTCCGGGTTTTCTAATCAACAAATATCATAGTCTTAATCAGTATTCCTACTCTCATTACCAAATTATATTCCTAATAAGTTCAATACTTCATAACTTTCATTATTTGACCGTCTCGAAATAAGTATCACTCATTGGTCGAAACGGACGGTCAAAGTGGTCTTCAAGAATTGACTTTTCCGAATATTACTATTACGCGGCTTGCACTCTATCATTTTTAATAAATCTTAAAATTAATATTTTAATATGAAACCACCTCGAGGAGCTACTTGAGTGATTGTAATATTTATCCTAAAAGTTTCATTTTGATAAAATGAATTTAATTAGGTGAAAATCAAAAGTTCGGTCAACTACGGAGTTTTATTATTCAAACCGCTTTCACTAAAACGTTGATATCTCTCAAACCGTTAACTCAATTGACGCACCGTTTTCGCGTGCGCGATCTAGAAAAAATTTAGAACACATCATTTGAAAATAGTTTTCTGGTAACAGGGGTGAAAATCCCGAAGTGACAGTTTCCTAACAGGGGGTTGTTTTGACATTCGTACTCCGTGCAACTTCGGCTCCGACATTTTTATAAAATTGAAAAATTAACATTTTTACTTGAAATTTTTATTAAAGTTAGGAAACTCAATATGATACTCTCTGTAAAATTTTTATTATTTATGAACATTTTTAAGTTGATCCCTTATATTTTCAAAGTTCGTAATTCGTAGCAGTTTTTGTTGCGTAAATCACTTTTAGTAAAATGGCCATAACTTTTGATCCGTAAATCGGAATCAAGCGATTCAAGAGCCTAAACGATCCTTATAACATTGTCTATCATAATCAAGGGTTACTTTTTAAGAAACTACAGTTTAAATCTTCTGGACTTTCTGCAAAAACTAAAAGTTATGTTTTGTTCGTTTTAACGAGATTACGGTTACGATCGGAGTTTCGTTTACGCCTTAAATCATTATACTACCACCAACAATCAACATATCATCATCAACACACTAACGCCTCTCAAGAAAATCATGTTCTTGAGACAACAACGATCAACCTGAAATCTACTTAACTAAATATCAAGATCTTAATAATATCACCACTAAAACTAGGTTTATAACTACATACTAAAAGGATCTTGAATTTGAATCTTAAATAAATTGGGTCAAAGATTTTTACCTTTCTTGAAAGCTTGAGATGTGTTTTTGAGGATGGTGGAGTCTTGTGAGTGCTTGGTATGGTTTTTGGAACCTAAAACCATAATTAAAATCAAGAAACCAAAGAAGAGTTACTATTCATACTATTCACTAGCAACTTTCTTGATTTTATTTCACCCATAAAACCTTGATAAAAAGGGATCAAAGATTTATCTTACCTTAGTTTGGTTGTTAGGAAGCTTGAGAATTAATGGAAGGATTTAAACATGGCTATAACTTGAGGTTTTGAATTTGATTTCTTGGTGAAGAAGAAGAAGCCGAATGGAATAAATGGGGCGAGAAGAAGTGTTTTTATGTTTGCTTCCTTGGTTGCTTCTTGGTTGGTTCTTAGAAATAATGCAAGTGGTAGCTAGTAATTGATCTTTATTCTCTCGTATATATCCTAGGATTTATTCTTGTTTTCAAATACTTGGACAAATCTAGCTAGGCTTCCTAGTTTACAAGCTAACCTAATTAGCTTTTCCATTTAGCTTACTATTCTTTAGCCCTTGGTTGATCATCGTATACCTTAGCTCACTATTTGATAAAGTAACCATGGTTACTTTCCTACCATGGTTAGTTAGTGCGTTACGTTTATTTAAGCATTTACGCGTTCGCTCATTCGCTAAAACATTTTCGTAATACTTTCTCGAAAATGGTTCGCGACGTAATTCCTTTCGTATTTATTCCTTATGTTTTGAATTATCATAATCGGATATAAATCCGTAGGGTTTTAAATTCATAATTATATTGTGATTCTCGTAATCCTCGATGATTCGTAAATATGGTCATTTTTCAAAGTTCATTTTCTTTGAAAACTAATAGCGTTTACATACACTCATTTGATACGTATAATCATAATATGAACTTCGAATCTCATTTTCTCATGCACAA
This sequence comes from Apium graveolens, assembly GCF_009905375.1. Lineage (NCBI taxonomy): Eukaryota > Viridiplantae > Streptophyta > Magnoliopsida > Apiales > Apiaceae > Apium > Apium graveolens. The sequence continues at coordinate 277,918,370 of NC_133649.1, forward strand.
CATAGTGTGGGCTAAAAAGTTTTTCCCGTCCGTCAGGTTACTATTTATTAGGCATTTTACAAGGTCTCAAAAATTCGAGTTGTTATATTACTATTCTAAAAGGTCTTTTACTGACATCAAAAATTTGGGTTCTTACAGTCTTCCCCTCTTAAAAGGATTCCGTCCCAGAATTAGTTCAGAAACAGGTAGGGATATGCTTCTCGCATGACAACCTCGAGTTCTCACGTTGACCTTGCAGTATTTGATCTCTTCATAAAATTTTCACTCATCCATCCAATATATTTCCCGGTACTTGTCCTTGTAGTCTTATGACCTCTACACGTTATTCGAGATACGCTAAGTCTGGTTACGAGTTTATTAGCTCATTTTCAATCATATCTTGGTTTTGACGGTTAAATTTCCCAACCTCGATTCATGGTACTCGTTATAAACTTGGTGACCGCTCGACGATGGTGCTAATTTGAAAGCCAACTTTCTTAGTCCTTTAAAGATTTCAACTGGTCCAATAAACCTTGGGTTCAACATTTCTTTCCTTTTAGAATCTCATCACTCCCTCCCTGGGAGACACTTTCAACAAAACTCGGTTTGTTACTTCGTACTTCTTTTCTTTACAGTTTTTGTCCGTATATCTCTATTATTTTATCATGGGCTGCCACTAGCCGGGTTCTGATAAGTTCTAGGAATTTCTTTGGTCTGTTGACTCAACTATGGTCCAGTATCCTCCGCTTACCAATTTCTTCCCAACCTCAGAGAGAACGATTCTTTCTTCCGTACAAAGCTTTTTAGCCGTTCCAATGCACGCATGATAACTCGTTATTGTCGATAATTCGATTAACGTCAACTGGTCGCTTCACTTCCCCTAAAATCTATAATATGGACGATTAGCGCATCTTGTTTAGAATCATCCTTCAACTTATTCGTTTCCCCCCTCCATCGCTCCTACTAGTGCTAGAGTTTCGTTCCTTAACATTTTCCCATTTTGGCGCATCCTCTCCGTCGATTAAGTCATGTAAGAAGGTCTCGTTGCATTTCTACACGCTCGTCTCCTGCTACACGCTTAGCACTAGATTTAACATTTCTTCCCATAGTAACGTAAGGCACGTCGAGTCCTGTTGCCATCTTGAAGGAAGCACCATTTCATACGCAATTGATTGACATGTTTTAGGATCATGGAACGTTCAGCTTCCGTCATCGGTCGAACTTCTTTAATCATTCCCCGTATAATATCTAGAGTACTACGATACCTTCTGGGTCGTACTTTGTTATTCTCGCTAGCGCCTTAGACGTATTCATGTTTATTGGTATCTGCTACCAGTGGCCTTTATAGGGCGTGTACAATCTTCTTTGCCTTATATCAGTTCTGACAATGACATCATTCATTCTTTCACGTTGTCCTTCGTAAGGGGTATCAGCGACTATTTTTCGTATGCTCGCGTGGTAAGTACATCTACACGAATTTTCTGTCAATGATAGGCGATTCCCCTAACCGTTCCAAATAAAAGGTAAGCCGATAGACGTATCTTCAATGGCCCGGATAGTCCTCTCATTCTACTTGTCAATTTGAGAACTCTAAGTCATGCCTCTATTCGTCCCTTCTCGCGAAATATCTTGTGTCCTTGCATGGCGCAGTCGTCACAGGGTCTCTCTGTCCCAATTATCTCTTCGGTGTTCATAACAATTTTGTAGAGTGGACATCTATAGTTTGCATAGTAAAGTAAGCGGTCTTATTTAATCCATCACTCAAAATCCTCAAATAGCACGACGGCTAACTTGGTTCTTAATAATCCTCCTTCAAAATTTATTATAATCAACTCTTACTCCTATTTGGGTCATCTACAAGTCGTAATCGCCAAAATTTTAACCCTCACCTTTCCGTTTTCATTTTCAACCATGTTGAATACTTACTTACCTACTCAATGACATCCCTTTTCATATTCTGTCATGACTAATATTCGTTTACGTTTTTAGGCCTCTTTAAGTCTTCCTGTTAAGTAATAAAGGGTTCTTTTCATGCGATCCTTCTCATCAGTTATTCTGAGATTTGTCATCCTCAATATATCTTTTCCTACTTAAAGTGTCGGCCACCACATTGGCCTTTCCTTGATGATAATAGATTTCTCAATCATAGCATTTGATCAATTTGTCTATAGCCTCTATCTCGTGTTCAGTGTAAAAAAAATTCCAAAATTTTCTCATAAGTAAACTCCTTGTCCCTTTCAGCCCGATCCTTATCGCAATTATTCTAGATCATTATTAGGACGCCTTATGTCGCGGTCCTTAAGCTGCGTAGATTACCATTACATTTCTTACAAAATCCGATTTTTCTCGCCGAGTATTTCTAACAAGAGGTTATTACTAATCTTATGTTCACTTTTTGAAAGTCTTATTCCTCGAATTCATACATGATTGGTCTTTCCCGAATCCATTAGTTCTTATCCCAATAGTATTCCATAGAAGCGTACCTCACTAATCACGTTATATCTCTATTATCGTTCTTCTATAACCATGTTAAAGATCCTTATGATGATAACTAAACATGGTATTCCCTTTATAAAACAACTTACTCATCACGATACTCCGATTGGCCCATCATAGCACTGAGCTTTCAGTCTCATATTACAACAGTTGGTTCTCAACTATACCTCTTCTTTGTTGGGAAGAAAATTAACCTTGGAAAAATGATTTTCACGATATCGATGAAATTTAGACAATCTTAACAAGATTTCAAAATCTAACATCTGAACAAATAATGAGCTCTAAATATAAGAGTCGCAACACTCAAAAGATTTATAACTTAGAAGGAAGAATATAACAAGGATTATCCTTCCATGTCCTTAGAATTCTATATTGTGATATTATGGAGAATATCCATTGAAAATAATGATTTCTGAATAATAACATCATACGAATGATAGTTGTAAGATTTTCCCATTGAAAGAATACTTTTCTTCTCAAATAACGAAAGAAATATCGAATAACATCCTCAACCAATGGTTAACCATTGAGGTCTCAAAGAGGTGGTATTGTGAAAGAAGAATTTTATCCAATGATTAATAAATAAGGAAGTATATTGTTCTTCAATCACTTTATGAATTTAATTTGATATTCGTTATTTAAACGGAAGAATAAAATATTTCATGAACAAAATATTTCAATAAATTGAATATGAATTCTCGTTTGAGTGGGTGACCTAGTTTGGTCTCAATTAAATCAATCTTTGAAAATTTCATCAATAATTAAATTTTTGCATATATAATGCACTCTATAAAATAAAATAAAATTGATTGGAGGTGGATCTTAGAAAAATAATAACTAGTCCATATCAAGCAATATTATCAACCGGCTAAGAAAATGGCCAGCATAATTGGTTTGGCCCATGGCAACTAGCTAGAACGATTAGCTAGACTTTCATCATATTAATTAAAATTTTAACTGGTTAGGACATTAACTAGTCGTTCATGAGAACATATACAACTAAGTATATTTCAGTTTGTTCGAAAAAGAAAATCTCAATATCGTAACCACTAAAGAATTTGTGGCTACCTGGATGACGATTTCAAAATAAAGATTTTGCCAATTTGGGCTGAGAAAGACAATTATAACTCTGAATCGAGTGGTCTTGACATCGGAACAATCGATAGCCTCTTATCAAATATTTCTTTCCAAATAAAAGGTACACTCATAGGTGCCTTAGTTCACATACTTTATCAGATCTTTAAATAGAATTGAATCGGAATACCAAAATCAAATTGATACCCTTACTATAATTTCAAAATTCAATATATAATTTCATCTCGATTAGAGGAAAAGGATTCCCGATGAATATATATGGATATTAGATCATCCATGTTTTTAACAATTTGTTAAATATTTACAATCTCGACTGAGATGAGTAAGTATGAAAGAAGAGTCAAATGAAGATACTCATTATGAATATTCATCGATGAATTGAGGGAAAAAAATCTCTTGGATAATTGAAATAAATTATAAATATCTCTGAGTTGAACAAGAAGATCATAATCTATGAATGAAAATTCATGGATTAACTAAAAGAATTGAACAAGTCCTAATGCGGAGAAAGACTATTCAAGATGGTCACATCAGAAGTTCAAAGTAGGGAACGAAAAAGATTGCCTGATATGACTTATCAAGGCAATACGAATGATCAATAATTTGGAGGGAGTAACGTGAAAGTGAGTAGGTGCCAAAATATTTCACTGATTATCCTAACTCTCATCATTACCCATCTGAGGATGATCCCACCTCTTCTTCTTCATAATTCCATGTTTTAAATAGTTTCTCTTTCAACATCATTTTAAAATCGCTTACTAACATGACTTTCGCACGTATATCTGCCATTCAGGTGTTTTACCTCGAAGACCTTACTCAGAAATATTCCAAAAGCATCTGTAGGGGCCGATAGTGGCCTGCTACACGCATTCGTTACTAATTACAAGTGGTCAGTTCCCCCTGGGAACAGATCAAAGAGATCTCTTAGGGATCTCAATGCAGTCCATAAGTTCGGTGGCATGTGTGTGTAATTGAACATACGTTACCAAATATGTTAGAGGTCTACGAGTTTATATACGTAGCCTCTGACATCATATCTATCAAAGAATTCCGTCTAGACTCACCGGTCTATCCCTTTTAAAAAGGTTCTAAGATCGAACCATTGCTCGTTAGAGTCTTACGCCATTTAATTATAGACATGCCATCGATTCTCAATGTTCTTAATTTTTTAATCTAAACCATCATATCCTTACATGTTAAGAGCACTAATAATATCATGTAGTGTAGTCGTCTTACGTTAACATTCTTACATTACATTCAAATCTTCCTTAATAGAAAATATCCTTAAGGGTATATTGGACACAATCTCTGGTGAATTCGTGATTAATACAATATTCACATCCTCCTTGGTAAAATGACACCTTTAACTAGTTTGGATCAATAAACTAATCTGTATATTAATAATTAGACTCTATGGTTCTCACATGTAATGCCCCTTCATGGGCAGCCTATAAAGAACTACGAGTAACAAGGCTCGTGTTATCAAAATTTACATATGGCCGGTGTTGGTAATATCGTCGTTACCCCAAATGCTCTGGAGACTCAGCTCCAAGTTCTACATCCACATCCTTGCCAAATCAAATATGATTCTAATTTTTCTCCTCATCATTTTGATAATCTCCAATGGTCCTATTAGTCATGCTTAATACCTCAAATATACACTTATCCTCACCTACCCATTTGGCTACATCCGGTAGTCCAATGATGAACCCTATATGAGCTCTTACGCAATCTCGCATCTACACAAAAATTTCTAACACTCTCATCTCTAAGTACTATAACTTAATGCTCAGATACCATTTCTGTAACACCCCCAAATCCGGGGTCAGGAACCTGGGTCATCACGCAATCCCTCAATCATCTGTAACCTGCATTAACTCGATAATCCAATAATTTCACATCACAGACCCCCAATCTCACACATTCACAAGTTATAGCCTTAGAAACGACGTACGAAAAGTATCATCTGTTATTAAAAGTGAAATATACTTTACAGGATCTCAAACAATTATTCATAACCTCTACATGAAGTTAAATAATTATGACTGATATGTTATACCCATCTGATACTCTGGCACATCTGAGACAAGGCTGCCAGGGATTCTCCCCATGACTCCAAGAGACTAAGTCCCAAACCTGCATACTGGTTATCTATTGTGTTGTGTCATTTAAAAGAAAGAAAGAGTGTGCTATAATGCCCAGCATAATAATGTACAGTGTGAAAATGACTGTATGATAAACTCACGTAAAACATCATATATAATAATTAAATTTTATTCGAAAATAGTTTCCCTTGGTGATACACACCTTTTACGAAAACAATCCTTTAGTGGATTTTATTAACCTGCGAATACCTTAATAGTAAACCCAGCACCTAGGCTTAGGTCACGGTATTGCATCACAATTCCAATTGGAAGAGTAGGACATTCGTTGGAGCCACCACATGCGATGATCAGTCGTACTACGATAAAAGTAACCTTTTCTACTAGTAGAAGGACGACACCTTCGTATCCCGGTTATCACCCTTGCCGCATACGGGCTATGTGTCCTCATTTCGGGTATACACATACTTCGCAAGTCCTTAGGTACATATTGTACCGTCTCCTGCGGTACCAGTATTCTATCCAATACACGAAGTACTTGGATCCTACCCCTCCCTTTTCCTTTAGGAAATCCTATCATATCTCGAGAACTCGAACCACATCGAAGTTTCCCCCAAGCATTTTACTTGTTGATAGACATAGTTTTACTTCATATATATATATATACTTCCGAAAGTTTTCGGAGGAAGTACTAAGGATGTGAGTTGATCGTTGTCAACAGATAATTAAATAAGGGGGGGTTTCTCTTTGAAACTATATTCAAAATATATAAAAAAAATAAGTCGAGATAATATTCTCCGACGATCTGTAATTATTCGAATGATTTTCCGAAAATTAGAAAGTATTTAAATCAGGTTCTACGATTTTAAAATCATAAATAAACCCTTTAAGAAATAATAATTTATTAAATGATAATTGATGAATAATTAAACCTCGAATGAGTTTACTTTTTAAAATAATATTGAAATAATATTCCTCAACTTATTTATGTTAAAGTAGTTAAAGTAATCTTTGGTAGATATAAGTAATCAAGTTTAAAACAAATAATTATTGGAGTATACTTCTCCTATTCAAAATGAATATCCGAAATAATATTCATTGTTCGAGTGATTAAATATAGTTGAGGGAATACGATCTTTGGAAATCGTTTTAAATAAATTCGAGGTATTTAATAATTTGCAAGTGGACATCGAGTCCTTTGGAATAAAATAAATACGGACTTTCGATCGTCCAAAACATCCTCGGGACGATTCCCGGGTATTTACTATAATATACATACCGACCGACTCTCGGTCTATAATATACATGTCACGCTACTCTCCAGCATTAACATTTCTCAAATATAACAACTCCGGAATACTTCCGGGTTTTTATAACCTTACACCGACCAATCCTCGGTCTAAATATCTCGTTTCAAATCCAGTAATTTATTATACCAAAATCATCAAATCTTAAGATTCAATATATAATAATTTATGAATCTCCGTAAAACATTTATCATGCATATATTGCAGTATTTAAAAGCAATCACAACACAACAGTTCTAAAAAGGTAGGGTTTGAAAACTTGCCTGGAGTCCAAGACACGTTTCCCCGACTTCCTCTCATTCCGGGTTCTCTAATCAACAAACATCATAATCTTAATCAGTATTCCTACTCTCATCACCAACTTATATTCCTAATAAGTTCAATACTTCATAACTTTCATTATTTGACCGTCTCGAAATAAGTATCACTCCTTGGTCGAAACGGACGGTCAAAGTGGTCTTCAAGAATTGACTTTACCGAATATTACTATTACGCGACTTGCACTCTATCATTTTTAATAAATCTTAAAATTAATATTTTAATACGAAACACCTCGAGGAGCTTCTTGAGTGATTTTAATATTTATCCTAAAAGTTTCATTTTGATAAAATGAATTTAATTAGGTAAAAAGCATTTCAAAAGTTCGGTCAACTACGGAGTTTTACTATTCAAACCGCTTTCACTAAAATATTGATATCTCTCAAACCGTTAACTCAGTTGATGCACCGTTTTTGTGTGCACGATCTAGACAAAATTTAGAACACATCATTTGAAAATAGTTTTCTGGTAACAGGGGTGAAAATCCCGAAGTGACAGTTTCCTAACAGGGGGTTGTTTTGACATTCGTACTCCGTGCAACCTCGGCTCCGACATTTTTATAAAATTGAAAATTCAACATTTTTACTTGAAATTTTTATGAAAGTTAGGAAACTCAATATGATACTCTATGTCAAAATTTCATTATTTATGAACATTTTTAAGTTGATCCTTTATATTTTCAAAATTCGTAATTCGTAGCAGTTTTTGTCACGTAAATCACTTTAGTAAAATGGCCATAACTTTTGATCCGTAAATCGGAATCAAGCGATTCAAGCACCTAAAAGATCCTTATAACATTATCTATCATAATCAAGGGTTATTTTTCACTACAGTTTACATCTTCAGGACTTTATGCAGAAACTTAAAGTTATGTTTTGTTCATTTTAACGAGATTACGGTTACGATCAAAGTTTCATTTATGCCTTAAATCATTATACTACCACCAACAATCAACATATCATCATCAACACACTAAATTCTCTCAAGAACATCATGTTCTTGAGGCAACACCAATCAACCTGAAACCTACTTAACTAAACATCAAGATCTTAACAATATCACCATTAAAACTAGGTTTATAACTACATACTAAAAGGATCTTGAATTTGAATCTTAAATAAAGTTGGGTCAAAGATTTTTACCTTTCTTGAAAGCTTGAGATGTGTACTTGATGATGGTGGAGTCTTGGGAGTACTTGGTATGGTTTTTGGAACCTAAAACCACCATTGAAATCAAGAAACTAAAGAAGAGTTACTATTCATACTATTTACTAGTAACTTTCTTGATTTTATTTGATCCATCAAACCTTGATAAAAAGGGATCAAAGATTTATCTTACCTTATTTTGGTTGTTAGAAAGCTTGAGAATTAATTGGAGGATTTAACCATGGCTAGAACTTGAGATTTTGAATTTGATTTCTTGGTGAAGAAGAAGAAACCGAATGGAAGAAATGGGGAGAGAAGAAGTGTTTTTATGTTTGCTTCCTTGGTTGCTTCTTGGAAATAATGCAAGTGGTAGCTTGTAATTGATCTTTATTCTCTAGTATATATCCTAGGATTTATTCTTGTTGCCAAATCCTTGGACAAATCTAGCTAGGCTTCCTAGTTTACAAGCTAACCTAATTAGCTTAGCCATTTAGCTTACTATTCTCTAGCCCTTGGTTGATCATCCTATACCTTAGCTCAATATTTGATAAAGTAATCATGGTTACTTTCCTACCATGGTTAGTTAGTGCGTTACGTTTATTTAAGCGTTTACCCGTTCGCTCGGTCGCCTAAACGTTTTCGTAATACTTTCTCGAAAATGGTTCGCTACGTAATTCCTTTCGTATTTATTCCTTATGTTTTGAATTATCATACTCGGATATAAATCCGTAGGGTTTTAAATTCATAATTATGTTGTGATTCCCGTAATTCTCGATGATTCGTAAATATGGTCATTTTTCAAAGTTCGTTTTCTTTGAAAACTAATAGCGTTTACATACACTCTTTTGGTACGTATAATCATAATATCAACTTCGAATCTCATTTTCTCATGCACAACATAGTGTGGGCTAAAAAGTTTTTCCCGTCTGTTAGGGTTACTATTTATTAGGCGTATTACAAGGTCTCAAAAATTCAAGTTGTTATATTACTATTCTAAAAGGTCTTTTACTGACGTCAAAAATTTGGGTTCTTACAATGGTTGTCCTTTCGGATACCAAAGACCAAGTTCAGTGGTTCCTTTAAGATATCTAAATATACGTTTTACGGCCGATACGTGAGATTCTTTAGGAGTCACTTGAAAGTGAGCACATTTACATACACTATATTGTATGTCCGGTCTACTAGCCGTTATGTAAAATAAACTTCCGATCATTCCTCGATATTTCTTAGAATCAATAGAAATACCTTTCGGATCTTCGGTCAATTTTACGGATGTAGACATGGGGGTACTAAAGGGTTTGGAATTTTCCATTTCAAATTTCTTTAGCATTTCTTTACAATATTTCGATTGTGAAATATGAATGCCCTCGTTAGATTGCTTAATTTGCAAACATAAAAAGAAATTTAGTTCACCCATCATACTCATTTCGAATTCTTTACTCATAGTTTTCGAGAATTCGTTACATTGAGATTATTTAGTCGAACCAAAGATAATATCATTTACATAAATTTGAAGAAGCAGAATATCATCATCTTCATACTTCGTATAGAGAGTAGTATCAACAATTCCCATTTTGAAACCATTTTCAATCAGGAATTTGCTTAACCGCTCATAGCAAGCTCTAGGAGCTTGTTTTAGTCTGTATAAGGCTTTGTACAATTTGTACACATATTCTGGATATAAATGATCCTCAAATCTCGGTGGTTGTCTTACATAGACTTCTTCTTCTAAGACACCATTAAGGAAAGCAGATTTAACATCCATTTGATAGACTTTGAAATCTTTATGCGTCGCTAAGGCTAAAAATATACGAATTGATTCAATTCTTACTATGGGAGCATAAGTTTCATCAAAATCTATTCCTTCCATTTGAGTATAGCCTTGAGCAACTAATCATGCTTTATTTCTTACCACCGTTCCACTTTTGTCTAATTTATTACGAAAGACCCATTTAGTTCCAATAATGGAAGTTTCGGGTGGTTGTAGAACTAGTTTCAAAACTTTATTATGAGTGAATTGATTTAGCTCATCTTGCATAGCCGAAATCCAATCCTCATCTAATAAAGCTTCCTTTGTGGTTTTGGGTTCTATTTGTGATAGAAAGGCCAAGTTACTCACAATATTTTGAACTTGAGCTCGAGTTTGAACGCCTTTAGTTAAGTCACCTAAGACATTGTCAATAGGATGATCTTTAATCAATGGAATTTCCGGAGGTAATTCAACTTCGGTCTCTTTTAGTTCAAGAGGATTAGTTGGAATTTCATTTCCAAGTTTCAAATTTCCCATTTGACGGATAACATCCTCAACGTCATTTGGATTTCCTTCATTTGAATCTTTATCCTCGTCAACTAAAATTTTAAACTTTGAGGGAGGTTTAGATTCATCAAATGTTATATTCATCGATTCTTCCACCACTAAAGTTTTAAGATTAAATATTCGATAAGCTTTGCTAGTTATTGAATATCCGAGAAATATACCCTCACTTGATTTAAGGTCAAATTTCGTCAAATAATCTTTAGTATTCAATATATAGAATTTACTTCCAAAAACTTTGAAGTAATCAAGCCTAGGAGTTTTATCAAAATAAAGTTCATAAGGAGTCTTCATTTTGATAGGTCGTAGTAATACTCGATTAAGAATATAGCAAGCTGTAGACATAGCTTCGGCCCAAAAATATTATGGTCTCTGATACTCGTTAAGCATAGTATTTGCCATTTCTTGCAACGTCCGATTCTTCCTTTCAACGACCCCATTTGATTGAGGTGTAAAAGGAGCGGAAAAGTTGTGAGTAATACCACATTCTTCACAAAACTCAACAAAACTAGAAATTTTAAATTCTTTTCCATGACCCGTACAAATTTAGATAATTGTATTATTTTGTTGATTTTGAAGACGTTTACAAATATCAAAGAATGCATCAAACGCATCACTCTTTGCTTTTAGGAGCTCGGTCCAAGTAAAGCGTGAGAAGTCATCGACTACCACAAGAGTGTATAAACATCCTCCAAGGCTTTGTACTGGAACCGGACCTATAAGATCCATATGTAAAAGCTATAAGGGTCTAGTAGTAGAAACCATAAATTTAGCTTTATGAGATGCGCGAATTTGTTTACCAATTTCGCAAGCTTCACATATATGATCTTTTATGAAATTGATTTTCGGTAAACCACGTACATGTTCTTTTGAACATATAGTCTTAATGAGTTTCATGTTTACATGACCCAATCTATGGTATCATAACCATGGATCCTCATTTGTGGAAACCAAAAAAACATTTTCATATTTGTTGATGTCACACGTATAGACATTTTTGTCTCGTGGACAATTTAGAGCTATTTTTCCATCCTTGTCATAAATAGAACAATGAGTTGGATGAAAAATAACTTTTCAACCATTATCACATAGTTGACTTATAGAAAGCAAGTTATACTTTAGTCCAGTGACTAATTGTACATTTGCAATTCTAAAACTTGCATTTCCGATATCTCCAATGCCAATGATGTTGCCTTTACTGCTATCTCCAAAAGTTATGCTTCCGGCGGCTACCTTTCTAGTGTTGTTTAACAATGACTTATTACCGGTCATATGTCTAGAACAACCACTATCAAGATACCACACATCCCGTTTAGCAGTAAAGCATACCTAAATAGAAGATTAGTTAAATCTTTTGGTACCCTTTTTGCTTAAGGGTCCAGGGGTTAGTACATCATAACGTATTTATGAATTAGCATATATAAAATTTGGCATGGGATAATGTTATTCCCAATGAACTAACAATGAGATTTACAGAAGGGGGGTTGAATGTAAATCTCAAAACTTTTTCAAGTTTTGAGCAGTTTCTAGTCTATGTGTTTTAATGAGCAAGTGTGTGTGAATTACTTTGAGCTAATGCAGGCAGATATATATTCAAACACAAATGTAAAGAACACAACAGACTTAAAAACTTTTCTGATGGATTTGTTGTTCCACTAGAGATGTGTTATTTCAGAAAAATCTGTGATTCAAAGAATTAAATCACAGCTGCTTCCTAGTACAAACTAGATGATTTTCTCTCTGGATTTTTCTAAACAGCTCTGGAAAATTCACATCTAATTACTAGCTCCTACTTGGTTTATATATCACCAAGTTTACAAGTGAAGACAAAATTGTAAAATACAATTAAAAGGTTCTTCACATGTTTCTTCTTCATTTCTCTATCCAATGCAATTTAGGTTTGGCTGTGAATCTTTGAATACTTCCTTGTTTGCACCAGAATGGAAATGCTGCATTTTCTTGATTCCTCCTAGAGGCTGCCACATTCCAATTTGTCTCTGTCAACCCATATGCCTCTGTCAGCTTATGAATTGTCACTATCAACTGCTGTTGAACTAAGCATCCGTTGAAGCTTTCATCCGTTAATGCTTTATCCGTTGAAACTTTATCCGTTGATGCATTAGCAGTTGAAACTTTATCCGTTGACGCACTTATCCGTTGATGGATCTTATCTGTTGAAGCTTTAGAGACATCCGTTGAAGCTTTGTTTCTTATCCGTTGAAGGTCTTTAATATCAGTTGATACTTTTTCACTTATACAAAATTACAAGGCATGAAATATTTAAAATTAGCCCTCCTATTTGCATATCCACTAATAGTCAACATGACTGATAATTTCCCACAACATCTAAGAAGTACAACTTAAATACAGAGACTGAAATGTGCTACAATACTAAACTCATTTCTAAGTAAAGCTACTCCTTCAACGGATAGCCAAGATGGTCTTATCCGTTGAGGCTACAAACACTAGATTTCTACTTAAGTATTTTGTTTAACTTATCATCAAACTAATACACATATTCCTAACAATCTCCCCCTATTTATGTCTACTAGAATTATAGGCATAAATTTGGGTTTAACTTGATATTAACAAAACACTTAATAAACATATGAGCTGTAATAAAGCAGAAATTCAAAAGTGCTGCAAAAATGTGTATGCTGAGATGGAATTGAAGAATTACATTGTTTCCAAGGGTGCTCCTTTAACCTGAGCAGATTAATTTCTTTTCCTTTGACCCCTTGTTTTCTTTCCTAGCCTCCTGTCATTCTCCTCCATTTGGAGTTGGAGTTGTCTGTAGAACTCAGCTTCATCTTCTTCATTGATGTCCAACTTAGATTGCATATCCTTGAGAGTTTCATTACTGGCAATCTTGAGCTGATCTTCAAGTCTGAAAAATCTTCTGACTCCTTTATTGTCTCTGAACTCCATCAACCAATGAGGTGATTTATGAACTGTAATTCCTCTTTCTTGGATGAGTAATGTTCTAGGCAAGGCATTGGGCTCCCACCAAGTCTTCCTTATGCTGGCAATCTTGTTGAGAATCTCAGTCTTGGCAGTCTTGGTAAAGCCAGAATCCCTTTTTATGGCTGAGTAGACTCTAACCAAGGTAGAGTAGCCTTCATTCAGAATCCTGTAGAGAGGACAAGTCCTTTCCCCACTTCCTTTGTATTTGAACACTAGTCTTTCTGGAAGCTGTCTGTAGGCATCTATTCCCCTTACTTCCTCCAGCTCATCCAGATAGAGTTCAATGTCTGAAAATTCCTTTATGTCACAAATGTGAACATAATCATCCTTAGAGGCTTGTGGCTTAGGCTTAGGCTTCTGAGTGAATTTGATTGAGGTTAGAGGAGGTGTTGATTTGATTTTCCTTTTCTGTTTCTTTGATGGTGGAGAAGTGGTTAAGAATGTGGGCAATTTGATGGTGTCCCAATCAATTGGTTCCTCCTTAGGAGTGATTGTTTCACCATGGATGTTTATGAAGGGGTCAGGCACAATGGGTTCAGGAATAGAAGGTAGTGGTTTGGATTTTGATTGGGTTTCTTCAGTCTCATCTACCATCTTTCTTTTTACATTGGCCTTCTTTCTGTTCCCTTTCTGCCATTCCTTTCTTTCCTTACTCCGTTCTTTCACATCATCACCAATCATGTCCCCCATACCTACATCTTCACTCTTGTCTTCAATTTCTTTCTTTTCTTCAGCTTGACTTGACTTTAGCTGTTTTTCAAGCTTTGCTTGTGCTCTTTGGTCAGCCTTTAGCTTTTTAGCTTCTTCCTTCAACCTTCTGGCTTCTTCCCTCTTGGCTATTGAGAATTTGGGATGTCCTTGTATCACACAAACACTCTTTCCCTCTCTAAAGATAATAGCCATGTTCCTCCTTTCAACCACATCCTTGGTCTCCTTGTGCTTCATGATATTACCACCCGAAACCTTGTCTTCATCAGGCTTTGGAAGAGGAAAGTCCACTTCTTTCAGCTGAGCAAGGCTTAGAGAGTTCTTTGTATAGTCCTTATTGGATCTGTTGTTGGGCTTGAGAACCATAGGTTTCAGATTCTTGGAAGAAGTCTCTCCAACCTTATTCCTCCTAACTGGCTTGAGCTCCATAATGATTGGCTCCACCTTTGTGCTATGCTTCACAGATTGTGATTTAGAAGTTGTAAAACCAAAGATTTGTTGCATCATTTCATCAATTTTCTTCCTTTGCTCTTTGACTTTCATCTCAGCTGCTGCTATCTGGATTAGATCAATTCCATCAAGCTTTCCTTTGATTTGAAGAGTTGGAGAAGTGGTGATGGCAGGAACTAACACTTTAGATATTTGAACTGTTGTTAATGGCTCTCCTTCCCCTTCCCTTTTATTCTCCCCCTTTTTGTTATCATCAAGGATAGGGGTCAAGCCTTGTGCTTTTGCCAGCTGCATTAGTAGATTTGTCTGAGATTGTTGATTCTGAAGAATGGTGACCATAGAGTCTTCAATGATTTGAACTCTGTTTTCCAACCTGGCCAGCCTCTTGTCAGCATCAGATTCTCTCCTCAATCTCACCAACAAATCTTGCATAGTACCATAAGGCATAACTCAATCCAACTTCTCAGTATTGTAGGATTTCAGATCAGCAATATCCTGCTTGAGTTCATCCATACTTAAATTCTGTCTAATATGCTGCAACTGCAAGAGATGCAGAGAGTCTAGATGAGCTTGAAGAATAGCCTTTGTACCAGCATCTGTAGTCTCCTGAAGGGCCTTTTAAATAGTCATTACTTGCTTGACCAAAGCTACACCAAACTGTCCTGGTGTAGATTCCTTTGCCCATGCCCAGTCAGGTAGATTTGGAACAGAACTTGGGCCTGCATCTCCCCCTAAGTTCATGCTCCCATCCAAAGAATTAGAGTCATCATCATTAGAATTTACTTCAAATTCTTCAGATGGCTCACCAGCTTGAGAAGGCATCCTATTAACAGCAGCTTTGTCTCTTTGAAGAGATTCTGAAGTGTGCACTATGTTCAAAGTCTGCTCTGCCTCCACATTGCCCTGAGCAGCCAACAGTTGATAGGCTGAAACAGGATGAGTAAAAGTGTCAGCATCCAAGGAAATGTTATCAATTTCAGCTTTGTAATGTTGCTGAAATTGTCTTCCCTTGTCAGCATCATCCACAATCATTGACTCACTAGCAATGGTTGGATCCACCCTTATAGCTTCTGTACCTGCTTTTCTCTCAATTTCTCTATATTCTTGCATCAAGGGCTCCCCCTAGCTCACACACACCCTCACACCCTCACCTACTAAGGTGGCACTCTCCTCACTTACTTTTACCATGCTGGAAGAAGTAGCATGCATGTTTTGACTCTCAACCTCTCCTTTTGCCTGGGAGCAACCCAACCTCTCACTCAAATTATCACTCCCTTCCCTCAATCCTAGAAGTGATTGTACAGTAACCATGTCTTCTATACTTGGAATTGAATCAGTTATGTGTGTAGAGACCATCAACGGATAGGGAGTATCCGTTGAAGTGGAAACTGATGATATCAACGGATAACTGCGGTTAAGCTTATCCGTCGAAGAACAACCACTTGTCAACGGATGAGGGATATCCGTTGAAGAAGGAAAAGATGTAGATATTGAAAGTGACATAATTGTTGAATCTGTGTGAATTGATTTTAAGTGAGGTGACACAGATTCTTCAACTAAGTCTGAAAGAATTGGATGATGATCCAACAAGTCATCTAACAGATGATGATCACCAGGATTTGAGTGGGGCTCCTCCCTAAGTTTTAAAGAGGGAGAATCAGGAATTGATGTGAATATCATATCCACATCCAGAGAGGGTGATGGAGAATTTGGTGATTGATGTGTGTCTATTATGAGAGAATGGGGCTGTGACTCCACATTTGCTGGAGCCACATCAAGCTGAATTTGAGAAGGCAAAGATACAGGTGGATGTATCTGTGCAGTGTGTGCCCCCTGTGTGGAAACTAGGGTTTTAGCCTTCTTTCTTCTTGAAAAAGCTTTGACAGGTGAATGTGTGGCTTCAGTGTCCCTCCCTCTTTTGTTCTGTGTTCCTGGTTGGGGACTATTTTCAATAGCTGCATCCTTTTGGGAAGATGCAACTAGGGATGTGTTTGACTCCTTTTGAACCACCACAGCCTTTTGAGAGACTGTGGCTTGGCTGGTTAGGGTACCACTCACCTCTCCCACCTTATCCTGGGGGGTTTCTTGATGTTCACCCCTCCCCTCACCATTCACAGCCTGTTCACTCCCTTCAGGGTTTTTGGTAGTTGTTACAACTGTTGTCTTTTGAGAAACAACAGAGGTGGTTTTCTTTGACTTGTGTTTTGGAATTTTAGTTTTGGTGGCTTTGGTAGGAATCTGTTGGGACAAAGACACAGATTTCATGGCCACACTAGAAGGCAAAGAAACAATGGGGTTGGAAACAGTAGGAGTTGCAGAAGTATTTACCTCACTTACCTGAGGTGCATTCATTATTGGTAAATATACCAATGGCACCTGGCTGTTGAGGTTGATTCTCAAAAGGTCTGCAAGGACCCTTTTCTCTTATGCCCAGCATTTTAGTTTATTGCTCACATTAGTTATGACCAAACCTTCAGCAACATGGTTAGCCAATAACATAAAGAATCTAACATAGTAGATGTTATAAGGTCTATTAGTTTTGTTACCTAACCTGGAACCTAATTCTAGCATGACATAGTTGCTAAAATTAAAGTACCTATCAGAAACTATCATGTAGAGATATTAACAAGAGATGAAGTTATGGCATCAAAATTGCTAATCTTCCCAGAAAAAATCTTGATAAATGCATCTCCAAGAAAACTCCATTCTTTCCTAAGGCCCTTTCTTCTAATGTTTCCTAAACTAGCAGAATTAAAAGAATAGCCTATGGAATCTAACATAGCAGATACATCTTTATCAATGTGTGGTGTCATGGCATTATTCTCAGGCAACTTAAAGCAAGACTGTCTATCATCACAGTTAATGCAATAATCCTTACCTTTGAAAGAGAAAGCAATGGTCATATCTGTGGAGTTGAACTCTGCAGTTGTCCAAATCTCCTCAATTACCTCACAGTAGATGGTTGGGGCTTCCAGCATTGCATAGCTTAGTTTGCAGTTTTTGATGAAGTCCATCATCTTGTGATAATCAGAGTGGGCTTCATTCTTTTCAACCAAGGCTACGAAATTGTTCTTTTCGTAAATAAATCCAGACTGAGACATAATTTTGACTACTGGTGCCATTGTTGTGAGTAGAGGTTGCAGAAAAACTTGAGAGTTTTGGGAGAGAAAGAGAGTAAAATTTGCAAGAAAGTGTAAAGTGAAAATAAGAATTCAATGGGTTTTTATACTTTCTTGAATTAAAACGTAAATAAAATGATTAAATGATACTTTTAAATAAATTACAGTCATTTGAGAATAAAGAAAACTGTAGAAATTCTGAAAACTGCCTTTAATACAAATACATAAACCTGTGTATATATGTATCAACGGGTAAGTAAAAGAATCAACGGCTGTGACTCACTTAAAGTAACTGATGTGACACTTCAACAGATGAGGTAAATAGTTATCCGTTGAAGATTAACACAGTTTTTATCCGTTGAAGGATAAAATTACCAGAAATGTATTTGTCTTTCAACGGATAATGAACATCCGTTGATAGAACAATTTTGGCTTTCAACGGATAGGGAATATCCATTGATAGAATAATCTTTACTTAAAGCCAACTTTGTTCTTGCAGCAAATTCATTTCAGGCTTCAAAGCAGATTATAATGAGGACATAAATTTATGAATAATTAAGCATACCTAGCTCACTTACTAATCTTGTGAATGTTGATTCATCAAGTGGCTTGGTAAATATGTCTGTAATCTGCTTTTCACTTGGAACAAAATGAAGTTCCACTGTACCTTTCATCACATGTTCCCTAATGAAGTGGTACTTGATGTCAATGTGCTTGGTTCTTGAGTGCTGCACTGGATTTTCAGTAATGGCAATGACACTTGTGTTATCACAGAATATAGGAATTTTGTCAACAGTTAGTCCATAGTCAAATAGTTGATTCCTTATCCACAGTATCTGTGCACAGCAACTACCAGCAGCAATATACTCAGCTTCAGCTGTTGATGTAGAAACATAATTTTGCTTCTTGCTGAACCATGACACAAGCTTATTCCCTAGAAATTGACAGGTGCCAGTTGTGCTTTTCCTGTCTATTTTGCAGCCTGCATAATCTGCATCTGAGTAGCCAATTAGATCAAAACCAGACTCTCTAGGGTACCAAATTCCTAGATTTGGAGTCCCTTTGAGATATCTAAAAATTCTTTTAATAGCCACTAAGTGAGATTCTTTAGGGTCAGCTTGAAATCTAGCACAGAGATATATAGAAAACATTATATCAGGTCTACTAGCAGTTAAATATAAAAGTGAGCCAACCATGCCTCTATAACTTGAAATGTCCACAGACTTTTCAGCCTTGTTTAATTCAAGCTTGGTAGCAGTGGCCATGGGAGTTTTTGCAGATGAACAGTCCATTAGGTCAATCTTCTTTAAAAGATCATAAATATATTTAGTTTGACTAATGAAAATTCCACCACTAACTTGTTTAACTTGTAAACCAAGAAAATAAGTTAGCTTTCCCATCATGCTCATTTCATATTTGCTTTGCATTAGCTTAGCAAACTTTTTACAAAGCTTATCATCTGTAGATCCAAATATAATATCATCTACATAAATTTGAACAAGTATGGTAGAGCCATTAACATTTCTAAAGAAAAGAGTTTTGTCAACAGTACCTCTTGTGAAGTGATTATCTAGAAGAAATTTTAACAAAGTCTCATACCAGGCTCTAGGTGCTTGCTTTAGTCCATAGAGTGCTTTCAACAGATAATACACATAGTCTGGAAAATTTGGATCTTCAAATCCTGGAGGTTGGCTTACATAAACTTCTTCCTCCAATTCCCCATTCAGAAATGCACTCTTGACATCCATTTGATAGACCTTAAAATTGGCATGGGCTGCATAGGCTAGAAAGATTCTGATGGATTCAAGTCTGGCAACTGGAGCAAATGTCTCATCAAAATCTATTCCTTCTTGTTGAGAATAGCCTTTAGCAACCAATCTGGCTTTATTCCTTATGATAATGCCATTTTCATCCATCTTGTTTCTGAATACCCATTTTGTGTCAATAGAACTCTTGTTCTTTGGTTTGGGTACCAGCTTCCATACTTTGTTCCTCTCAAATTGGTTTAGCTCCTCTTGCATTGCTAAAATCCAATCTGGATCCAATAGAGCTTCTTCCACTCTCTTAGATTCCTCATGTGACAGAAAGCTACTATACAGACATTCATCTTGAGTAGCCCTTCTAGTTTGCACTTTAGATGTAGCATCACCAATGATCAGTTCAAAAGGGTGATCCTTGGTCCATTTCCTTTGAGGTGGTAGATTAGCTCTAGATGAGGTTGCCTCAGTATTGTCATGATGTGAGATAGAATGTTGATTGGTTGAAACTCCCCCTGAGTTGCTGATCCTTTGAAAAGAATTGGGAGTTCTATCAACTGATGAAGTGAATTGATTATCCGTTGACAGACTATGATCAACGGATGCTTCATTATGAACTTCAACGGATGATGCACTTTGTCTTTCAGCGGATGCTGCATTGCTTCTTTCAATGGAAGCTGAATTAAGACTTTCAACGGATGCAGCATTATGTGCATTATCCAAAGGCAAATTTTGTATTCTTCTCGAGGTGCCTTCTTCATCATTCTCATCTTCACTATCATCACAATATATCTCAATGTTGTCAAATTTGAGTTGTTCATAATGTCCCTCATCTGTCAGTCCATCAATCTTTTTATCATCAAACACAACATGCACACATTCCATGACAATGTTGGTTCTTAGATTGTAGACCCTATATGATTTTCCAGCAGAATAACCAACAAATATTCCTTCATCAGCCTTTGTATTAAACTTTCCTTTGTGATCAGGGTGATTCCTTAGAATGTAGCATTTGCGACCAAAGACATGCCGAAAGTTTAAAGTTGGTTTTCTTCTCTTGAACAATTGATAGGGAGTCATGCCTTTTTCTTGATTAATTAGAGAAATATTCTGAGTGTAACATGCACAGTTAATAGCCTCAGCCCAAAAGTATGTTGGGAGTTTTGACTCTTCAAGCATTGTTCTTGCAGCTTCAATTAGTGATCTGTTCTTCCTTTCCACCGCACCATTTTGTTGTGGAGTCCTTGGAGCTGAAAACTCATGCATTATCCCATTTTCTTCACAGAACAACTTCATGGTTGAATTCTTGAACTCAGTTCCATTGTCACTCCTAATATTCCTTACTTTGAAATCAGGATGATTGTTGACTTGCTTGATATGATTGATAATGATTTCACTAGCTTCATCCTTTGATCCAAGAAAATGAACCCATGAAAACTTTGAGAAATCATCTACAATCACTAGGCAATATCTTTTCCTTGAAATTGACAATACATTGACTGGTCCAAAAAGATCCATGTGTAGCAGTTGTAGTGGTTCATCAATTGCAGATTCAAGCTTCTTACTGAATGATACTTTCTTTTGCTTTCCTTTCTGACAAGCATCACACAGCCCATCCCTTGTGATTTCTACTAGGGGCAATCCTCTAACTAAGTCCTTTTTGACTAGATCATTCATTGTTTTGAAATTCAAATGGGACAGCTTTTTGTGCCATAGCCTACTTTTCAACTGGACTTGCTTTGCTGAAAAGACAAGTAATTGATTCTGCATCTGTAGAGTTGAAGTCAGCTAAATACACATTCCCTTTTCTAACTCCAGTTAGAACCACTTTGTTGTCCTTCTTACTTGTGACAACACAGGCTTCAGAATTGAAGGAAACAGTGTTCCCTCTGTCACATAGTTGATTGATGCTCAATAAATTGTGTTTGAGACCATCAACTAATGCAACTTCATCAATGATGACATTTTCTTTTGAAATCAAGCCATATCCCATAGTGAACCCTTTGCTATCATCTCCAAAGGTTATGCTAGGGCTAGCTCTCTCCTTAAACTCTGTGAGCAGGGTGAAATTTCCTGTCATGTGTCTTGAACAACCACTGTCCAAGTACCATAGATTCCTTCTTTTTCCCTGCACACAACAAAATCAAAAAAGTTGATTTTAGTACCCAAGTTTCCTTGGGTCCAGCCTTGTTAGTCTTTTTCCTAGACTTCATTCCTCCTGCATCTTTTGACTTAGGTAACTTTGGGTCAACCTTGATCTCAGATGTAGTTTGTTGAAGAGTAGGGTTAGTCACAGAATCATTTAGCACATTTGATTGAATTTGATAAGGCATGGATTGTGCAAACAAATTATTCCACATAGGCATGTTGTATGGCATCTGAGGCATACTGAATGCAGTAAAATAAGGATTATTAACATATGGCATGTTTGCAAAATGTGCATGAGGATTCTGATGAGACATAATAGGCATAGCATGCAGAGGTGACATAGACATGTTAGGCATGGAGGGAGTTAAAGGCATGGGAGCATTCTTAACAGATTTGCAGTTATCAGATAGATATTAACACTTTTACAATGCACACAGCTTTTTCTAGGAGCATACTTATCAAGTGTGTAATTGTTGTGTTTATTAATCCCTACCTTCCCATTTCTATTAGATTTTCTTTTAGTTTCCTTTTTATCCTCAACCAATTTAAGCCTATTTTTCAGCTGATCTAAAGTCATGTGTCCTATGTTCACCTTACTGGAATCTTTGGATGTGCTAGCTTCTTCTTTGACAAAGTTCTTGAAAGTTGAACCATCCTTCTTATTGAAATTTTTCTTTTTAGAATCACTTGCCTGTTTTAATTGATGAGCCTTCAACGGATGCTCTTTTTCTTCCTTCAACGGATAACTTTCATCATCCGTTGATTCCACATCCGTTGATAATCCATCAATTAATTCTAACTCCTTTTTGTTTTTCTTCCAGGAATTCTCACAGAATGATTCAATTCCCTGAACCTTGGCAATTTGAATACTAACAACCCTAGATGTTTTCCAGGCCTTGATTACCTCTTGCTCACTTTCTAACTGTTTTGAAAGAATTTCTACTTTCTTAACAACTTCTTCTAGTTCACTCTCAACAATCAAGCATTTAAGTTTAATTTTTTCAAGCTCAATTACCTGATCCTCTAACACAACATTCCTATCACTTAAAAACACATTATTCTCTTTGATCTTAGTGTTTTCTTTAGCTAGTGATTTAAGGGAAACAGTCAAATGATATAATTCATTGGACATATCATTTATGGCTTTATTGCATTCATTTTTAGAAAGCTGAGAGAGGTCAGTAGTAATTACCTGGTTGCTTCATGAACTAGTTTCATTTTCATCAGAATTAGCCATCAGGGCTAGGTTGACATATTCCATATCATCATCTTCATTGGCTCCATCAGCTGCCCAATCATCTTGAGTGAGAAAAGCTCTTTCCTTTTGTTTGAGCAAATCAAAGTACTTCTTTTAATAATCAACTTGCTCAAATTTCTTCTTATCAGAGGTTGGCTTCCTGCACTCATTTGCAAAGTGTCCAGTAATGCCACAGTTTTAACATTTGAACTTAGATTTGTCCACCATGTTTTTGTTTGACTTAGTGAATTTTGTATTTTTCCTGAATTTCATCTTTGCAAACCTCCTGGACAGAAAAGCCAGATGTTCATCAACATCATCAGAGTCATCTTGACTGGAATTGTCTTCATCTTCAGCTACTTGCTCTTTTCCCTTGCTTGATTCTGATTTGCTTGTGCCAATTTTGAGACTTGGCATTGTCTTCTCCTCATTCCTGGCTTCAATTTTCTCATTGTCAGCTACAAGTGCAACTGATCCTCCTTTTCTCTTTCCCTTTTCCAACAGCTCATCTTGCTCCATCTCAAGTTCATAAGTCTCCAAAATTCCATATAATCTTTCAAGTGTGAAGTTCTTATAATCTTGAGAATTTCTTAGAGAAACAGTTATAAGCTTCCATTCCTTTGGTAGAGACCTCAGAAATTTTAAGTTGGAATCTTTGACTTGGTACACTCTATCATACAGCTTCAATCCATTTAACAGTTTTTGAAATCTGTTGAAGGTATCATTTAATGATTCTCCTTCTTCAAAGTGAAAATATTCATACTGTTGAATAAGAAGCTGCATCTTGTTCTCTCTAACCTGCTCAGTACCTTCACAGATGATTTGCATAGTATCCCAAACTTCCTTTGCAGTTTGACTATTGATGACATTGTCAAACATATCTTGATCTAAGCCATTAAACAGAATGTTCATGGCTTTCTTGTCCTTGCGAATTTCTTTCATGTCTTCAATAGTCCATTCTCCTTTTGGCTTGGGAATGGACTGTCCAACAGCAACTGTTGCGATAGCAGCTGTGGCCACTTTGTGAGGAATGTGAGGACCATTTTCAATGTAGTTGATGTAGCTTTCATCCTGAGATAGTAGATGTAAATGCATCTTCACTTTCCAGTGATGATAGTTATCTTTTTCCAGGACTGGAATCTTTATACCAATATCCTTCCTACTCAAGTTGGTAGCAGGAGGATTCTTTTGTGCACTCATAATGTTAGCATAATAGATCTTTAAACTCTTTGTATGTTAAGAGCTTGATCTGATACCAATTGTTATTCCCAGTGAACTAAGAATGAGATTTACAGAAGGGGGTTGAATGTAAATCTCAAAACTTTTTCAAGTTTTGAGCAGTTTCTAGTCTATGTGTTTTGATGAGCAAGTGTGTGTGAATTGCTTTGAGCTAATGCAGACAAATATATATTCAAACACAAATGTAAAGAACACAATAGACTTAAAAACTTTTCTGGTGGATTTGTTGTTCCACCAGAGATGTGTTATTTCAGAAAAATCAGTGATTCAAAGAATTAAATCACAGCTGCTTCCTAGTACAAACTAGATGATTTTCTCTCTGGATTTTTCTAAACAGCTCTGGAAAATTCACATCTAATTACTAGCTGCTACTTGGTTTATATATCACCAAGTTTACAAGTGAAGACAAAACTGTAAAATACAATTAAAAGGTTCTTCACATGTTTCTTCTTCATTTCTCTATCAAATGCAATTTAGGTTTGACTTTGAATCTTTGAATACTTCCTTGTTTGCACCAGAATGGAAATGCTGCATTTTCTTGATTCCTCCTAGAGGCTGCCACATTCTAGTTTGTCTCTGTCAACCCATGTGCCTCTGTCAGCTTATGAATTGTCACTATCAACTGCTGTTGAACTAAGCATCCGTTGAAGCTTTCATCCGTTGATGCTTTATCCGTTGAAGCTTTATCCGTTGATGCATTAGCAGTTGAAGCTTTATCCGTTGACGCACTTATCCGTTGATGGATCTTATCTGTTGAAGCTTTAGAGACATCCGTTGAAGCTTTGTTTCTTATCCGTTGTAGGTCTTTAATATCAGTTGATACTTTTTCACTTATACAAAATTACAAGGCATGAAATATTTACAATTAGCCCTCCTATTTGCATATCCACTAGTAGTCAACATGACTGATAATTTCCCATAACATCTAAGAAGTACAACTTAAATACAGAGACTGAAATGTGCTACAATACTAAACTCATTTCTAAGTAAAGCTACTCCTTCAACGGATAGCCAAGAAGGTCTTATCCGTTGAGGCTACAAACACTAGATTTCTACTTAAGTGTTTTGTTTAACTTATCATCAAACTAATACACATATTCCTAACAGATAATCTAGCTTATAATCATGTAAATTTCTAGATGCTTTAGCCCTAGTAGATATATGATAGGGATTCCTTCTAGGCATATATCTAGAATTACCAGAATAAGAATGATTATTATTATTGCTACGGGGAAAGATAGTAATAATCGAATTTCTAGATTTAGCATTGGCATTGTAATTCGATTGGCTATTTCTATCATAAGCATTAACATTACGAGGATAAGCATGATGACTCATATTAGCATGTTGACTCGAACTAGCATGATGGCTCGTATTTCTAGACATATCAAAATTCACATTACGAGTACGACCATGATAGTTAGGATTTTGAGCCTTCGAACCATTTGTAGGAGCTTTATCCTTCCTAGTTGAGCTAGAACCAGGATTTCCATATTTTGCATTCCTTAGTTGATAATGAATTTGTTCTTGACGATACTGAAATTTTGGTTGCCTTTGAACATTCACATTAGAGTAAACTTTCTTTTGAGATGTATTTTTTACGTCTCTTTTCTTAGAAGTTGATCCTTTAGGAACCCATTTATACTTCCCCTTAAGTTCACCCTCTTTAACTTTGCAATATAAGTTAATGTGTCCACTAAAATTGCAATACGTACATTTAGGGACGGTTGACTTAGGTGGAGTATTCTTCGGAGGTACAAGAATATCAATTTTCCTTTTAGAAGGATTATTAATATTATAACCCAAACCTTAACGATTAAATGATTCCTTAGAATTAAATACCATCTTTTCTAAAATGGTACTACTTTTTGTGAATTGCTTCAAAGTGGATTCAAGATCTTCCTTTTCTTTTAACAGGATATTAATCTTATTATTCAGAAAATTAGCTTGATCCAATATTTGATACAAGAGCGTATTGTTCCCGACTTTAAGTTTTTGACTTTCCAAACTCAATGTTTTTCCTTCCGTACTAAGTCCTTCACGAAGTTCAAATTCAGAATTAAACATCCGTCTCAGATTATCATGATGTTCTCTTAGCACAATTAGCTCACATTGATAGTCAAAAACTTTTTCTTTTAAGTCTTCATGACGTTCTTCCTTGATATCTCCCGTTAGAGATCGTTTGAGGTCATTTATCCGATCGCTATGTGTTAAGTTTTCTCAAAGCAAAGTTTCATTTTGAGCTTTCAACTTTAATAACTCATCATTGAGTTCACAATTGCAATGTTCTAAATGAGTCTAAAGATTTTCAAACTCTTCAGCTCGTAAAAGTAGATTGACATTTTCGACTTGTAAAGTTTGAATATAGTCATCCCTTTCATTCATATCGGATTTTAACCGATCGCTTTGAGTAAGAATTACAGTAACATTTTCCATGTCTTTGACATGTACTTCGGTTAAACTAGTGACTTCTTTTTGAAGTTCGAGACACAAATCTTGAAGATTATCATTCTCGGATTTGGTCTTGACATAACTTCGATTTAATTCATCATAACCAATTTTCAAATGGTTAACTAAATTCCGAAGCTCAGAAATATCCATACCAAAGTGATCAACTCTAGACAAACTAACGTTATTGCTAGAGATTGACAATGGTTTAGAAGTTACCTCTTGAATAGAAGTAGAAGCTTCCGTAGGAGCTTTCTCGTCATCGAGAGCCATTAAGCAAAGATTAACAATTTTTTCGCTTTATTCGGGAGTATCCTCATCTTCGCTTAAGTCCCAACCACTTTCAGCGACAAGGACACGACCCTTAGATAACTTAGGACATTCCCGTTTAAAGTGCCCCGGTTTTTTGCACTCGAAACACACATTTTGCGTTTCTTCGAGAATTTCCTCTTTTGGCTTAGGAGGTGCATAATTACTCGAATAATTCAAGTTATTATTATTGTAAGCATTATTAGCTTGAGGTTGCAATCCTTTGCCTTTAGCATAGCTCATAGTCGGAAAGTTATTCTTATAGTTCGGTCTAGCTTTCGAGTTAAATACCCGTTGTTGGTTTCCGGTATTTAGAAAACCTTTATCGTACCTTTGAGCTTTGCTTTGTAACACACGACGGAGTTGTCTCGTTAGTAGAGCAATTTCTTGTTCATCGAGATTTTCCAACTCTTCATTTAATTCGTTGTCATTTTCATCTTCATCGATAAGTATTGCTTTTAAAGCCATACTTTTTCTTTTCTTTTCCACTTTAGGGAGAGGTTTGTCGGGAGCATTGTCTTCCTCGTATGCACGAAGGTTTCCGAACAAACAACCGAAGGAGTATGCATTTAAATTATGCATTTCTTTAATAGTGGTAACTTTAACTTTCCAACTCGGAGGTAAAGCTTTTAAAACCCTTCGGTTTTTCTCGTTAGTAGAGTAAGCCTTTCCGAGTTATGCAAGTTCATCAATAATACGAGTAAATTTCATTTCCATATCGATGATGGTTTCACCCTCGAGAAGTTTAAAATTCTCGTACTCTTGAATTAAAGTATCCATTCGGGAATCTTTAATATCCAAGGTACCCTCGTAGGTGATAACCAATTTGTTCCACATTTCTTGTGCGGACTTGCAGTTATTAACACATTTGTATTCTTTTTCTGCAAGTGCACTAGTTAGAACCATTTCCGATTTCGCAGCAATGTTCATAACTTGTTCTTCGTCAAGTGTGTATTCACTTAATTTCTTCTCGATGAGAATATCATCAACGAGTTTAGTAGGAACTCCAACACCGTCTTCGATAGCCATCCAAACTTTGATTGCTTGGGATTTAGCATAAATTCTAAATCATGTTTTCCAAGTGGCAAAGTTGGTGTCGTCAAATAGGGAGGTCTCGAAATAGAGAGACCTTCACCATAACCAATGGTACTCAGATACGCCATCAAATATCTACTTTTTATTGCGTAAATCAGCTCAAATTAAGGCCAATAAACACGGTCAAAAGCACTGCTTTGATACCAACTGTTAGGCCCGAAATAGGGGTTAACAAGCTAAGGGGGGGTTGAATAGCTTATAACCTTTTAAAATTTAGAGCTTGGAATTTTTGAAATTTTCTTTATCATTTAAAAAAGCGTTACTTGAAAATAAGTAAATCGAGTGCGGAAAGTAAAGCGGTAAGAAATAGAGTACGACGCAAGGATTTTATCCTGGTTCGCGGTGGCTAACTCAGCAAAATTGGAGTCCACTCACCCCTAGTCCAGTCCCTGAACTCCTCCCCGGATTCGAGATTTTCTCTACTCCAAAGTTACTCCTTTATAGTAGGCGGAGAAGCCTTTACAACACTATGTATTTATCTTGGAACTTAACTACCCGCTAATCCCTCAAAATACAATAGCAAAACCTACTAGATTAATCTTGGAACGTAACTCCCCGTTACTTCCTCGTTATCTAAGTAGAACCCTTGCAAGTTTATCTCAGAACGTAACTCCCCGTTACTTCCTCACAACTATGCAAAACCCTTTGCGTAGACTTCGTATCTACACCCTTTGCCGATCTTGGATCTTAGATCGGGTCTTGGATCTTTCCTCCTCTTCACGGTGCGTAGATACCCAACTCCTCGTCAGCGTGTCTAAGACTTGGGTCTTAGAGCGAGAATCACCTCACTTCACATCACCTCACGTCAAAGAATATAATACAAGTACTTATGACTTATATAATCCCTTTTGTAAGAAAGAAGGTTTGATTAGTATATAACGATACTAAATCTGAGAGATAATTCAATATCTTAAATAAAATGCAAAGTATAAAACGCAACGAGAGCGCTTAAACACTAGCACTAAATAAGATATTAAATATTAGGCCAAATATAATTCAAGGCCAAATATTAACCACTTGAATAAAAATTCAAGTATATCTCGTTTGTTATAAAAGCCTCGGGATAAATATAACAATTAAGTTATAATGGCTTTTTAAATAAATAGAGAGTAACCACTTAATATTTAATGAGGAGACTTCGTTTATGTTGTATATTGACTTATACGAATATTTCTCGACTCGGAAAATAAAGTTGGTTTAACTTTAAGAATTAAACAAGTAAGGCTCGTTTTTAACTAATATATGTTTTATCGGAGAGGCCTTGAACTTGTAACTCAAAGTTGATTATAACTTCTAAATACAACAAGGAAGCTTTTGTTTATATCTCTAAATAATAATATGAGATTTATACAAGTAGCTTACAACTTGGATTTTGAAATTGATTTAACGTTTAGAATGCAACAAGGAAGCTTTTGTTTATATCTCTTATAATTATAACGAGTTTTATACAAATAACTTACAACTCCGATTCAAAGTTAAATAATAAACTTACTAAATATTCGACGAGAGATTTTCATTTATGCCTCTTTATAATTATAGCGAGACTTATACAAAAATTCTTTATCTCGGAATTTTAGTTTAGTTATGTCACTTGATATTTCAAACGAAGAAGTCTATTGTTTATGTGGTTACTTTCGACTTATACAAATCGACTTCGACTCAGAATAAAGTGAGTTAACTCGTAAATATTCAACAAGGAGACTTTTTATTATATCTCTATATGAGACTTATACAAATGGTCTACAACTCGGAATATGAGTTAAGAATGGTTACTAAAAAATACAACAAGAAAGCTATTCATTTTTTCCGTATAGTAGACTTATACGAAATCACTTACTCGGATTTTAAAGTAAAACCGTAGTTGTTTTAGATCCCAAACTTAATCAAGGGAAAACAACTAAATCAAGAGAGTAAAATAAATTTTAAACTTTCTTGGTGGGTTTACGAATTATATATTCTTTTTAGGAACAAGAATTTATGCTCGTGTATATATGTCGTAAAAACCCGAATGTTTGTGCTTAAAAATTAAGCGAGCTAGCACTAACACAAACACTAACCAACTTATGACTCTTGTCCTTACAAAGGTTCAAATTCCTCTTTCAAAGTGAAGACAGAATTACAAGAGATAAGAGTTGATTTGAAGCCAAAAACACACCAAAAGTTGGCCGGAAAGTGGCCGGAAATTGCTCGGAAAAATGGGCGGAGTAACGGCTTATAAAATAGACTTTTGGATGCTTCAAGAACACTTAAATGCTACTGAAAATTTGGTCTAGGGATAGCAAAATTAAGTGGAGCCAAGTGGGTGGGTTTGAGCAAAGAAAGGGTAGTAAGACAAGCTTGAAAGTGTATGAAACTATGGCTTAAAGAAGGCTTGAATACTAAAACTCTTTGGAACTTTTAGCTACCGCATAAAAAATAGGGAGAGAAGAGAAAACATCAGAATTTCTTCGGCTCAAAATGGCTTGGAAAAGAAGTGGGGGTGGGGCTTTATTTATAGCCAAAAAATGGCCATTTTAGCTTTATTTTAAAGCTAAAAGAATGATTAAAGTATAAGCACTAGGTGTGTAGGCATGTGGGTGTGTAATACCAGCTAAAAATTCAAATTAAAGTAGCCAAAAATGTGGCCCACTATTCATATAATATTTAAACACATTATATAGCCAATTAACACCTAACCGACGAGCAAAAATGCGTAGTTTTCATTAAATTGAAAAATCACAGGAAAATTATGAAACTTTGGGAATCTCCTAGAAATATTCCCATTAGATCATTGACAAAATTTCACCTTGAAATTATATGTCCATCTATGACTTTTAAGCGACCCAAAAATCAGTTACATACGGATTTTAGGGGTCCCGGAAAAAAAAAATTATGCGAAAATTACGAAATTCCTACCAATATTAGGAAACATTATTTTAGTAACAAATCCCAAGTTTCAAGTCAAAAAGATTTTAGGAAGTACCGTTTTGGATTTTTCGAATGTTAAAACAGCCTTCCGGAGCGATCGAAAAATTCATTTGTCTTTACCGACAAATTAGACAAATGTTTTGACTTGATATAAAATTAAAACATAATATTAATTGAATAATAATGACTATGAGGTCCGAGGAATATTTACGCTTGAATTTATTTTGATTTTATCCGGATAAATAAACATTTACGGGTTTTACGGAAAAAAATCTGTTTTTAATCTTTTGGCAAGGCTTTTGGCAAGATAATTTGATATTAATATTCAAATGAATATATCAAATATATTTGAGATTAAAACTTTACGATCAACACGCTTTTAAATAAATTTGACAGTTTTAGTACGTAAAAGCGGTGTTTGAAAATTCTCGTTTTTCATTTAAATAGCCGTTGCCATTTCTTTCTTTGACATAAATAATATAGAATAGAATATATCATTAGGTTGATATATTCATTCTAAATATATGCCACATAAGTTGTGTCGGAAAGCATTTTGGGGTTTTATGCCCGGTTAAATTTAATTTGACTTGATTCCCGGAAAATGCCGCAAAAATAAAACCTAAGGGAGGATTACTATCTGATTTAGTAAACTTCCTAGATTTATAATTTAATTATACACTAAATTATGTTTAACAAAATAATCAAAACCTACAGAAAAGACGACTCCTCACAAGTTAGAACCCGGTTAAGGATATAAATTGCATTCTTTAGTGCATCTCCCCAAAGTGACTCAGGAAAAGAAGAATGACTTATCATACTTCTCACCATATCTTTAAGAGTACTATTTTGCCTCTCAGGAACACCATTCATATTTGGCTTTCCTGGCATAGTGTAGTGAGGGACAATTCCACACTCCTTTAGGAAGTTAGCAAAGGGTCATGGACGTTTCTCACCTTATCCATCATATCTACCGTAGTATTCACCACCACGATCAGATATGACAGCTTTAATATTACTGTTTAGCTGAAGTTCAACTTCAGCATTATACTCTTTAAATACCTCCAGAACTTGTGACTTCTCATGTATCAAGTATAGTTAACCATACATAGAGTAATCATCTATGAACATGATAAAATACCGTTGACCGTTCCAAGAGGCTGTAGGGAATGGTCCACATAATCGGTATGAATCAGTTCCAAGACACTTGTAGCTCTATTGGCACCTAACTTTCTCGAGTTTGTTTGTTTTCCCTTAATGCATTCAACGCAGACTTGAAAGTCACTTAAATCTAATGGATCAATAATTCTATCATTTACAAGCCTCTGAATTCTTTGTTTAGAGATATGACATAATCGCTTGTGCCACAACATAGCAAAATTCTCAGTTAACTTACGCTTTGTACTTCTTGCACTTGAGTGCAAAATTTCAATATTAAAAGCAACAATATCAAGCATATAAAGATTATCAATCAAAGAACCGGTGGAAACCACATTTGAATTTAAAGAGAAACATACTTTATTATTTCCAAAAGAACAAGTGTAGCCATATTTGTCCAAACATGAAATAGAAATAAGATTCCGTCTAAAAGACAGTGCAACAAATGTCTCAAATAAATCCAAATAAACACCAATTTTTAATAATAATCTAAATGTTCCAACAGCTTCAACTGAAACTTTATTTCCGTCGCCCACATATAGGAATATTTTGGCATCAATTGGTGGTCGGCTCCACAGGCAACCTTGCATTGATACACTTATGTGAGTAGTAACACCAGAATCTACCCACCAAGTATTCTGAGGTACAAAAGCCAAATTAACTTCAGAACAAACAAAGACATAAGTCTTTTCCTTCTTCACACGTCAAACAACATAATTGGAATACTCTTTCTTCATGTGTCCAACCTTCTTACAAAAGTAGCAGGTTGTTCCCTTATCCTGCTTCTCTTGCAACTGATTCTTGGGTTTTTACAATATCATCACCTTTTTTTTTCTTATCATGAGAACTTGAGACCAAGTGAGCACTCTCAGTCTTCTCTCACAAAACCCTTTATTCCTCTTGCACACAGTGTGGAATGAGATCATTAAGAGTCCATTTTTCCTTTTGAGTATTGTAACTCACCACAAAGTGTCCAAATTGAGGAGGTAGAAAAATAAGAACGAAGTGAACAAGTAACTCATCCGAAAGTTTTCACTTGAGTTCCTTTAGTTTTTCAGCAAGATTAGACATCCCAATGATGTACTCCCTTATGTTCCCCTTTCCTTTATACTTCATAGTCACGAGTTTTGACAGAAGATTACTCATTTCCGCCTTCTCATTCTTAGCAAAATATTGCTCAATCTCGGAGATGAACTTCTTGGCACTAGTGCTCTCAGCAATAGAGCCCCAAAAGCCAATTGGAATCGTTCGCTTCATGATTGCCAGACACGTGCGATTAGAGCATTCCCATTTTTCAATTCGACCCGTTTTGGGATCATCCATAGTGGAAACTGGTTGCTCTTTCCTTAGCGCAAGGTCGAGATCTATACACCCAAGAACGATCTCAACATTCTCTTTTCACATGACATAGTTTGTCCCATTCAACATTGGAATCATGCTCATTGAGCAGAAGCAGAATTAACTGAAGCAGTAACTGAAATAGAAAAACAAATATACGACAAATGCTCAAAATTAATATATATATATATATATATAATAATATGAAAATTTTAAATATTGGCAACACCATCACAAGATACCTAGCGCAACATTAAATTTTAGTCTTTGGACAGAAAATTTAATTTACAATTGGTACTCTCCACACAATAATCAAGTATTAGCAATTAATTTCTATCAAATAATAGGCCTTTCTTTGGACTGACTTATTATTCACATAAAAACCTTAATATTGCTATACACTTATTATCACAAGAATATTTTAATTTTGGCCAAATATTACCTTTCTTTGGGCCGATAAAATTTGCATAAAATTAAATATTCTATCGTCATAAAAATATTTTTGAAATAATTAATCTACACAAAAGAGGTCACTTTGGCGACATATTGCTTCAATCAATTAACATAAAAATATTCGACCACCTAAATAAATAGGTCAATTAAATCACAAAAATAATATATATACTTTATTAGCAGCTTACTAACCGAATTATATAAGTTTTGATGTATAGAACCCCAGGGACTATGGTCTATCATAGTTGTTGTAATTTGACAGTAGAAATAAGTCTCAACTATAACCAAGGTCCAAAATCACTTGACTAGTTTATACTTATACTACCCAGTGACCTGAAAACTAACACAAAAGAATTGCCAAATTCTAAACATATCCGCATGACAATACTATTTTGAGAAAAAAAAATATAAACATCACATAAATATATGCTATTAGAATTCTATATCTCATGAATATCTATATGCTCACATCACTTAATCTATTTAAATTTGATGAAGAATTCACACATGTATCCATGAAAACCATTAAGCAATCAAACTGGTTTGGACAACCAGGAATAATAGTAACAAAAATAAAACAATCAAAACAATAATCCTTCTTGGAAAACATTAATTAAAATGATACGAATCAATTATCAATAATAAAATATGAAGTGGCTCTGATACCAATTGATAGAATTTAACAATTCTATATGACAAGGACCATAATCATCATATCTAATTATCGAGATTAAACCGAAGCCAGAAGCGTACCTGAATCCATAAGACGATAATTGTTACGGTATCTGAATCTGTATTATGTTATTGATTATTCTCTTCCTACACCTTAGGGTTTCTCAATATCTCTCTCTGATGGGTAGAAGATAAGTCGTGTAACATACTTGATATATTGGAGACTATAACCCTTTTATATACCACCTAATTAAATCTCCCATTATAATTTAATCGGGCATGGTATATTGGGTATCCACTTATTACGTCCATACAACAAATTAAATTCTATTTGGGTTTCTTATTTGATCACTTAATTTAACCCAATATAATAAATAACAAATATAATCGATATATTTATATGTAGCCCATAAAATAATAATAATTATTAAAATAATAATAACAATAATTATATCATTCGATAAATTTTTATAATTTATTTCTTTGAAATACCTAGCATTACTATTATAAAAATTTCCTCCCTTTAACATTAACATACTGATATAGTAATATCAATAATGGAATCGATAACATTATATATGGACTATTGTGCAACATCTAGATGCTAGATGTGTCCTTATACGCAATCTGACTCTTTGCTGAGACATAAATCCCTTTATTTTTTTATCGTTGGGAACCCGCAGCCGCTACACTTCGAGCGCGCACTGTGTAAACCTTACGGGTTTACGCAATAGCCTGCAAACCACATCAAACAAGGTAAACCGCATTTAAGCGATATGTTTTGGCTCATGAGGCATAAAATAATGTGACATAATATTTATGTAATTCATTGTTCATTAATTGTACATGCCTCTCGAGCAGCATCTCCGAAAGGGGTGCTAACAAAGTTGGTTAATATTGAAAGCCCATCAATAATATTAATATATTATTATTTTTTTAATTATAATTTTGACACAATTCTTATGTAAATTTACTCCAATAATGAGCACTCAAATTCGACAACTTATTCATATTACAAGTCTATATTAAACTATAATAATCGAAATGAGTTATAATTTTGATTTAACGCTTATCTTCCTAATTTAGTTATTGAAAATAAACATAAATAATTGCAGGCTATTACGTGAGCCCGTAGGGTTTACCCAGTGCGCACCCGAAGGGTAGCGGCTGCGGGTTACCTACGATAAAAAAAATAAACATAAATAATATTATATTCCTACTAAACTATTATCTTGCTAAGTTACTATACTCTCCTTATCCTGTTAAACTACGACCAAACTTATCAACCTAAACAACGATCACAGTCCACAACTTCTTACTAATTATATTATTATTTTTATTATAAATTTATAACTATTATATATTTATATAAATATATTAAAATTATTATATAACTGGATACACTACACCATAGATTGCCTATAACAACCCTAAAAAAGTGTTGCTATATAACACAAATCCATTGCAATAGGGTCTATGGCAACGTATTTTGAAAAAATAGGCGTAACATTTGGTCTCGTTGCCATAAGAGCTTATGTTAACGAATTTGGGACCATATTGCAACGGAGTAAAGAAGTTACAAATTCAATTTATAGCAACGTTCTTAGATTTATAGCAACAAATATAATAACATTGCAATACATGAGACTTCCTATGACAACATTATTTTGCAACCTTTTTTATAATAATTGTTGCAGTACATTGACTTAAGCAACATATTTCGAGTTAATTGCAACATATTTTGAGTTTTGTAACATATTTTCTTAACAAATTTGAAGTATATGACAACCATTTTACCCTCTACTACAACACAATTTGTTTTTAAAAAAAGGGCATGACCTTTAGATTTCATTAACAACCACCAAATTTAATTGGTATATCCACAACACAATCCACAATACAGTATATTGTTACTGATGTTCCAACATCATCGCATAAACTAAGTTATAGTGAAATAACAAAGTTCAAGAAAAATCATAAGTCTAAGTGCGATCATACTTAATTATACATGGACCAAATTCTTAATTATTTATCTTCAAATATATTATTTTGTTTATAAAAGTAAACAAACTAGTCTATTAATCATGTCTGCATAACTTAAGAGATATTTTAATTAACTCAGGGGCATATATCCGGAGATGATTTAGAAGGGAAATACTTCTCGGAATTATAAATTCTAACTTCCTCTCATGATATCCCATGGTATTAAAGCCTTCCTTCAAATTCTTGCATGAATCTCTGGCATCTTCTTAAAATAAACTTTAATTAACACATACATTTAAAAATGAAAAATAATCCCAAATAAATCCTAATTAACCATACATGTAAAAATGAAATATAATCAAAATTAAACCTTAATTAACACCCAGTTTAGTAAAAATATAAACAAAAAACCTTAAATTAAACCCAAAATAACACATATCTAACAATAATCGAACACTCATTTAGGGAAAAGATTTTTGGAAAACTATAAGCCTTTCGAGCTTTAATCCTCTCTAAGCTTAAATCTCCTCCTCCAAGTTGTGGTTCTTCGATTCTGCTTATATTCAAGTGTATTTTGTGTGTGTGAGTGTGTGTATCGAGGGATTTGAGTTGAGTGTCTACTTCCTCCTGAGTGTATAAAGTTAGTGTATTGGGTATTTTATTATTTTATTATTTTTATTTCATAAGCTGGGAGTTTTTTCCAGCAAGACCGCTTGAAATTTTCAAAAAGCCCGCCTAGATTTTTGGCCCAAATTTTTAATCTACTGCAACGGTTATGTAATGCATTGCAATAGCATACATTTTATAACAACCTAAAAATATTGTTAATTCAATTGCAATATTTTTAAAACCCCTTGCAATAGACATGCAATCATCTTTCAATAGCAACGTTTTTTAGATAATATTTAAAAATCTGGTTGCAAAAGCCAATATATGGTATAGTGATAAATAAAATTTTAAAAATATTTAAATATTAACGGAACTCGTGCATCGCACATGATTTAAGATAATATAATTAATAATGGATATACATGTTTTTATTAGACTATACGACATTGTTTCTACTTAAGTAAAGTGACAAAATTTGACAACTTTTGTTGACACTGCTAGAATAATATAAGATCCTGAAAAGGGCCATTCTCTAAATTCTTGAGATTTTAGAGTAACTGGTTCCTTGACATTGTATCAGAGCTCAGGCTGGCAGAGGGCTCAGGTTCGATCTCTGCCACCCCCAACATTTCTCACAATTTATCGTGGCATGAATGACAAATTTATGCCCCAAAGATGGGCGTCTGTGATCTACTCTTCGACTCATAAATGGGCTTTCGAGTGAGGGGGAGTGTTAGAATAATATAAGATCCTGAAAAAGGTTATTCTCTAACACCTCGAGGTTTTAGAGTAACTGGTTTCATGACATGGTATTAGAGCTCGGGCTGATAGGTGACTCAGGTTTGATCCCTGCCACCCCCAATATTTCTCACAATTTATGAGGGACACAAAAGACAAATTTATGCTCCAAAGATGGGCGCCCGTGATCCACTATTTGACCCATAAATTGGCTTTCGAGTGAGGGGGAGTGTTAGAATAATATAAGATTCTGGAAATGGTCATTCTCTAACACTGGTGCATGCGGTTTGTTTCCCTGACAACATTTTTTGTGTATTAGCACTTTAAGTGTTTAAAAGTTATTTCTTGTCGTTTCAGAATTTGCATTCGATTCTCGCTCACTCAATTTGAATTTGTTAGAATAAATATTCATTATAAGACATATTAACCTAGTTGGTAAAAAACATTCGTATGTATCTAATATCATGTCGATAGTTTGTCAATAATTGCCGAATAATATCAAGTAGGTAACTGATTGCGTTCAACAAATTTAAGTAAGTCATTCATTGCAATTTTGACTCAAAGTAATTATCAATTAACTTATTTCGATCTTTTCGTTAAAGTCGAAAATTGAAATTACCCAAAATTTAAAAATTGTAATATATGATGGTAGAGTTTGTTTTGTACTTCAATATGTTTACCAAAACTTTCTATTTGACTTACGAAATCATTATGAAATCTGTTTTTGATTCTCCGAACTTAAATTATATTTGAGATTTCAAAGAATTAAAGTAAGATTTTATAATGATTCCGTAAATCATATAACAATTACATTAATCTTATAAAAGCCCACAACGAGCTCTTTCCTCCAATGTTATTATTTTTGGATTTTTGCTAATTTTACTTTTCGATATCAACCGAATGTTCAAATTAAGTTAATTGATGATCACTATAAGCTCAATTTGCAATAAATAATCTACTTGAATTTTTGAGACGCAGTCAAATTTACAATAAATGATTTACTTAAATTTTGAGAAGCGGTGAGTCACCTACTTTTTATTTAACTCTTACCGGATGTGAACCAACATAGTTTATATTTCTGATTCGTTTAATCTTATTACATAATTAAAAATTAAATATAGTTAAGTTTTAAATTTATTTGTCTTACCTCATTTAGAAATTATTTAATAAAATAAATATTAACCTTACTTACAATTAATAATATCATGTTCCAAGGCACGATGACCTTGCAAGTTGCAGCAATCATTCTGGACTTCTGGTGACTTGTTTTTTTTCCCCGCATCTAACAGTAATAAAAAGGGACAGGTACCATTGAACAAAAAACTCTAGTTTTGTTTGAGTGAAAATGGCTGAATATAAATCTAGAACGATGTGATTTTTGACCCATGTAGTTATAAAATATGTCGATTAACGAGCATATCCGAATCTATTAATGCCTTATACCCCATGCAGCCGTCTGGTAACAAGTTTATAATTCAGATAAAAACAACCATTATCCATGTAAAATCTAGTACCACAATTGAATAATGCTCTGTAGATCACCTAGATCACTACAACAATGCCTATATGAAACCAGAGCTGTACATTTTACAAATACAAAATTCTCTAGATATACTTCAAGTGATAGTCCTGTGCATGTTAATTTACATTATGTAAGCAACTATAAATTGATTGAAACGAGTAAAGACATCAACTAAACAACGTTGTTTGAGCAATCAGTTATAGCATATGCTTTCTACTCCAGGAATCATTCTTCAGTAATTTTGTAACTCACTTGGTATTCTTCGTCTAGTGTCCCTATAAATTAGCTTATGCGACTACATATAGTAGCATCTAATTACAATAAGCAGCATGCAGATATCTCCCAGCACGGTCTACGAAAACTATGACCCTTATTTCCCTGATCAGCCTGTAGTCGATCGATATCTTCCAGTATGGGCTAATCTCCCTGCTTTTCGCTCTAAACCTGCATTCGTTTGGGCCGAAAATGGTTCAGCCAATGTCACTGAGAGCTCAATCCTCACCTATGAGCAGCTCAATAACTCAGTACAATCCATTTCCTCTCAACTTCTTGTTCCTCTGCAAAGAGGTGACACAGTTGTCATTCTATGTCCACCCGGGCTTCAGTTTGTCGAGGTTATTTTTGGCTGTCAAAGATCAGGCCTGTTAGGAGTTCCTATAATCCCTCCTAATCCATCTTTTACTAATAATGATTATCACCATCTTGTTAGAGTTCTTTCCCAAACAAAGCCTAAAGCAGCCATTGCGCATTCTGATTACATCACAAGTGTCCGAAAATACATATCCTCTCATTCTTCTACAAATGAGAGGCTTTGTAAGCTGCTGCGAAGCATTCATTGGATCTCTATCAATGAACTTAAAGAGAAGAGAGTGAATTTAGGATTGAGCTTTTCTACATATAATGGTTGTAAACAGGATGATGTGTACTTGATACAGTATACTTCAGGCGCAACAGGGATTCCAAAACCTGTCCTAGTGACAGCAGGAGCAGCTGCTCATAATGTTAGAGTAGCAAGAAAAGCTTATGATCTTCATCCAAACAGTGTGATTACATCATGGTTGCCTCAGTATCATGATTGTGGCCTTATGTTCTTGTTACTAACAATTGTATCAGGAGCAACATCCGTGTTAATTTCTCCAAGTGCATTCATAAGACGACCTAGGCTGTGGCTGGAGCTTATTTCTGAGTTCAAAGCTACTTGTACTCCCGTTCCCTCATTCACATTACCCCTTGTTGTGAAGCGAGGTGGGGTTGAGAAAGGAAATATTCCTATAAAACTGTGGAGTATGAAAAACTTAATTATCATCAATGAGCCGCTTTACAAGGCATCAGTAGATGAATTTGTGCAAGTGTTTAGGCCATTCGGGCTAAACCCGTTGTCTATATCCCCGTCTTATGGATTAGCGGAGAATTGTACCTTCGTCTCAACAGCGTGGAGAAGTGGCGACAATGCTAATCATTTCCCAACTTACAAGAATCTTTTGCCTAGTGCAAGGCTTGATTTGAGTGGCAGAGGTGAGAAAGAAGATATTGAAGTTATGATTGTAGACGAAGAGACATGTGAGCCTGTTGTAGATGGGGTTGAAGGAGAGATATGGATCGCTTCACCTAGCAATGGTTCAGGCTATTTAGACCATCCTTCACTAACACGAGACATTTTTCAAGGGAGGCTTAAAAATAAAGTAAGCCGGTGTTTTGTCAGAACCGGGGACAGAGGGGTTGTCCAGGGAGAAGCCAGATTTCTTTTTGTGACAGGACGATCTTCGGATGTTATAGAAATCCAGGAAAGTGGAAGGAAAGTGCATTCTCACTATATAGAGACTGCAGCATATAACAGTTGTCCAAATCTTCTACGTGCTGGCTGCCTTGCTGCATTCAAGGTCTCTAGAAGAACAATAGCTATTGTAGCTGAGATGCAGAGAAGTGAAGCAAAAATGGAGTTACTGAGAAAATTGAGTGAAGAGATGAGGAAAGCAGTGATGAAGGAAGAGAAAGTTGAAATTGGAATGGTGGTTCTTGTTAAGAGTGGGAATGTTCCAAAGACAACTTCAGGTAAAATACAAAGATGGTTAGCAAAGGATAAGCTGTTAGGAGGCAGGATGAATGTTGTATTGCAAACTAAATATAAGGACAATGATCAATATTCAAGTTCCCCGAAAACCAGAGGGAAAGAAATGACGGACAACGAGACTGATGGGGCGTTTCCTTCTCAGTCGCACGATGCAACATATCCATCTTTTCTGTCTTCACTGTAGGAAGCAGGGACAGAGATTATGTAAATAAGGATTGGCTTCTAAGACTTAATTCTGTAATTTGGATTGTATTAGAGGTTCTGCAAAAATAAGCCTCTAGTTATCAATTATTTTTACTTACAAAAACTGACCCAAGCTCTTCTTTAGTTATCAGAGAGCTAACTAAACTTTTATGTGACCGTCAATATAGATCAACTAGGCACTGTGACACTAACAGGAAGCATCACCTGGACCTAAAAGACAATCCAGAATTAACTTCATCACTAAACTAATTACCTTTTTTCAAGTATGACAAGTTACTTTTTAATTATATTTAATATTAAAATATTCTCATTAATAAATTGATATTTACAAAAAAATTAGGGTGGTACTAAATGCAGTAATAATTTGCTCCATGCAGTAATCAGGAATTACTATAATATCACTTACTTGTGCAGAGTTGACAACATACCAATATTAAATACACATTAATTAAGATATAACACATTAAAAACATACAGTTAACACATTAAACATGCACATACATATTTTTGTTTTTCTAGATACAATGAATAAATGAGTTATCAATTCATCTTCATTTTATATATTCACTCCATCTCATTTTATTTGTCAACTTTGACTCAGTCAAATTGATTAAAATTTGACCAAAATTTATTAATATTTTATAATTGAACAAAGTAAAAAAATTATATCACATAAAAGTAGATTTAATCTACTTTAATATATAATTTTTAGTTTTTTGAAATGATATCAGAATAATGTTTAATATTTGATCAAAAATTAGTCAATTTGACTTCTATAAAAAAAGAAATGTGACAATTAAAATGAGATGAAGGGAGTAAATATAAGTGATTCTTATTTTTTCCTTTAGCTTAATATGAGAGGTTTGAATAAAACTTTTTAAATTTTCCTATCATATGAATAACAGATGTACATGGTAGTTTGAGTTAAAAAACTTCATATGCTTAAACATAAGGTAACTGAATCTTTTTTCACATAATTTTTTTTTCCTAACCTTTTTAACACTATATGTGAGCAGTATGTATTTATATATTTTTTTCTATTTGCAGGTTGTTTACCCACCTTTTTTACATCTTTAAGTAGCTAAAAGATATGCATCAATCTCTCTGAATCCGCTATACATCATTTATATTATACATACATGTACTAGTGTTATATAATTAGTCTTCAAAAAATAACTTTTAGTGAAGGTAGTAACATATCTAGTTTAAAACAAAAAAACAAAAAGAATAACATGCTTGTATATAATGTGTGTACCTGTGTTCTTATAAATTTTTTAAAATAAATTTTATATGAATTATATTTTATTTTTTTTAAAAGAATTTTACTCCACCAATAGCTAAAAGATATGTATCAACTGTGAATCGGCTGTATATCATTTATATTATGCATATATGGTTATATAATTAGTCTTGCAAAATAAATTTTTAGTAAAGGCAGTAACATATGTAGGTTAAAACAAAAAAATAAAACAAAAAGAATAACATTGTGTACTCATAAATTTTCAAAAATAAATTTTATATGAATTATATTTTATTCTATTCTTTTTGAAGAATTTTACTCCACTGATTAATATTAATATATTGTTATGAATTAAGTATGAAGAATATTTAGTTATAGCATCAAACAAAATTAAAAGGCCAGATAACTTCTCCTTTCGTAATAACTTCTTTTCTCTCAAAACCCTAATGAGAGTCGGCCGTCATTCATAACTATCATTCATCCTTCACCATCCCCTCCTTCCATCAAATTCACATCCGTTCCATCCATCCTCTCATCCCGTTTCCTCCATTTCTATATCTTTAATTTCTATTATAACAGTTTTCAATAAAATCGAGATCTAAATCCTTTTGGGTGTGATCTTGTAACCGTACCCATTTTTGGGTTGTTGATTGTCCCCAATTTTTGGGTGTATGTTTTTTTTTGTGTTTTTGATTTGTTGTCATGTTGCATTAAGAATGATTTCTACGGTGTATTGGGAGATCTGGGAAACCCGCTTCAAATCTGGAATTGTGGTACTTATCGCGAGAGCTCACCTCACACAACAAAGGATTGTTCAATATATGGGGCATCTGTACCCCAACCTCAGTTGGTGTAACTGATGGATATGAACACTGGTCTATCACCGGTTTTTTATGTGCGCAGGTCAATTGTGATTTTACTATTTTCAGTGATAGTGGTGTCGACTGAATTGCTCGAGAAATTTTTGTAATCATTTTTATTATCAAGAATATTTATATTCTATCTGTTAAGCAATCTGAAAACAAAACGGCTATTTGTTTAGCTCGGTTTTTGTTTCACAATCAGGTTGTAGTTGTCAGTTTGGGGATTTGTCCCGACTGTGTTCTTATGTTTTATGTTCAATAAAATCTTATTGTTCGTCAAAAAAAAGTATGAAGAATATTTTTAAGAATAATTATTGTTTTGAATTAAGCATAATATTTTTTTAAGAATAGTTTGTAATTTATCTTTGTTTCGTTAACATGTGCTAGTATTGCTAGGGTTTGCAGTGGTATGAAATTTAAAACATAAACTTTTGTTTTATCTTCTCTTTTCTAAAAGTTGTTAATATGTGTTAGTATTTTCCTCCACTGATTAATATTAATATATTGTTATGAATTAAGTATGAAAAATATTTTCAAGAATAGTTATTGTTTGAATTAAGTATGAATATCTTTTTAAGAATAGTTTGTAATTTATCTTTGCTTTGTTAATATGTGTTAGTATTGCTAGA
Source organism: Apium graveolens (assembly GCF_009905375.1). Lineage (NCBI taxonomy): Eukaryota > Viridiplantae > Streptophyta > Magnoliopsida > Apiales > Apiaceae > Apium > Apium graveolens. The sequence continues at coordinate 277,962,984 of NC_133649.1, forward strand.
GTTAGTAATAGTGGTATGAAATTTAAAACATAAACTTTTGTTTTTTCTTCTCTATTCTAAAAGTTGTTATGAAATTCTTTATCCTTTTTTCAAAGTTATTTTGTGTTAACTTTATTTTGTAATGTTAATTTGTTTACTTTAGGTTGACACTAGTTAAAAGATTTATAATGCACTTTATAAAATGAGCAAATCATGTTTCACCTTTAAATATTTATTTTAATCTTTTTTATATAATAATATTTTATTATGTGACAAGGAATAACTAAATATAGAAAGTTATGTAAAATAATTTTGTAAAATAATAAAATTTTCATGAAATTTTTCTATTTCAATAATTGTGTACAATAATTGTATAAAATAATTTTAAAATATACAATAATAATATATTTTTTCTTGCATTTGCATACTTTTTGACATGTGATTATAATAATTTTCAGCTTGACAATGGAGGGAGGAGAAGAATTTGACGTAAGTATTTAGATATGTCAACATATGTTAAACTCAATTTTATTATATATATTAATTCTACTATTTATATTATTCTTTAAAATTGCAGGATATATATTTTAATTTTACTTCAAGTACTAAGTTGGAGGATGTTGGTCATCTATTTTAAACAGAGCAAATATTTCGGAATCGGCAAGAACTAGAAACATTTGTCAGAGAAGAATAAAAGCAGTGAAACTCAAGTTAAAAAGCGTACAAGTGAAATAAAAAGATGTCAATATCCTTTTCGTCTTAGAGGAAAAGAAATTTCTGGAGGAACGTGGAGATTGTTTGTAATTAACGGGAATCACAATCATAATTTTCCAATGTACAGCGTCGACCGTTCAGTAATGAGCAGGTTGTCCGAGAATGAGAAAATTAAAGCAAAAGAAATGACAAGAGCTCACGTGCCTCCATCTCAGATTTTGATTTCCATAAAGAATGTAAATAAGGACAATTTGACAACAATGAAACAGATGTACAACTACAGGCAGAAGATTAGGAAGGAAGAAATGCAGGGCCGGTCAGTTACTCAGCAACTTATGAGTTACTTGAATAAAGAATCTTATTTTTTCAATTATCGAGATTCATCCACTACAAACATGATTACTGATTTATTTTTTGCAAATAAAAAAGCTGTCTAGCTTTTACATCATTTTTATTATGTCTTGTTAATTGATTGCACATACAAGACTAATAAATATAAAATGCCGTTGTTAGAGATTGTTGCATGTGTTCCAACATGTAAGAATTTTATCGTCGGAGCGACATTCTTACAAGATGAGAAGAAAGACAGTTTGGTGTGGGCCCTTCAGTGCGCCAAATCTTTCTTTGATCCAAATCATCTTCCAGAAGTTATAGTTACTGATCGAGAGCTCGCCTTAATACATGCAATTGATGATGTTTTTCCAAGTGCTTATCATATGTTGTGTACACGACATATAGCGAAAAATGTGGAAGCTAGAGCAAGATTGCTTATCAGGAATCATGATTTTGCACTTGGATTTGTTGGAAACTGGAATAGAGTTGTCTATGCTGAAACAGAAAAAGATTATGAAGGAAGGCTACAACATTTTCAAAAGACTTATGCTAGTTATCATGGACTACTAAAATATGTTGATACTACATGGTTAATTCATGCGAGAAAGTTTGTGCATGCTTACACAAACAAGGTGTTACACTTTGGAAATCGTACCACAAACAAGTATTAATTTAAAGTTATCAATATTTCACTTTTAGATTTATAAGATTTATAATATTTTTTTATATAAATTTTTTCTCTCTTATGAAAATAGGGTTTAAAGTGCTCATAATTCACTGAAGAGATTTCTAAAGACATCTACCGGGAGCTTAGACACAATTTGGTTAAGAGTGCATTCATTATGGGAACATCAAGAAAATAAAATTAAATATAGTTTTGTTAGTTCATCAAATAAGGATCTCCATATTACTGTCTTACACCTAATGACACAATTAACATGTAAAATTTTTTCATATGACAATTAAGAAGATTATGAAGGAATATAGTCACCATGGAGTAGACACAAGCCCAACCACATGTGGTTGTTACTTGAGAACAACACATGGCCTCCCATGTGCACATGAGATAGAGACTACTAGATGAGAAAGGAAAAGGTATCGAGTTACATGATATTCACATTTTTTGGAGAACTCTTCATATGGAAGGTGTTAATTCTTATTCAGATGATCAGCGCACTCAATTTCAGGATGATGATGAAATTTTATTGTCTTATCTTAATATAATGATGAAACAATCATCGGAAGCAAAGAAAATGTACATTTCTCAACTTGAGAAGTTAATAAATCCTGAAAAATTTGCATTAGAAGAACCCCTCTGTTAGGGATGTAATTCGAACCGATCCGGCTCGAACTCGACTCGAACTCGACTCGATAAATTGAGCTCGACTCGACTCGAACTCATTATCGAGCTCGAGTTAAAACACATTTTCTGGCTCGATAAAAAACTCAAGTCGAGTCGAGTTTTTTTTAGCTCGACTTGAGATCGACTCGATAAACTCGAACTCAAACTCGACTTGGCTCGAACTCGAGCTCGATTATTTTTTTATAAATATTTATGTGTTTGCTAATATATGTGTCATTCAATTGTCCAATAAAATTAGTTTTACAGACTAATTTACTAGTTTTTCATAATATATCGGCATTATTACATTTTATCATATTTTGTAAAAATTTTGAATTGAATTATTTTGTTAAAATATATTTAATTATTTTGTTATAGTTAAATGTTAAAAAATATGAGCTTAATTTATTTAATTTTAAAAAATTCAACTCTAATTAGTTTAAATATACGATAAGTGCTATCTAAATTTTAAAATAAAATAATAACTTAATAACTTCAGTTTTTTAACAAAATTAATTTTAAGGGGTTTTTTCAAAAATACCAAGTTATAATATTTTTTGCAAAAATATGGTGTAAATGGAATAAGTTCGAAAACTCGTTTAAAAACTCGAAAACTCGATTAAAAAACTCGAAAAGCTCGAAAACTCGCGAGTAGCTCGAACTCGACTCGTTTATTATCCGGGTCGAGCTCAGACATAATTTTTAGGCTCAATTTTTTTTGGCTCGACTCGACTCAATTAAAAGAAGCTCGAACTCGAATTTAATAAATACAAACTCGACTCGACTCGACTCGAATTACATCCCTACCCTCTATTGTAAAAGACATGCCTGTACTTTAACAAGACTAATACAATTTGTCAACCCTAAGTAAGTTGTATTGTTATCTAAATTTGTATTTTGTACTTGTAACACATAGAGTTTGTAAAAATGCAAAGGAGCAGACTGGAGCCTTTTTCCTGAAACAGTATCAAGCCTAAGGATTCTATCTGGAAGAAGATCAAGAAGATCACGCTTCAGAAGAATTTTGAAGAAGCTTGGAGTTGAATAAATCTGTTTGGAGAAAAATACTCTAAGTCAAGATCTCTAGAAGTCACAGATTTTATGTTATAGAAAAGTCATTCGAGAACAACATAATGGCTTATCGAGAAGTCATTCAAGTTGCTGAGAGTACCGACGGATGAAGAACATCCATCGGGATAGTACTTTGGCTAGTCGATGGATAACTGCTGTTAGGCACATCCGTCAGGATACAATCACTACTCGACGGATGAGCAATATCCATCGGTATAGAAGAAATGAATGAATTCAGAGTGGAGAAGTCAGGAAAGCTACTAGAGAACTCCGGAAGATATCGACAAGCAAAATTGAAAAACTGAAGATTGGAGATATCGACAAGTCATTCCTTTACTAGAGAACTTAGAGTTATCGATAAGTCTACATTCAGTAGAGAACTCTGAGTTATCGATAAGTCAAAATAAAGATGTGAAGACTAGAGATTTCGACAAGCTGAAGACCTCTACAAGCCAAACTCAATATGGAGTGCTAGAGATCTCGATAAGCCTATGTACTTATTGAGATGTCAAGTGTTCTATTAATTTAAACTGGAGATCTCGAGGTACAGTCTCAAAGTACATAATTGCAGATCAGTTCAATATCCAAGATAAACAATCAACAAACAATCCAACAGCTGGATTGACAAGTCTACAAAAAATAGCTTGAAGAGTGTGCAAGATCAATGGTAAAGATTAACTGACAGAGGAAGATTAAAGTGAACACGGGGTGCTAAAGATATGCTAAGCCAGAAATGGAAGATTTCCTTTTCTATAAATAGAAATGACAACTATAAATAGAAATGACAAGTGACAGTTTAGAAAAGCTAATAGCATGTTTATTATCCACCGTGTAAACCAGCAGTTAACTAAGTTATAAAGTTAACACTAGTCCTTTAGTTAATTGTAACAATTTAGATCAAAATTCTTGTAACACTCTCAAGAAGAAGTTGAACTCTTTAACATCAAAGAGCTTAGAAATTTTGTAGCAAAACAGTCTTAATTTTAATATAAAATTAAGTGAGTTTTGAAGATTTGTGTTCTTTCTTTTCTGCAAAGTTTAAATTCTGCAAGAACACTTTTCAATACAAGATTTAGTTTACTTTGTTCAACCATTATCTTTCAATAAAAGCCTAAAATCAGAAAAACACATTCACCCCCCATGTGTGATTCATTACCTAACACTCTTATTGATCGAAAAAGTAAAGGTCGGCCAATAGGTAGTAGCTCCACGAAGAGAGATCCTTCTTTTTTTGAGCATGTTGAAAAAAGGTTCCCAAACATAAGTCAGGAGATAAAAGTAAAGTTCCTACGAGTGAAGAATATCTTCATTCGGAAATTCCGCAGTTTATTATTCCTTACATTCATAATTGTATAGATATTTCTGCGAATGGTAATTGTGGGTATAGATCAGTAGCTCACCAGATTTATGGGTCGGAACATCAGTGGAGAAGAGTACGTACATAATAATATGATTTTATTGAAGGGCGTTTAGATTATTGGATGAAAGTATGGCATAAAAATAAAGATGAGGCATGGTCTATGCTACGCAGGGTAAACTATTGCGAAAGTCCGTGTCCATATGAATATTGGATGTCTATGGAAGAGAGGGGTCTAGTGATTGTAACTATTTATAATGTGATATTAGTTGCTATAGACCCTATACAAATGGGTACTTGGTATTTGCCATTATATGCTCCTGAAGGTATTACAACCATTTTATTCCGGTATGTATTTATTATCTACAATTGTTATACTTTAATTATTATTCCGGTATGTACTTATTATTATCTAGAGTTGTTATATTTTAATTATTAACTCATTACAATGTATTAATTATTTACGTTATAAATAATATTTTTCAGGTTACCCTGGTGGATAATTGTCCAGTTCCAGAGATTAACGGATTTTGGTTCAAGTTTCGTGATGTTTCTGTATATGGATGGGAGACATCTTTGAAAATTAGAATCGAGAATTGGAAGTTGATACGCGTTTAAATAATATTTTGTAATTTTAAACATTTATGTATATTTAATTTTCTATAAGTGATTTGAAGGTGATTGTTTGAAACTCTAGTATATTAAATAAATTATTAAATTTCCTAAAATTTTTAATTTAGAATAATTAAGATTAAAAAATTAAAAATAATAACAAGTTATGTTAAATAAGTTATTACATAAAAAAATTATTTATACCCTTAATAGCCCGATTAGCAAAGAATTAAAATTGAAAAGTTAAAAATAATAACAAATTATGTTAAATAAGTTATTACATAAGGAAATTATTTATACTCTTAAATAGCACGATTAGAAATATAGTGACATTAGATAACCTAGATGTTTACACTAACTAACACAAATTGATTAAGTCAAACTTCATTAATGAGCTATATATCATGATATTTAATATTGACAGGGACTAATGTGTAATTGCTGATTACTGCACGGAGCAAATTTTTACTGCATTTAGCAATCATAAAAAATTATGTAAATACACATAAAATTAAAAACTACTATTCTTACCGCTTAAACAAAATTATATTACTAATCCGGGCTAAAATCTATTCTATCTATACTATATTATAATATACGAAACATTAAAAGTTTGGTTGTCAGTCGGTCGGTACTTACTGAAATTACTTAATTACTCTTACTTAATTATTCTAATTCTAATTATTGGCCGTTCAATTCTAATTCTAATTGATATTAAAGTCAACTTCCTCTGTTACTTTACCAATTTCAATTCTATTTTATATTGAACTCTATATCACTATAATTTATATTAAATTCAACTTCTTCTACCAATTTAAATTTTAATTCATATCGAGTCTATATCATTCTAACTTGTTACTTCGGGCTAAATTAAATTTAAACAAATTAAATATAATTATTAAGATTTAGTTGATATATAATGTGAATCGGGTTAAGATAAAATAATAATACTATCAATCCCCCTTAAAAAATTATACTAATGAACTTGGATAAACAAAATAATAAATTTTATTTATCCATTATAAAAAAAATACATTATACAATTGATTCAGATTAACACAAAACTAAAATAAAAAATACAATTCAACCGACAAAAAAACATATATACTAATTATTTAGTCTAAAATAAAATTATCTTATTGATCCAGACTTTAAAAAAATTAGAACTAAACTAATAATAATTAATTTGATTTCGTCGGTGTATTGGGTATCGAGCTAAAATAAAATAATATAAATCACTGTCCGAGATAAATCAAATTAATATTACACTAAGTATAATTCGTATTCTATTCATGTGAAATAAAGAATCAAACTTCATTTAAAACATAAATATTTTTTTAAAATACACTAAGAATTATAAATAAAACTATATCGTTCAATCAGTAATATTTTCTTTTTTCACATATCTTTATAGAGTTATAGTTACTCGATTAAGTAATCACCATGGTAAAATAATATATTTTTTCATGTTACAACATAATGGAGACATTATATTTATATTCTCAATAAAATAATAATTTCATTATAATAATATTTCCCCCTTACCAATGTTATCACTTTAAATAAGTTTAAATGTTCTAAAATATTATGAACATATACGTTTATTTATATAATTATCATGAAGTCATATCATTTAAAGTTTTAAATGAACAAAATTAAGAATTCAATTCAAGTATTTTTTTAAAAATTATGTAATATTAAAAAAGATCTGTGCAGTCCGTGCATCGCACGTGTTTTAAGTTAGTACAAAATAAAAAAAGGTAGATATAGTTAGTTGATTTTGTGGTATCAGACTTTAACAAAAGAACAAAATAATAAATACTACTAAGGTGATTAAAAAAATTATACTATTAAATCGGACTAAAATAAAATTAAAATTGAAAGGTCATTCGTTAGTCAATCTAATGACATCGTATTAAAACAAAACAATAAACACTACTCATCCGAACTAAAATATTATAATATTCAATCTGGGTCAAAATAAAATTAAAAATAAAATAAATAACAATATTTATATTTGGTTGACATAACGTGTTTATATAGTTACTTTTTTTCTTCCAAGTCTAAAATATCCATACTATTTTTATTAAAATATAACATGAATAATATGTTAGTTGTATAGTAACGTCATACTAAAACAAAACAATAATTAGAGAAAAAAAAACATTTATGTAGTTAATCTAAGAAAAAACAAAATTAAAAAAAAATTAGAGTAACAGAAATAAAATAATATACAATTTTATCTGGGCTAAACTAAAATAAGATATGAACAAGTTTCATATCAAAAAAATTTCAATTCAATTTTTTTTAAAACATGTAATATTAAAAAAACAATTGTACAACTCACGAAATCTAAACATACATAATTGTTTCTATATTTCTGACATAAATCCCTAATATATAATCAATCTCACGATTCAGTCATGACTAATCATATTCACTCTTATGATGAGATTGAATGATAGATGTGTATGACAATTAAGGCGTTTGTTAATAAAAGAATAAAAGAAAAAAAAATAAGATATTTTTTTTGACGGACAAAGTGAAAAATTCATTAAAACATTGAATCTCAGCCGGGACAAATTCCCGAATTGTCAATTACAACCTGATTGTGAAACAAAAATCAAGCTAACTAAATAGCTATTTTGTTTTCAGATTGTTTAACACATACAATATTCAAATTCTTTAAAATAAAAAGTATTACAATGACATCTCGAGTAATCCAATGTACAACAATTCCAAAACTAGTAGTAACATAATTGACCTTCACATAAGTAACATCTGTAGCCCAATGTTCAAAATTATCAGTTATATCAACTGATATTAGAGCAACAAATGCCCATAAAATACGAACACTTTTTTTTTATGAAAGGTGAGCTTTTCCGATATCCACCACCGTCCCATATCTGATACAAGCCTTATAGATCTCCAAAGATATCATATAAATCCTTCTTAGAGCGACTACCAAAACCGACAGTAAAAGACAGAAGAACATCACGACATAAAATACTAACATCCCAAAAAGATGGGCACGGCTAACAATCTTGATAACAAGGTACTCGACAAGATCTCACCCGAAAGGGATTATAACTTGGTTTAATTGAAAAAAATAATAGATAAATAAAAGAGAGGATGGAAGATCGAAAGGGACTTTATCGATTGATGGATATAGGTTGAAGAATGGAGAAGTGGTGCCTAGAACTCTAATTTCAGGGGTCACACTCTCAAAACCCTAAAGTAGTGTTATACCTCCACACTACTAATATTAAGAAAAAAAAGATATTTAATTCCTGTTCTTACTGGGAGAAGGGCATGTTGTTGCTTCTCATTTGATCTTTCTTTTATCGTAGATAACCCGCAGCCGCTACCCTACGTGTGTACTGGGTAAACTCTACAGGCTCCCGCAATAGTCTGCAAATCACGTGAACCATGAAAAACTGCATTTTGCTTCTCATTTGATCGATAGAAAGAGAGACCCTATTAAAATAGACTTTAGTTGATTTACATTTTTTACGATTTGTTTTATGTATATTATATTTAAAATTTGCTTTTATTTTGAAATAATTATCTTTTTTAATTAGAACATGTCTTTCTAAATTTAATTATTTTTTTATTTATCCCAACTAAAACACTTCTTTTTCCAAAAACATTATCATCAAATTTATAATAATACTATGATGGTTAATAGCTAACCAATTAACTTTTTCGGTCAAAATATGTACATTTTTTATTCAAGTTTACCAAGTTGCCATTGTTTCCCAAAAATAAGATCAGCAATGCAATTCAATAAAATAATAATTTTACCATTACTATACCGTTATATAAAAAACGAAACTATAAAAGTTTTAATGATAGTCGTTCTATACACTTCTATTTTATCCATCCTCTAAATTTAGAATTACATTTAAATAAGATACCCTAATAAATAACTTAATATTGACAGTGTAATTATATAAATATAAACAAAATTATAATCTTTTTAATGGTCTCAAGTTTAAACAAAATAAGTATATTATTCACTTTGGTTAAACAAAATTACATTATTGATCTCATCTTAAATTAAAAAAAAATAAAAATAAAACATAGTTATCCGGATTTCCTGGTACGGGCTAACAAAATAATAAGGCTAACAAAATAATAAATATTGCTTATCCGGCTTAAAAAGTATACTACTGAACCAGGCTAAAACAAAATTAAAATTTGAAAGGTAATTTTTTGGCCGATATGATGTTAGGCTAATTAAAACATAATAATATACACATTTACCCTAGCTAAAAAATTATACCATATATACAAGTTTAAACAAATTAAATCAAATCCCGAGAATAATAAGTTAAATTTCGTCGGTATAATGGGTCTTAGACTAAAATAAAATAATGTATTAAATTAATTCAGGCTAAAACAAGACTAAAATTAAACTAGGGGTATTTGTATTATTGATCAAGGTTAAAATTTATCATTTAAGTAAAACATAATTATTGTCCGTATCCAAACCTACAAATATCAATAAAAATATATAGCAGAGTCAATAATATTATTATATATAATACATGTTATTTCAAAAATATCACTATGATATATGTGTATATAAAATTATTGTCAAATCATATTATTAATTTTTTAAAATGCCAAATTTCATATCTTAGAATTTCAATTCAAATAAAATATATAATTTAAAAATAATCTGTATTGCACATGTAGAAATAAATTATATGCTTAGAGAATATAGTCACATGGACATAGGCTTCCATTTTTAGGTAAAATTTTAGCCGGCTTTGTTGCTAAATTGCATATGTGGAGACTAGGGCTGAGCAAAACCGAACCGAAACCGAAAAATCGAACCGAACCGTGCTAATTTGGTTCGGTTCGGTCCTAAATTTTTCAGAAATTCGGTCTATTCGGTCCGGACTGAATAGACCGATATAAAATTTGGTTCGGTTCGGTTCTTTTAACAAATATTTCGGTCCGTACTGAATAGACCGAATAAACCAAATCATAAATACTTTAATTTCATATTATATATATTTTACATATATCTTAAAAATTATAATCAAAATTTTTAATTTGTAATTATATTTATGGAGTATTAGAACTCTACATATCACATTACTTTGATTATATTTTAAATTTTATAATTTGTGATTTAATTTTTAATACAATTTTCTTTTTAAAAAAAATTTTGGTCTATTCGGTCCAAAACAGGACCGAACCGAATTATTTCGGTTCGGTTCGGTTCAGTCCAAAATATAACTTCGGTCCGGTTCGGTTCAAGAAAAAATGACTATTCGGTTTTTCGGTTTATTCGGTTCGGTAGACTTGTATTGCACGTTTTGAAACTGACCCCAAACCTGAATTTTTTAAGGATATATATCATTTCAATATTAGCACGCTCAAACTAAACCATTAATCAAAAATCACTTTTAATCTCTGGTTGTAGTTTGGTAGCTTGAACTCTAATAATTGTACTTTTAAACAAAATTTATAATTAAATATAATAGTAATTATGTAAATTAGTATAAAATTGGAATCCAATTAACAATCTAAGTAATTTTAAAATTAAAATTTTATTATTAAAATATATAACCTATTTAACCGGGTCGGATATATATTTTACATAATCTATTTATCATGTCAGTTTATGAACTTATTTATTTTAAAATTTGATTATTATAAATAATTCTTATACTATAATTAAAGATATATTCCCTTATACATATTCAGACATAATTACCCTTTTAACAACTATCATTGATAAAATATTATAATAAAATTAATAAAATAACTATTTTTAAAACAACCCTGGAAAATTATTTTTAGTATAACTTTTGAATATGATTTTATTTAACATGTTTACTAAATTTCATATTTCCAATTCCAGAATGATTTGTTCCTGTGAGTCATTTGTTCTTTGCTCACTTGTTGAGGCAACTGGAGTTTGAGATCTTGGTTCATCATTAGATGTTTGGCTTTTATTTACATTTAAAGCACTTGAGCCATCTATAACATATCCTTGACCAGATCTCAATGATTTCCTTTGAATCATTTCTAGTTCATATGTTATAAGAATTCCATATAGAACTTCCAGTATTATTCTGCTCAAATCTCTCCCTTCTCTGATTGCTGAGATTTTCTGTTCCAAATGATCAGGGAGAGTAAGCAAGAACTTTAGGTTCACTTCTTCAGCTTCATAGTATTTGTCATGAAGTTGCAAGTCATTTATCAGCTTGTTAAACCTTTCAAACACATTTGTTATACTTTCCTTTGGTTTTGCCATAAAACCCTCATAATGTGAAATTAGTATCCTTCTCTGATTTGATCTAACTTCCTCAGTTCCCTCACAGAGTATCTCAATCTTTTCCCATATTTGCTTGGTAGTGTCACAGTTGACAATGTTGTTGTACATCACATTGTCAAGCGACTCAATCAATATTAATTGCAAGCTACTATCCAGGAAAACTTTCTCTTTTTCAGGTTCAGTATACTCAGAAGGATCTTTTGGAGCATAATGAGCTGGGATAACCATGTCTCCATCTATAGATTCCTCAACTCTAACCACAGGAGTGAATGGCCCATTCTTGAGGATCTGAATATAGAGTGGATTGGCCATCCTGATAAACAACATCATTTTCTTTTTCCAAAGAGTGTAGTTAGCTTTGTCAAAGATAGGAATTTTGATGCTACTGATTTTATGTGTATTCATTCTTCCAAGATCTTGAATCTGTTTACTTTCAGATTTTGCTCTGATACCACTTGTTAGGAAATGAATAATACACGAGGGGGGGTAAATGTGTTTTACTGTTTTTGGGCTTTTCTTGAATGTTTATGGTTGAACAAAGTAAATTAAATCTTGTAGTAAAATGTGTTCATGCAGAAATTAGGAATGTTTTGCTACAAAATTTTTATATTAAAATTAGGAATGTTTTGCTACAAAATTTTTAGGCTCTTTGTTGATAAAGAGCCTAGCTTCTCCTTGAGAGTGTTACAAGAAATTTGATCTAAATTGTTACAACTGACTGAAGGACCAATGTTAACTTTATAATTCAGTTAACTGCTGGTTTACACAGTATACAATAAGACATGCTATTAGCTTTTCTAAACTGTCACTTGCCATTTCTATTTATAGAAAAGTAGATCTTCCATTTCTTGCTTAGCATATCTTTAGCATCCTGTGATAATTTTAATCTTCTTATGTCAGTTAATCTTCACCATTGACCTTGCACATTCTTCAAGCTACTTTTTGTAGACTTGTCAATCCGGCTGTTTGGATTGTTTGTTGATTGTTAATCTTGAATATTGAACTGGTCTTTGATTTTGTACTTTGAGAATTTTACTCGAGATCTCCAATTAGGCATATAGAGATTTTGACATCTCGATAAGTATAATGACTTATCGAGATCTCTAATGCTCTAGTAAATTTGACTTATAGAGGTCTCTGAGTTCTCGAATGAAACTTTAGCTTATCGAGATCTCTCAGCATCATATCTTCACTTTATCTTGTCGACAACTTAGAGTTCTCTTGTGAATTTTGACTTATCGATGTCTCTGAGTTCTCTAGTCGATTTTGACTTATCGATAACTCAGAGTTTTCTAATGAATGTAGACTTGTCGATAACTCTGAGTCTCTAGTGAAGAAATGACTTGTCGATATCTCCAACCTTCATGTCTTCTTGACTTGTCGATATCTCTCTGAGTTCTTTAGTAGCTTTCCTGACTTCTCGATAAGTCATTTGGAGTTCTCGAATGACTTCTCTATAACACTAAATCTGTGACTTGTAGAGATCTTGACTTAGAGTATTTTTATCCAAACAGATTTATTCAACTCCAAGCTTCTTCAAAATTCTTCTGAGGCGTGATCTTCTTGATATTCTTCAAGATAGAATCCTTAGGCTTGATACTGTTTCAGGAAAAAGACTCCACTCTGCTCCTTTGCATTTTTACAGACTTTAAATGTTACAAGTACAAAATACAAATTAAGATAACAATACAACTTACTTAGGATTGACAAATTGTCTTAGTCTTGTTAAAGTATAGGCATGTCTTATACAACAATCTCCCCTAATTTGTGAGAAGATTGCTTAACACAAATTCATGTCTGTTAACAAGACTAACCCCAAGTTTAACGTATTATGAAAAGTAACAGTTCATTATTCTCTTTAGATCAGATGTCCATTTAGCTTTGCTTCACACTTTGATCAGGAACACTAATGATATTATTATCTTCAGTAATCTTTGAAATTATCACTTATATATTATAATCTCCCCCAACTTGTTCATTATAAAATTATGCACAAGTTCTGATTGATGATGTCAAAACACTAACTAAATGCAGAAGTCAATCTCCCCATTTTGTCTTCTTTGGTGAGTTTAACAAACTTTATTATCTGCATCAATATTTCCCTTGTAAAGTTTGTACCGCCAGTGCATTTAGATTTACTCTTCTCCCCCTATCAAGAAGAGAGTATTATTGTCTGGAAACATCCAATAGCTGTTTTTGCATTTAGATATATTCTCCCCCTTTTGACATTATCTCTAGGTGGAAAGATTCAGCTAGATGCACATTGTTCAAGCTTTTGTCACTGTCCATTTAGAACACTATCTGCAGCTGCAAGCTTCAGTGATTTCTGTAGTGATGAGTTCAACAAGTAGGATAGGAGACTTTACTTAGACCTGCAGAAAAAGTCTTTTAGTAACAAAAGTCCTAAACTCTCTATTCTTTTAAAGTAGTCTCACTACTTCACACTGCACCAGTCTCATGACTTTTAAGAGTCAAAGTTTCCTCACAAGGATTACTAAATCCAGACACTCATCTACCTCTCATTTTTCCAGGAAGGATCCGGCCTCTCTTATTTTCTGTTTTTCTCTCAATCTTTTCTCTCATCCTCACATGAAAGGATCAAATGTTGTTTGACCTACAGAAATAAGAGGTGGCTAAGAAGAGTTGTATGTGATCATATGATTACGGGTGATCCATATAGGTCTAATCATACTCATTTCATCAGAAGAGTAAGTATGCATTTCATACCTTGTGGGATTCTGAAGAAGCAGCTGATTAATTTAACATTAATATGCAGCTGCATCTTTCATCAGTTTTAACTGTTCTCACAGTGTTCTCAGTGATTCTTCCTTCATCACCATTTTGAGGTAATGGTTCTTGTGTGGCTGGAGATTCAAGAGTTGTTGTATGACTTTGACATCCAGGTTCTTGTGTACTCTACTCCACTGTATGAATTTTGAGCTTCTATTAACACTATTTGTTGTGCAGTTATGTGAAGTATAGGTTCTTGTGGAACATGGATCAGGAAATGATATTGTTGTTATGCCCCATTAAGACATAGGTTCTTGTGTGCATGATCCAGGAAGTGAAAATGTTTTGATAGTCTCATCTACATGTCCAAGAGTAATCTCCTTTACTCTCTTTTTGCTTTGCTATTGTAGGAACTTCTTACAGTTTTCCTAAGAAAATCTTCCTTAAGTCTAACATCACAGGGTTGATGAGCTTCTGTGAAGACCAGTATTAGATGAAGTTCTGGTACTCCCTCAATCTCATATTATGTGTCTTCTTTAAATTTGTGCCGGTCAAATTGACTTAAGTTTGACTGAAATTTATTAATAATTTATAATTGAACAAAATAAAAAAATTAAATCACCGGAAAGTAGATTTAATCTACTTTAATCTATAATTTTTAGTTTTTTGAAATAATATACGAGTAATATTTAATCGTTAGTCAAAAGTTGATAAATTTGACTTCTATAAAAAGAAATGTGACACATAATATGAGATGGAGGGAGTACCTTCTTTGCAGATGAATCAGAATAGCCTTTGTAAGCATCTTGGACATGAAGGGTTGTTCTAGACACATAGCGGTTCTGATTCAGTAAGCACAAGTATCCCCTTCATGAATTCTGTAGGTTTTAGATAAGCATGAGGATCTTAGCTTATTACATCATTCTCTTCTCAAACAACAAAACAAAGGAAGAACATTTTATGAGGTTTCTGTCCTTTTGTAAAACAGGTTCCTTTCGAGAGTCACCTGAGTGGGTTTGTGTTTGAGTTTGTGTTTAGGTTGCCGTGCTTGGGTGAACTGCAGTTGGGTTGTGAAAGATGCATTATCTGCAGCTTAGCACAAATCCTGTTGAGTGATCCATAGATCTCAAAAATCTTGTATTTAACAAGTTTCTTGCAATTATAAGAAAATTCAGAGAATTTTGCAAAAAATTGATTTTCAAAGATTTTTACATACAAAAGTTAAGGAATTTAAACCAAAATCAAGAATGATTTTGTGTAATATTCTACTTTACTTATCCGTTGATATGTTTGATGCATCAGTTGAAACCAAATGTGTTATCCCTGCTTCGAGTGATTTGTCTGAGTTTCCTGTTATTGTCTTGAAGAGATTGTGTTTAACCTGGACTGCATTGAACATATGTAAATTTATGATGATTAGTTTGACATATGCAGTGAAAGATTTTCAGTTGCATGCAGTATTACAGGAATGATAATAATCAGTTAAAATATAAAAACATAGCAAACAAGACACAAACAGCTTTGAAATAGAGAAGATGAAAGATTTTCATTAATATAGAAACGTAGTACAGGATGATTTAGATTCCAACAATTAAACCCTAATCCTAACTACTCTAGTTTCTGCTTCTTCTCTGCTTTAATCCTCCTTGCCCTGCGTTGATACACTCCAGACATGGAGTGTGCAAGAGAAATGATTCTCTCTTGCAGCTCCAGAGCAGCAAGGCGTTCCTGCTCAGCCTCCAAAGCACGTCTCTCCTGTTTGAACGAGACTTCACCCTCGAAAAATAGAAAATTTATTTGATCATCCCAAGAAAGTTCTTTAAAAAATTCAACGGGAACATCAAAAGGACTGCAGACTATCCTTCTGATGCACACACGAAGCCCAACAGAGTCATAGTAGACCTTGTTATCAACCAAATGAAGGGCTGGTAGATAAACGCCATTGTTTAGCTTGAAGAATACAAGATCAGCCATTTGAGAGATTTGAACAATATGAGGGTTTGGAGTTAGGATGTTTGTTGAGAGAAAAAGTAGTGATGAATAATGAAGAGAGAAAGATTTGAATTTATAGAAGGAGAAAAGAAACCAAGAGACACTTGAGTTGCCCGGTTAATAAGTGTTATAATCACATAAACACACTTTACGCGTACCTAGGCAGTTAAAAGTGACTTGCCTTTCTATATTAACTATTCCCCATGCAAGTACTCAAGAACACTTACACAAAAAGTAACCCTTCCTAGGAGCAAGAGATATTCCACTGGCTCACTAATCAAATCAAATACTCCGTACTGAGAAAGATTTATTTTGAATAAATTCAAAACACATAATTAGCACATAGTCAAATAAATTCAACTATTATCTGTATTCTCAAAACATCACGTATAATATACTAGTCTACTTACATTAGACTAACATATTCCACATTTGATCAAAAATATGCACATAAGCACGTAAATGTGTCATAAGTCTGAGTAATTATAGATAAAGCAAATGACTTAATAAAAAATCTGAAATACGCATTGGGATTTATTCGAGAAGTCATTTTGAATATTATACGCATATACGAGAAGTTATTTTAAGTTCTTGATTAAAGAAGTAAAATAAGCTTATCGACATGTCTTATAAATACTCAATTTGTCCAAAAAGGACTGATAAGTTCTGAATTTTAATCAATATAAAATTAGAACATATTTTATGTCAAAAGTATTTTGCTGAACATAATTTATGAATTAAATTATTCCAGTTTTTCATACTTTTTGCTTCTTTTGATCTGTTATTTATTAACTTCATATATTTAGGATATGAATTAATAAATATACAGTTTACTTAGAATTTTGAAAAATTCCAAGTTAAAATATGTATCGAGAAGTCTGGGTATTTATAGTATAGACAGATGACTTGTCGAGAACTCAAAAATAGACGTTTGGAGTTTGCATATCGAGAAGTCATTTTTAAGAATTGAAATACATATCGAGAAGTCATTTTAAATTATTTTTATAGAGAACTAAAAATATACTTATCGAGATGTCAAATAAATACCCAGTTTGTCCAAAATTGGACTAAATTAATTCCAACTTTTATTTGAATAAATTCAAAATAAAATTAAAATAACTTTTCCCAAAATAATTTATTAAATTAAAATATTTCAGTTCCGAGTTATTGATAAGTCAAAAATTGTACTTGTAGAGAACTCTGTGAAATAACACTACTTGTAATTATACGGAAAATAATTATTAAATCTGTAAATCATTATAAAAATCATATAACAATCCAAAAATTAGCAGAAAAATATCATAATTATCTATACTTTATTCTGGACATATTACAAATTAAAATACTCAAATAATATCACATATAAACATCCAAACATCAATTCCAATTATCATATAATTCACTAAAATTCACATAAAATCACATAAACAATTTCAAATAATAATAATATTAATATTATCTGAAAATATGGGATATTACAATCTACCCCCCTTATAAGGATTGCGTCCTCGGAATCAACAGAAGAAAGCACTACGGGTTTTGTTACCAACTTCCCAATCTTGCATACACATTTTTTCTCAAAATTTCAGATGAACTTGAATTCCTTGTATAACATAATGATCATGGAAACTTCACTCCACACCACTGTTCCATCCATCTCCTTTGACCAATTCCTCAATAGAATCACTTTTACTGATTGCGAGAAAGAAGAATAGAGAGGAAGATAGAGAGAAAGAAAAGGAAAAAGAAAGAGAGATAGAGTTAAATAGAGAGAAATAAAGAGATAGACTGACTTCGTTATATGCCACAAATATTCTAATTGCATTGCAATCCACTGTTGCTGTTGGTAATCCCCTCACCTAGCCTTACTTTGACTTGACCAAGGTAACTCAGCCCAACTTGATTAGCATACCTTTGAATATTTCAGATGATAAAATCAAGGAATTTCAAAGAGAAAAGAATTTTATATCATAACGGGACCAAAATCTGAATTTGTGAAAAAAGTATTGTTAAAAATAAAAGAATAACTGAGAGAATAATATGATCATATGAACTTGGTATTGTGTGCCCAAATTAAGACACTACTAAAGGTTGTAATCCTTCTTATAGTCACAACACACACAAGTGATGGCGTCCCATCCAACTCCTATCATGCAGACGGGTATACCTTGTGTCCCCTATAATGAGGGTTGTTCAGCTAAGTCAGAATAAAAGAATATCAAAGGAATCCAAAATCAAATGAATAAAACTGAAAAGATCTCAAAGTTGACATTTCTGAAGGAAATGAAATCCAGAGAACAAAATTCTGGCACCAAATGAGCAAGTGGTGCCACATCACCAATAAACTATCTGCCATATAAGAAAAGGGGAAGTTAAATTATCATAACTTGGGAGAGCTATAAAAACCTGAAAATAGGTTTCATGACAACCTCTGGCACAGTACGTGATTGAAAATGGGTGTTATGGACTATGTCTTTCAACAGATACCTCTTTTTGAGAGATGATAAAAGAATTTATAGAAATATAAGGTATTTCCAAGGTGACGTATCTTCTTTTTGAACTCTTCTGTTGACTCGTCATCCGATTCTAGATACTTCTTCACGTTCCAAGGATATCGATAATCTCCATTGTCGTCGAATCGTAGCCTCGGAAGATTCCATAATAGAAGTTTGCAGCTTCCCAGAGTTCCATCCAGTTGAACACAACCATCTCGAACGAATGTGCCTATCTTAACTTACTCGTTGGTACTATATCCAATAGTCCAACAGGAACTCGATATGAGCTCAAACGTCCTCATATAGCTATATACACTCCTACATAGTCTCGTTTCTAGTTTACTATAACCTCAACTCTAATACCAACCTGTAACGCCCTCAAATCCGGTGTCAGAGGATTTGGTCGTCACTAAGAAACCTCAATCCAAAACAATGTGTTTAATCAATATACAAATGCCAGTGGAAGATATTTATCATCTATGACCCCAATTAATCCAAGATCTTTTAAGGTTACAGTTCTAAAAACAAGAATTCCAAACTCTATAAATAATTTTCCACTTTACTTTCAAACACTTTTCAATAATTCCAAACCTTAAAACTTAACCCGCTAGCATAACTTCGAAAAGAAGTATACTAGGCCTAAAAATACAATACACAACTATAATATAATATAATATAAACAACTTTATACAATAGAATTTACACTAGTCCGCAAACCCTGGACCAACCACCTTCCAAAAGCTTCTTCCTTTGCTTTCTCGAATTACGCAGCTAAACAGCGCAAGCTAATCCTCACTGGAGGTTAAATTTAAAAACAGGTAAGTATGAGTGGAAGAAATGCTCAGCAAGTTCAATATCACATATATGGGGTTGTTTTGATATAAAACTGACATCTGCACTAGAACAGAAACATTTAAAAATATAATTGTTGAGTCAGAAAATTTATTAAAGAATCAGATAGTTATTTTTCAACTGTATTCAAAACCTTTTGGATAATTTCGAGTGAAATGATTCAGCAATACTTTGAATCTTGATGAGAATAAAACTCGTAAAACAGTGTTTACAAAAATATCGTAAACAGAAATAACATGAAACAATGATTATAGAGTGGATCATAAACTCATTCAAAACTCAACCCTTGATATTAATATTCATTTTGATGTCATATCAAAATTAGATATAAATACGAACTTTGATGCTCATAACCTACCCGCGCTAAAATATAGAAGTCAACATCAATCATCTGCATTAATACCACCTTTGATATTTAACAACAACTTAAATATCAACATCAATCAGTAACTGAATTAAAACTGTATTTCACCTTTATTCAAAACCAAAAAAGTTGATAAATCATTTTTCTATGATTGTCAAAACAATTTAATAATTTAGATTGGAATTCTCGAACGACGATGTGTTGCCGCCGATGATCAGCCGCAGAGTAACACCGGTATGCCGAAGCATATCCAACTATACAAATGGGGCACCCAAGGCACATATCGGCTTGAAGGTATTATATCATGTATAATACCTAAATCTCTGTTGGACCACCGCCACGGCCTCTTAAGTAATTTGTGATCATCCAATCTTAAAACCTTTTATTGAGAGGGGCCATAATAATCGACACCCTTATAAAATTTTATTCGCCCATTCACTTGGGTAGAAAACCCAAAATAATAACATCTTTCTCAAAATCCATAACATTTATAAATCCGATAATTGGATAAGTAAAACACTTGACTATTCTAAACATAGAATATCAGATGAGTATTTGCATAATAAGCATTTAATTCAGCGATATGTAAAATATTTATCTATTCTTAACTAGGAATAGGGAAAGCGATACTTGCATAATAGGATTCAGAATATAAATCACTTGAACGATAAGTGAAGTCAGGGGTACTTACCTTTGAGATTTAGTAGTTAGTCACACTCGTAAAGACGCATCTATTCTGAAATTCTGTCTCAAAACATCTCTGTCTTTCTTTTCAACACTTTACTGATATGCTATTCCTGTGATTGCTAGAAGCCAGATACCCAATACCATTCCATCTTACTCTTTACCCAACGTCTTATCCTGATCAACTCGAATGATCCGCATCTATAATTAAAAGATCACACTTTAATCGTTTAAACGATAATTACTCAATGAACTGCGCGTCAAAATCCTATTGTCTACCCATATGATAACGCACACATAAAGAAAATAGTCCAACACAAGACTCTTGACTCACGTACACACGTAATTCATATAACATATGTTAGGAATTTGTTGTGTACTTGATGATAAGCTAAACAAAGTACCTTAGTAGATTTAGCTTAGTGAATTTTGTAGCACCTGACGGATGACCAATTATAGTCCGGACGGATGACTAATTGATATCCACCGGATGAGTAGCTTATGTAAAAATAAGTACTGTAGCACATTTCTGCAAACAACTTTGTATAGATTCTGTAGTAGCTTATGAATCATGTAGACTACTAGTAGATGTGCAGAATAAGTTGATTAAACATAAATATAAGACGTCTTGTAATTCTGCACAAATGAAATGGAGTCAAGTGATAAATGGCTACCCGACGGATGATCAACAAAGCTACCTGATGGATGATCAACAAGGCTACCCTACGGATAACAAGCATGTACCCGACGGATGATCAATTCAAGTATCTATTATCAGTGACAACACAGTCACATGCGTTGGGTGTTTATAAAAAGGGATGTGGCAGCCTGTTTAACAGGGTTTTTAGAACAAAGAAGCATTACCATTTCCATGCTATTTTGATATTGAGATATTGAGCAAGTCAGGAAGGACAAAAAGACCACGAATATTTAATTCAATAGAGTTGATGGTGACATGTTTGACAACATCATCAATTATAAGACAGCCAAGGAGGTTTGGGACACCATCCAAATTATCTTTGATGGTACTGAGCAAGTTAGAGAAAATAAGATGCAGCTGCTAATTCAACAATATGAGCACTTTCATTGTGAAGACAGTGAAACCCTCACTGACATATTTAGTAGGTATCAAAAGCTACTAAATGCTCTAAAGTTGCATGGAAGAGTCTATCAGACAAAAGACTCCAATCTCAAGTTCCTTAGATCTCTTCCAAAGGAATGGAAACCAATGACAGTCTCACTGAGAAATTCTTAGGATTACAAGGAGTTTACTTTGGAGAGACTGTATGGCATCCTGAAAACTTATGAGCTTGAAATAGATCAAGATGAGAGGATGGAGAAAGGAAAGATAAAGGAGGGTCCATAACACTTGTTGCTGAGTTGGAAAAGGAGAAGGAAGTGAAGATAGAAGCTGTTGAGTCTACTACAAAGGTCTTTGAAAACAAGGGCAAGGGGCTGGTAGCTGAAAATGAAGATTCTATGAGCCAAGATGATATGGATGATATTGATGAACATCTTGCATTCCTTTCCAGAATATTTGCCAAGCTCAAGTTCAAGAAGAACTTTCGAGCAGCCAAGCCAAATAGAAACATGGTGGATAATTTTAAATTCAAATGTTTCAAATGTGGCTTGGCAGGGCATTTTGCCAGTGAGTGTAGAAAGTCAGATTCCAGCAAGAAGAAGTTTGAGCCAGTGGATTATAAACAGAAGTATTTTGAGTTGCTCAAACAAAAGGAAAGGGCTTTTATTACACAAGAAAATGACTGGGCATCAGATGGTTTGGATAAGGATTAAGATGTCAGCTATGTGAATCTAGTCCTAATGGCCAAATCTGATGAAACAGAAACAAGTTCTTCAAGTAATCAGGTAATCACCACTAACCTAGCACATTTATCTAAAGATGAGTGTAATGATGCAATTAATGACATGTCTACAAAATTATATCATTTGCGTGTTACACTTAAGTCTCTCACTAAGGAAAATACTAAAATCAAAGAAAACAATCTATTTTTAAGTAAGAGGAATAATGTGCTAGAGTCTCAGTTTATTGAATTTGAGAAATTGAAAATAGAATGTAAGATTGCTAAGGAGGAATTAACTGAGTCTTTGAAGAAAGAAGAGATTTTGAAGAAGCAACTTGAACGAGAAGA
Source organism: Apium graveolens (assembly GCF_009905375.1). Taxonomy (NCBI): domain Eukaryota; kingdom Viridiplantae; phylum Streptophyta; class Magnoliopsida; order Apiales; family Apiaceae; genus Apium; species Apium graveolens. Next base: position 277,985,954 of record NC_133649.1, read on the forward strand.
GGAGGTGATTAAGGCAAGGAAATCATCTAGAGATGTTCATGCTCAAATCACCAAAGTTCAAGGTATTGAGTCCTTTTGTGATGCAGCCTGGAAAAAGAGTAAGGAGAATCTGGAATCCAATTTGGTTGAATGATTGCTAACAAATGTGGACTCGATAGATGATGAGAGTCATCCGTCGGATAATCAAAAGGATTATCCGTCGAGTGACACAAATCCTCATTCGTCAGCTGTGAGCAAACCTGTGAGTAAAGCCAAACTTGCCAAGTTAAATGAAAAGTATGGATCAGTTTCCAAAAACTTTGTTCCAGGAGAATCAAGTCAAGTGAAGAAGGAGAAGAAAGTGAATGTTGGTCATTTGTCTATCAAGCAATTGAATGACAAATTAGAAAATATTGAGGCTAAAATAGAAACTAAAAAGAAAAACAATATAAATGGGAAAGTAGGGATTACCAAACATAACAACTACACACCTGACAAGTATGCTCCTAGAAAAATCTGTGTTAAGTGTGGCAGTGTTAATCATTTGTCTGTTAATTGTAAACTTGCCATTACTACTCCTATATCTGTACCATCTTATTTTCCCAACATGAATGCCATGCCTTCTATGCATATGAATGCTATGTCTGCACAGAATATGAATGCACAATTTGCTAATATGCCATTTGCACCTAATCCTTATTTTGTTGCATTTAGTATGCCTAAAATTTCATTTAGCATGCCTTACTGGAATAACATATTTGCAAACAGCATACCTTTTCCTTTTAATCAAAATATGCATGATAATTCTGCTTTAATGACTGGTTTCAAAGGTCCAACTCAGATGACTAAGGATGAATCTGATATCCCCAAGTCAAATGAAATCAAACGTAAGAAACAAAAGAAGAAAGCTAACAAGGCAGGACCCAAGGAAACTTGGGTGCCAAAATCAACTTGATTTGGTTTTGATGTGTGCAAGGAAATAGAAAGAATTTGTGGTACTTGGATAGTGGTTGTTCAAGACACATAACTGGAGATTCTACCCTGCTCACAGAGTTCAAGGAGAGAGCTGGCCCAAGTATTACTTTTGGAGATGACAGCAAAGGTTATACAGTGGGATATGGCTTGATTTCTACAAACAATGTCATCATTAAGGAGGTTTCCCTAGTGGATGGTCTCAAGCATAATCTGCTGAGTTTCAGCCAGCTTTGTGATAAGGGAAATTCAGTAACCTTCAATTCAGAAGCCTGTGTTGTGACTAACAAAAGAAGCAACAAAGTGGTTCTCACAGGCGTGAGAAGAGGAAATGTGTATCTAGCTAACTTCAACTCATCAAATGCAGAATCTGTTACTTGTCTTCTCAGTAAAGCAAGTCAAGATGAAAGTTGGTTGTGGCACAAGAAGCTATCTCATCTAAATTTCAAGACCATGAATGAGCTTGTCAAGAAAGAACTGGTTAGAGGAATTCCTCAAGTGGAGTTTTCTAAGGATGGACTGTGTGATGTCTGTCATAAAGGAAAGAAAATTAAAGCATCATTTAGGAAGAAGCTTGATTCAACAATTGAAGAACCTCTGCAATTGCTACACATGGATTTGTTTGGACCAGTCAATGTGTTGTCCATCTCAAGGAACAGATTTTTCCTAGTAATTATAGATGATTTCTCAAAGTTCTCTTGGGCATATTTCCTAAAGTCTAAAGATGAGGCTAGTGAAATCATCATCAATCACATAAGGCAAGTCAACAATCATCCTGATTTCAAAGTTAGAAGAATCAGGAGTGACAATGGAACTGAGTTCAAGAATTCTATTATGAGAGCATTTTATGAAGAGAATGGAATCATGCATGAGTTTTCAGCAGAAAGAACTCCACAACAAAATGGAGTATTGGAATGAAAGAACATATCACTTATTGAAGCTGCAAGGACAATGCTTGAAGAATCAAAATTACCAACATACTTCTGGGCTGAAGCTGTAAATACTGCATGCTACACTCAGAATATTTCCTTGGTTAATCAAGCAAAGTGTATGACACCCTATCAATTGTTCAATAACAAGAAGCCAACTCTTAAATTTTCTTCATGTCTTTGGCTGTAAATGTTATATCTTGAGAAATCAAACTGATCAAAATGGAAAGTTTGATGCTAAAGCAAATGAAGGAATTTTTGTTGGATATGATGTTGGTAAAGCATATAGAGTCTACAATTTAAGAACCAACATTGTTATGGAATCAATACATGTTGTGTTTGATGATAAGAAGATTGAAGGACTGCAAGATGGAGATTACCATGAGAGCCTCAAATTTGATAATGTGGAGATGATTGTTGATGATAGTGATGATGAAAGTGATCAAGAAACAGTAGCAAAGGATAATGCAGAAAAATCTACTACTAATGAAGCACAAAATTTAACATCTGTCGAGTTGCAAAATGCTTCATCCGTCAGGAGATAATCTGCCTTATCCGTCGGGAGACAATCAGCTTCATTTATCGGAACTCAAAATGCACTATCCGTCGGGTCATAAAAAGAAGCTGAAAGTCAGAATAGATCACTTATAGAAAGTTCCCCTTTATCAAATCAAAGATCCATAAACTCAGGGGGAGTTTCTAATAATCAAAACTCAGTTACACATCAAGACAATAATGAGGCCTCTTCATCTAGAGCTAATCTACCTCAACAAAGAAAATGGAAAAAAGATCACCCTTTTGAGCTCATCATTGGTGATGTATCTTCTAGAGTTCAAACAAGGAGAGCAACTCAAGAAGAATGTCTATATAGCAGCTTCCTATCTAAGGAAGAACCAAATAAGGTAGAAGAAGCTTTGTTGGATCCTGATTGGATTTTATCTATGCAGGAGGAGCTAAACCAATTTGAAAGGAATAAAGTATGGAAGCTGGTACCCAAGCCTAAAGGAAAGAATCCAATTGACACCAAATGGGTATTCAGAAACAAGATGGATGAAAATGGCATTGTGGTCAGGAACAAAGCTAGATTGGTTGCTAAGGGCTATTGTCAACAAGAAGGAATAGATTTTGATGAAACTTTTGCTCCTGTTGCAAGACTTGAAGCCATCAGAATTTTCTTAGCCTATGCAGCCCATGCCAATTTCAAGGTCTATCAAATGGATGTCAAGAGTGCTTTTCTAAATGGAGATTTGGAGGAGGAAGTCTATGTCAGTCAGCCTCCTGGTTTTGAAGATCCAAATTTCCCAAAACATGTCTACTATCTTTTAAAAGCACTCTATGGACTGAAGCAAGCACCTAGAGCCTGGTATGACACTTTATCAAAGTTCTTTTTGGAAAATCACTTCATAAGAGGTACTGTGGATAAAACTTTATTCTTTAGAAATGTTAATGGCTCTAGTATACTTGTTCAAATTTATGTAGATGATATTATATTTGGCTCTACAGATGAAAAACTTTGCAAAAAGTTTGCCAAATTGATGCAAAGTAAGTATGAAATGAGCATGATGGGAGAACTAACTTATTTTCTTGGCTTACAAGTTAAGCAAGTTAGTGATGGAATATTCATTACTCAAACTAAATGCATTCATGATCTTTTAAAGAAGTTTGATCTAATGGATTGCACATCTGCAAAAACTCCCATGGCCACTGCAACTAAGCTTGAATTAAACACTACTGAAAAGTCTGTGGATATTTCAAGTTATAAGGGCATGGTTGGCTCACTTCTGTACTTAACAACTAGTAGGCCATATATAATGTTTGATACTTGTCTTTGTGCTAGATTTCAGGCTGATCCTAGAGAATCTCATTTAGTAGCTATTAAGAGAATTTTCAGATATCTCAAGGAAACACCAAAACTTGGCATTTGGTACCCTAGAGATTCTTGTTTTGATCTAACTGGTTATTCAGATGCAGATTATGCAGGTTGTAAAATAGACAGAAAAAGTATAACAGGAACCTGTCAATATCTAGGGAACAAGCTTGTGTCCTGGTTCAGTAAAAAGTAAAATTCAATTTCTACTTCTACAGCTGAAGCTGAATATATTGCTGCTGGTAGTTGCTGTGCACAGATTTTGTGGATGAAAAACCAATTGTTGGACTATGGTCTACAAGTGGATAGGATTCCTATTTTCTGTGATAACACAAGTGCAATTGCCATCACTGAAAATCCAGTACAGCATTCAAGAACAAAGCACATAGACATCAAGTACCACTTCATAAGGGAACATGTGATGAATGGTACTGTAGAACTGTATTTTGTTCCAAGTGAAAAGCAACTTGCAGATATATTTACCAAGCCACTTGATGAATCTACATTTTCAAGGTTGGTAAGTGAGTTAGGTATGCTTAATTATTCTTGAATCATTTCAGATATTTTGTAAGTTGTTATGCAGCCAGAAATTTAATTGATTTTTCTGTTTTGGATGAAATTTTGGCTAAGTCAAAATTTACATCCCGACGGATGATTACTATCCATCGAGTTTGATAATCCGTCGGAATACACTTGTCAATAAAAACAATTATTTTTTTGGAAAATTTTATAACTTGACGGATAACTGTTTTATTTTTATCCGTCGAATTGTCTCAATCCTAGCCATTATCTCAGAACTTTATCCATCGAGTATACTTACAGTCTGTAAGCATGACACGACGGATAAGTGACACAATTTTTACAATTTATTTATTTTTAAACGGCTATTTTGGGCAATTTTTATTGGTGACTTTATTTTACTTTATTATTTTAGATAGTTAAATTCTGAGATAGTATAAAAATAAATTCACTTTTATTCATCTCTTTATCAGTCTTAAGATTCAATTGCTCAAATTTCTTTTTTTTTTCAAAAGCAAACTCTCTCTCTGCAAATTCCAAATCTCTAACAATGGCGCCTATAGTGAAAATCATGTCTCAAACCGGTTATATCTATGAGAAAAACAACTTCTCAGCTTTGGTGAACAAGGAGATTCAACAGTCTGGCGACTATCACAAAATGTTGGATTTTGTGAAGAACTGCAAACTTAACTATGCCATGCTGGAATCACCCACCATTTACTGTGAGGTTGTTGAAGAGATATGGACAACAGTAGTGTACAACTCGACAGACAAGACCATCAGATTCACTCTGAAAGGTAAGCAGTTTTGCATAAATAGTGATATTGTTAAAGCTTGCTTCAAGATTCCTGATAATACTGTAACTGCTCCACACACAGATACTGACATTGTTAATATGCTTAATTCCATGGGCTATGCACTCCCTACTTCTAAATTAGGTGAAATTAGAAGGTTGGGTCTTCGGAAATAATAGAGTTATCAGTGTGATGTAGTAACTAAGGTGTTTTCTGGTAAAGTTAGTAACTTTGACTCTATAAACATTTCGATGTTTAACATGCTTTACATGCTAGTTACTGATAAGTACTTTAATTTCAGTGACTTGGTTTTATTTGAGTTAAGCTTTAAGTTAGGAGAGATAAAAAAGAGAGGTAAAAGTGTCTATTATGCTAGATTCTTTATGATGCTTGCTAACCATATTATTGAAGATATTGTGATTGAGAACCCAACCAACAAGTTAAATTGTTGGGTTCAAGAAAGAAGTATCATTGCAGATTTAAATAGAGCAAACCATCACAAGGAGGTTCCCTTATACTACTTTCCAATAATGGAGGGACCTCAGGTAAGTGAGGTAATTTCTTTTGTCTCTACTCTTCCAACCTTGCAAATTTCTTTGCTTTCTAGTGTAGCTATGGCCACTGTGTCAATGACCCAACAGTTGCCTACCCAAGCTACCAAACTAACAAAAGTTCATAAATCCAAAGCTAAGAAAGCCCCCTCTAATTTCTTTCAAAAGAAATCAGTTGTAAAATCCACCAAACCTAAAGAGGGGAGTGTGAAGGAGGGAAAGAAAGGTGAGGGGCAGGGTGAAAATCAAAGAAGCCCTAAGGATAAGGTTGGAGAGGTGAGTGTTTCCCAGCCTAGCCACACTGCAGTTTCTCAACAAACTGCAGTGCTTAAAAAGGATTTAAGCTCATTACTAGTTGCATCCTCCCAAAAGGATGTGACTATTGAACAAAGCTCTCAGCCAAGAGCACAGGCCAAGAGGGTAAGGGACACAAGCTCACCACAAACTTATACTAGAAAAAAGAAACCAAAAACCCTTGGAGATGCACAAGGATCACACACTGTGCAAACTGGTGCTATAGACCCAGTCACTGCACCATCTCAAAGTCAGGTTAATATGGCTTCAATAAATGTGGAATCACAACCAAACTCTCTCATAATTGAAGCACCTGATACACCAAATTCTCCCACACACTCATTGGATGTTGACATGATAAACACATCACTTCCAAATTCTCCATCTTTAACTCTCTTGGAGAAGCCAAAAATCCATTCAAGTGAACATCATCTTCTAGATGATTTGTTGGCTCACTTGCCATTTCTTTCTGAGACTGTTGAGACATCTGTGCCAAAATTTTCATCAATTTGCATAGAATCTACAATAGTCTCCACTCCACACTCATTCATTTCTACTCACTCGATGGATATTGTTCATTCGTGGAATAGTGATTGTATCCCGACGGATGTGCTTAACAGCAGTCATCCGTCGGATAGTCAAATCACTAACCCGATGGATATTTCTCATCCGTCGGGAGTCTCTGCATAACTTTAAAGTTCAACTATAGCTACAAGTGCAGATGACTTAGTAATTGTACAATCACTTTTAGGATTGAGGGAAGGTAGTGATTTGAGTAAAAGTCTGGGTTGCTCCAAGGAAAAAGGAGAGGAAAAGAGTGATCTAATGTAGTCCATTTCTTCAAGACTGACAAAAGTGAGTGAGAGGAGTCCCACCTTAGATGGTGAAGGTGAGGGTGTGAGGGTGGGGAGCCAAGGTGAGACCTTGATGCAAGAAAAGAGAGATAATGAGAGAAAGGCAGGTACAGGAGAAATAAGGGTGGATGTCATTGCAAGTGAGTTAATGAATGTCCAGGATGCAGACAGGGAGGGACTATCTTAGCAAAGTCAAGCTGTTATAGATTCTACCTCCTTGAATGCTGAGACATTTACTCACCCTGTTCCAACATATCAACTTGTAGCTGGACAGGACAATGACAACGCAGAAAGAATGCTAAATTTGGTGCACACCACACAGTCTATGCAAAGAGCAAATGATGCAATCACAGCTCTACCCTCTACAGCTGGTGATATTGACTATGAGACTGGTGGTTCAGAAGATTTCTTTGGTGGTGAGGATGAAGAAAGTGAAGGAGAGCCATTGGACATAGGGGGCAGTAGGCCCTAGTTCTAGATCAGGCATGCCATCATGGGCCTTCTCAAAGAAATGTGATGAAAATCAATTCAAGACCACACTCATCCAACTTATCAGTCAAACACAGTCTGCTCTTCAATCATCCAAAAATGCTAGCACCAAGAAGCTTCTGCAAGCACATTTTGCTTCTCTCCAACTACAACAAATCCAAGGCTTTCAACACAATCAGGATATCACTTCTATCAAAATAGAAATCAGACAAGTGAAGAAGGATATAGCTGATAGATTAGATGCAAAACTTCCAGAAGCTACAATGCTTGATATCAAAAAACAATTAAGGAAGAACACTGATCTTGCCACCAAGGTGGATTCCTTGGAGAAAAGAATGACAGCGATTGAAGCCTCTCTAACAGTTATACATCTACATCAGGCACAACAAACAAACTTGCTTCAGAGGCTAGTGGTAGCACAAATCCCTTCTTCTACTCAACTTGCTAATAATAAAAAGGGGGAGAAAGAAACCTCTTCTAAGGGGGAGAAAGCAAGCTCAATTGTCTTATTCAGTCAAGGGAAATCAAGAAGTGAGGGGGAGCAAAAAGTGCTAAACATTCAAGTCGGCAAAGTGATTGTGCCAACAATTGCTTTCCCAAAGCCACCAGTTTTGGATAGCATTGATCTAATCCAAAGAGCAGCTGAAAAGATTGAGTTGAAATCAAATCCCAAGATGTTTGATGTTACAGCTCTATAGAAGGAAATAAAAGAAAAACGGAGAAAAATAGATGCAGATATTCAATAAAAGTTTGGGCCAATTCAAAAGCCAGAAAAAGTCTTCAATCATCATTCTAAAGTCATGAAAATTTCTGTGAATGAGATAAGCATGAACTATCTGGAAAGAGGTCAAACTTCCTGTATCAAATCTCCAAAGAAGGATCTCATCATAAAGGCCAAATGGAACTATCCTAAGTTTTCAGACAAGAATCCCATGAACACTATATATGAGACACCCAGGCCTGATGAGAAGAAGCTGCTGGGTAGGTCTATTGCATTCTATAACGATCCAACTAATTCAGCATTGAAAAGAAGAATTGCCAAAATTTATAGAAATGGTAAGGAGATTTGTGTGGTGGTTGGACACCCACTATTTGTGGAAGCTAAGAAGGAAGAGAAAGAAAGAATCAGGCTATAAAAGAAGCAAGCTGCTTTGGATGCTAAGAAGCAAAAGCAAAAGAAAGAACAAGCTGTTATCTTGGCCAAGCTTCAAGCTATAAAAACCATAACAGAACTTCCTGTACAACCAACTATAATTACTAAACCTAGGGATCTGAAAATGTAAGAAGAATCACAACAGAAAAGAAGATTTAGATACAAACTCCATTCCAAGAGGAAAATGAACTTTAATAATGAGGAATTGGAAGACCAATTTCCCAAAAAGCCTACTACAACAACTCAGACATCAATACCCTCAGTGGTATTTGAAGAATTCAAAGTGGTTGATCCAACAAGAAATATTCATGGTGAACCAATTGTTCCTAAGGATGAGCCAGTAGACTGGGATAGTTTACCAATTCCTGAGCTAAACTTACCCATTTTCAAGCCAAAAAAGACAAAGACAAGAGCAAGAAAGAAAGTGAAGCCTGTGATTCTCAAATCCAAGACCTCAATCAAAGCTAAGCCTACAGTCAACAAGGGAGACATGATGTTCATCTGTGACATCAAGGAGTTTTCTGACATAAACCTTTACTTAGATGAATTAGAAGAAGTTAGAGGAATTGATACTCACAGACATCTTCCTGAAAGGCTGATATTCAAATACAAGGGAGGAAGAGAGTTCATATGGCCACTTCACAGGATTCTCCAAGAAAGCCAATATGTTCTGATTAAAGTCTACTCGTCCTTCAAAAAGAACTTTGGATACAATGTGACTGCAAGAAGAATGGTTCTAAAGAGGATTGGGGAACTAAGGAGTACTAGAGCCAAAGATGCACTTCCAAAAACTCTATCTATTCCCTTTACAGGAAAAAGAGTGCATCTAAGGCCCTATTGGCTGATGGAATTCAAGGTTGAAAAAGGAGTTGCAGATTCTTCAGATTGGAGGACCAATTGAGTATCTCTAGCAATGAGACTCTTTTGTAATTGAAGGAAATGCTAGATCTCTCAGAAGTCGATGAACTTAAATTCCACAGACAACTCCAGAATCAAACTGAAGAAAACAACAGAAAGCTTGGGAAGAAATCCAGACAATCAAGAAAATAGATCTATCTGCTCAGACTAGAGGAGCATCTTGATAACAATTATGAGCAATTTCTTTGTGTACTTTGCACTGTTCAACTTTCACCAAATTATAGCACTTATCAGTTTTATCTACTATTTTTCATTCTATATCTTTAGGATGTTTTGTTATCATCAAGTTTCTCTTAATTTATGGCTACAATTCCAGTAGACATAATTTGGGGGAGATTGTTAGGAATATGTTGTGTACTTGACGATAAGCTAAACAAAACACCTTAGTAGATTTAACTTAGTGAATTTTGTAGCACACGATGGATGATCAATTATAGTCCCGACGGAAGATTCAATATAGTCCCGACGGATGACTAATTGATATCCACTGGGTAAGTAGCTTATGTAACAATAAGTACTGTAACACATTTCTGCAAACAACTTTGTATAGATTCTATAGTAGCTTATGAATCATGTAGACTACTAGTAGATGTGCAGAATAAGTTGATTAAATGTAAATATATGATGTCTTGTAATTCTGCACAAGTGAAATAAAGTCAAGTGATAAATGGCTACCCGACGGATGATCAACAAAGCTACCCGACGGATGATCAACAAAGTTACCCGACGGATGATCATCAAGGCTACCCGACGGATAACAAGTATGTACCCGATGGATGATCAATTCAAGTATCTGTTGACAGTGACAACACAGTCACATGTGTTGGGTGTTTGCAAAAAGGAATGTGGCAGCCTGTTTAGCAGGGTTTTGAGAACAAAGAAGCATTACCATTTTCATGCTATTTTGAAGATATTCAAATATGCTGGAATAGAGTAGTGAAGCAGCATGGAGTTAGACTTGATAGGTTTTGTTTTATTATCCTATCTTATTATCATGTAAACTTGGTGATATATAAACCAAGTGAAGCTAGTAGAACAAACAACCAAGCAAACACATTTTAGAAGAGAAATAGAAAAAGCTGTAACTGTTAAGAATTTCTCTGTAGTTTGTTTGTTCACTTGTACAAGCAGTTGTGAGCTATTCAAACTTCACAGGGTTCTATTGATATATATATATATATATATATCTGGTGGATACATTCAAATTCACCAGAAAGTTTTAAAGACTTGTGTTTTTATTACTTGTGTTTTGATTTATATAATTCCTTCATTCTGCACTTTGCAAATCAAACACATATATATATTATTAAGTTAGAACCATTTTTCATAAATCCTAAAAAGAAGCCAGAATTACATTCAACCCCCCCTTCTGTAATTCTTGTTGTATTGTTAGGGGAATAACAACAGATAAACAAATAATCCACGTATCACATAATTCATATAACATATGACTCGGTTCGCCAAAAGGTTCGACTCAATACGTTTAAAACAGAAATCGGGTCAAAAATATGATTTATAACAACATATAAACAAATAATCCACTTATCACATAATTCATATAACAAATGACTCGGTTCGCCAAAAGGTTCGACTCAATACGTTTAAAACAGAAATCGGGTCAAAAATATGATTTATCGATCAAAAATCGACGCAGAATGATTCGTAAAATAAGCGACCTTTCGAAAAAAAAAGAATTTGGGTCTCGAAAGTATTTTTAATGAAAGCGGAATATTTTTCTGAGTCTAGAGGCGTTCGTTTCATATTAAACGGACGAACGATTTATTTAATATGAATTTTTGAACATTTTTCGGAATTAAAAGGGTCTCCGAATCGTTTTATAATTAAATAATAGGGCTCGAACACCCGAATCTGACTTTAAAATAATTTAATAATAATTATCGAACTTTGAACATAATTTTAAAATAATATTTTAAAGCTCGAACTATTTTTCAGAATTTTTAAATCAAAATTATTAATTACATCTAATTAAATAATCAATTAAAATTAATTAATAACTAATTAAATTAATTAATCAATTAATATTTAAATTAATTAACTAATTAAATTAATTAATTAAAAAATAAAAGTAATTAAGATTTATTTTAGAATTAAAAATAATTATCGGAATTAAAGATAAATAAATTTTGGAATTTAAAATAAATAACAACAATTCCTGAAAATAATTAAAAAGGAAAATACAATTTTTGAAAATAAAATAAGATTTTGATTTATTTTAAAATAAAAATTCTGTACAAACAAAATTGAATTGGGGAATTAGATTTTTAAAGATAGAAACCTGGTTGTAATCGGGTCGAGAAATGGGTCATGGGTCGCCAAGAACATTAAGAACACTCAAGAGAATCAAACCTTCATTTTTATATGATATTGAACTCAGAATTCAACATATAATATACCAAATCGATCAGAAAAATATTATATATAACATGGTATCATCAAAACACAGGAATCATAAAGTTTTGGATTTTCCGAAAAATTAAAGAATTAATTCGAATTATGAAAAATAACTCGAATTTTGAAGTTAGTTCTAAACCAAATATGATGATTGTTTTGGAAGGGTGGTGATGAGAGCTTCGATTTGGTTACAAGAGCGTTTCAAACGGTGTCCGATAACGCCTCCAAATTTCAGTTTGATTCTCAAGAACAGGAAGAACATGGAGAATATTCAAGAACTTAATCCGAAAATCAAACGGTCTTTTGAGCATGTTATGGAACTCGAAATTCAACATATGATATATCAAATTGAATGGCAGGGGATGCTCTACAACATACAATCATCAAATCAGACAAACCAAATCGTTTACAAAATTCATATTTTTACAAAATAATTCGAATTTTATAAAAATAATAGAAAAATACCGATGAAATATGGGACACTATGAATGATTAAACTGGATTCTACGCGTCGAGAGCTTCGATTTGACTACTTGTACCTTGAAATCCGACTTCGGTAACACCTCCAAATCTTGGTTTGATTATGAAGAACGCGAAGAACACTCATCGGTTTATCTCTATAATTATGAAATTTTACTGACTGATTATGATTATACGAATAAAATGAAATAATAAAAGGGCTATATATATTTATGGAATATTGGTTCGTGTTGGATCGTATTGGATTGATAAATTAGTTACTTAGCCGCTAAGTAACTGTAAAACGATCCGAAAATAAATTACTTAGCCGCTAAGTAACTATATAAATGATACAATTTAATACCAGATTTGGATAATTATCAAAACCGAGCTTCTTATAAAATACCATATGAGAAAATAATGTAAAAATATCCCGTCTCTCGAGAATACGAGTTTAATTAATCTACCGAAATGATTATCGTATCGAAAATTGTACGCCGGGATGCGTACGGATCAAACCGTAACCCATATTGAAAAAGTTAAAACACGGAAAATATCTGTAATTACCAGATTCCCGGGTTGTAAAAATATTTCGGAAGAGTTTCGGGATGTAAAAACGTAAAAGCCGTTGAGGTTGGACGATTCCCGGTTTTATAAAATAGTTTTGTAATTATACGGAAAATAAATATTAAATCTGTAAATCATTATAAATAATTATTAAATCTGTAAATCATTATAAAAATCTTATAACAATCCAAAAATTAGTAGAAAAATACCATAATTATCTATACTTTATTCTGGACATATTACAAATTAAAATACTCAAATAATATCACATATAAACATCCAAACATCAATTCTAATTATCATATAATTCACTAAAATTCACATAAAATTACATAAACAATTTCAAATAATAATATTATTATTATCAGAAAATATGGGATATTACAATTTCTAGAAAAAGCCTCTAGTATGCTCCCTTGCATTTTTACAGACTTTAAATGTTAAAAATACAAAATATAAATTAAGATAACAATACAACTTACTTAGAGTTGACAAATTGTCTTAGTCTTGTTAAAGTACATGCATGTCTTATACAACAGTTTTTATTCAACAATACTCTTTTTTATCACTTGACAATATTATGTCATTGTAACAGTTAACGTCAAATTAATGATGTGAATTACGTGGCTGAAATTTTTTCCTTTCTGTAAATATAATTAAAATTTTTTAGTTCAATGATACCCTATCGTTGTTAAAATCATTATTATCTTATGGCTTCCATTATAATATTTCTGATTCATGTATATAAGACAGTCCATTTTCATTAACTATATTTAATGAATTAAACATTTATATAACATAATAAATCTATACTTTTATACTATACTATTATAAGTAGAACACCCTCTTACAGTTGTTTAGTACGGTAAATAACAATAGTCAGATCTAAAGATAGATAGATGAGAACTGGTTGGATGTAATAATAAAATAATATTATACTAATATTAAACCGCTCTCATAGGTTTGGCGTTCGAATCCTGTCAACAACGTATTATATTTAAACTTATATATTTTTTTAACAATTTTTACAAGTTCAAGGTTCGAGTCCCGTGAATAATATATTATATTATTTATTTTCAGTTAAGTCTCAAATTATCATAAATATTGTGGAATAAAAGCTAGAGTAATTTAGTATTTAATGCTAGGGTTTGTGAGTTTCGAGCGTTAATGGCTGCTCTTGCGTTCAGGACTATCGGTCCTTAAAAGAAGCCTACGTATCTCTGTGCAGTAGAGAATCAAGCCAAAAACGTAGTTCTAGATTGAGGGGTAGAGTCCTTTATATAGAGGTGAGTCTAGGGTTAGACTTGTGTTGGGATACTTGGTGGACAAGTCTCCAACTTAGATGGTGATTAGGAGTCCTATAAGGGAAGGAACTCCTGAACCTTCTGTGTAGGACTTTCAGTCCGTTTAAAACACATGTCTCTACTCTTCCAGCTGTATTGGGCCTAGTCCGTGAACAGCTTATGTTTGTGAACATTGCGAACTCAGCTGATGGGCCTTGTCTACATGGGTCATCTTGAGTCTGCTATGAGCTCGGACCAGACAGGTCTGTACCGGACTTCAGACAAGAAGCCCAAGTATAATTATTGTAACATTTAATGTGTCTTTAGGATGTATTTTCTATCCATATCATTTGCCACCAACTTCCGTGAATACTGCTCGAGTTTTTATGGAAGTTATAATGGTCTTTTTGCGACTCGGGGTACTTTTGGCCCTTCTCGGGTATCGGCCCTTCATGGGTATCGGCCCGTCATGGGTATCGCCATTTAATCGTAAAGTGCGGAGCGACCTACATATATACAACGACTTATCAATGTGAGTATACACACTTAAGGCCTTTGCACAGGTTATTTGGATAGTGTTTTCCACTAAACGGTCCTAATCGGGACTAAAAAGTGAGCATTTATCACCCCTTAACCTTCGTAAAGGTTAATTATAGGGTGGAAGCTGCTAATTGGCCCTAATCGGGCTAATCGGCCCTAATCGGGGAAAATTTCCATGTACAAGCTGCTAACTTAGGCTTAAAAGTGCCTAATTTTAAGCTAGAACGCATTAATTGGCCTTAATCGAGGCTAATCTACCCTAATCGGGGTTAATCAGGACTAATCAGCATGCATAAGATGCTAATTATCCCTAATTCATGCTAATTACAAGAGTAAATAGGTTAAATGACCCTAATATGGGCTAATTTTATCACACAAGTCGCCAATTCCCCTTGATTTAGGTTAATTGCACTTAATTACACTAATCAGCCCTAATCTGGGCTATTTTTCACTAATCGGCCCTAATCTGGGTTTAATCTAAAAATCCTAAAAATTTAAAAAAATTCAAATTTTTCTGATTTTTTTCCATTCTTTTCAAAAAATTTGAAAATTTTCGCAAGGGGTCACCGGGGCCGAGCAAAACCTTCTGATGCAGAAGGCTTTTCTCGGCCACATGCCCTTGAATGTAGGATGCTCGGCCTAGGGAGGCGGCCACCTCCTGGTCGGCCTGGAGCAGGTCCTCCTGCTCCGTGCTGAGCAGGGGTGCTTACTCCAATTATTTTTTGTAAACCTCTTACTCAGAGTCAGTTGTTCCACATACCTTGCCTTGCCCTTGTTGCTCTTCGTTGTCCATGGAATTAATCTTATGGTTTCCCTTGAGTTCCTCAAGGCTCTGCTACGGTTATTTCAGTGAACATTCTGCTACGGCTGTTTTAATGAACGTTCTATACTCATTCTTTTGAATGTGATGTACTCGTTCTATTAAACTTGTTCAATTAGAAGCCTTATACTTCATTGAACTTGTCCAAACTTCCTTTGTAAGATGTCGTGTACTCCAAAGAACTCGTTCTTGTGGACGTTCTAGTCTTCACGAAGCTTAGTTCCACTGAGAGTTATCCTTTCCGAGAAATTTCCAAAGGACCTCTCAAGAGGGCCTCCCGAGCAACTTTTGAAAGCCTCATGGATCTCTTACAGGAGCTTCTGTTCGGCCAAAAGGCCTCAATTTGTTGGTTGGTTGGCCAGGGCCACTACGGAGGCAAATTGTGGTCATCTTGGCTCTGCTTCGGAGGCTCCTGGTTGGCCAAAAGGCCTCAATTTGTGGGCTGGTCGGCCGGGAGCACTACAGAAGCAAATTGTGGCCATCTTGACTTTGCTACGGAGGCTCCTGGTTGGACAAAAGGCCTTAATTTGTGGGATGGTCGGCCGGGAGCATTACAGAAGCAAATTGTGGTCGCTTTGGCTCTGCTACGGAGTCTCCTGTTTGGTCAAAAGGCCTCAATTTGTGGGCTGGTCGGTCAGGAGCACTGCAAGAGCAAATTGTGGTCGTCTTAGCTATACTACGGAGGATCCTGGTTGGCCAAAAGGCCTCAATTTATGGGCTGGTTGGCCGGGAGCACTACATAAGCAAATTGTGGTTGTCTTGGCTTTGCTACGGAGGCTCGTGGTTGGCCAAAAGGCCTCAATTTGTGGGCTGGTCGGATGAGAGCACTACAGAAGCAAATTGTTTCCATCTTGGCTCTACTATAGAGGCTCCTGGTCGTCCATATGCCCTCCAATTGTTGGCTGGTCGACCGGGGCTACTCTGGATGCAAGTTATGGCCTTCTTGGCTCTGTTATGGAGGCTCCTGTTCGGCTATATGCCCTTCAATTATTGGCTGATCGGCCGAGGCTACTCCGGATGCAAATTGTGGGAATCTTGGCTCTGCTATGAAGGCTCCTGGTTGGCCATATGCCCTCCAATGGTTAGCTGGTCATCCAGGGATACTCCGGATGCAAGTTGTGGCCTACTTGGCTCTCCTACGGAGGCTCCTGGTCGGCCATATGCCCTCCAATTATTGGCTGGTCGGCCGGAGCTACTCTGGATGGACCTTGGGAGCCTTCTGGAAGGTATTCTGATCTTTCAGGAGGAGAACGTTCTGTTCTCATACTCGTGAAATCTTTACAAGTTTTGCTAATCATGATGATTAACATAATCGTCCCTTAGTTAAGACTATTGACTTGTATTAATTCCCAGATAGGCTTTTCTCGGAGGACTGATACAATAAACGATGTCCTGCACCGCTTTTTTTGTTTCTCGATCATTCTTCTCCACCTTTTACGGTATTCTTTTAAAGAAGTACCTGCTAGCGCGAACCAGGAAGACTTACGACCTGTTGTAGCAGATGACCCTTTTCCTATAAAAGAAGAAGAGAAGTGCTCATTTTCATTCACACTTTCATTTTCCAACTCTTCAAATTCTCAAACTTTCTCAAGCTTCTATATTTCTTTAAGCTCTTCAAGAATGTCTAGCGGACAAGGTCCTAGCAAGTCCTCTTTCTCCCAGAAGGAAGCTCTGCAAAAGAGGGCTACTCTTCGCTCCCTTCAAAGTATAGCTCTCATCGCTCCCTTCTCCATTAACCATTGTTCCAACAGCCTAAATAGTATGTTAGACGAGAGGGCAGACGAGTACCCTAGTACCGTCCATTTTGATGCGTTTCATCACAGGACTATGCTCCACGAGAAAGATATCAAAGAGACTCAGTCAACTTACTCCTGGCCCGACTCCTTAAGGATTCGCAAATCTAAGCCTAGAGAGAGGGCTGGCAACCTCTGCCACCAAAGGCTATTCGTGTATAAGTCGGCCCTTAAGTCTGGGCTACGATTTCCCCTTCATCCTTTCATTTTTTAGGCTTCTGGCTGAGCTAAAGATTCATCCATGACAGCTTTACCCCAACGGGTGGGCTTCCATTATTCTGTTCATAGTGAGATATCACGACTTGGGCATCCCTTTGAGTGTGACGATGTTTCAAAGCATTTTTATGATGAAAGCTTATCCTTTGAGCAGACCTGGTTGGGTTGTGATACAACACAGAGCATATGTTCCTCATATGGTGAATGCCAGCTCTCTTCATGACTCGAACCACAAATAAAACAAGAAGTTCGTGGTTGTTAAATGGAAGGGTGGAGACTGGGGGACGTACTTCAGACGTGACTTTAGCAGCCCAGTTCATAGTTCTCATTTCATTCTTAATCTTTCAGATGCCAAGCTTCTATCCTGAGATCTCCTCATTGATGATGACAAGAGAACCCCTTATTGGGAGTTCATAACAGAAACCAAGCTCGTCAAAGCTGGCCTAAGCAACCTCTCTATAGAGGGTATTTATTTTTGTTTCTCCTTAACTTTATGCAAGTTCATTCTTATATTTGCTTTCTTTTCTTCTTGTTTTAGTTGCTGAGACTCTCGATGCCAATGCTAACATGAGCGATGTTGTTACGGGTAAGATGGCCAGAGATGCAGCCAAGAAGTCCAACCGTGTTCCTAAGATTCCTGCCTTCCTTGAGGCATCGGGATCTGGTCAGAAGAAAACTAAAGACTTTGATGGGAATGCCAGGACCTCTTTTGAGCCAGGATGGGGTATCTCTACCAATGACTCTGTACTCGATAGTCTGGGCCTTGCCTTTGAATGGTCAAAGAACTGCATTACTTCTCCTGACCTCCTATTTGTCTTTTTCGGTGAGAAGCTTCTCGAGGCCGAGATGCTAGGGGCTCAAGCCCTGTACCAGGTACAGTTCTCATTATATAAATTTCCGTTTAAGTGTACTTTTTCTTAGAACTTGGAAAATGTTATAGGAATCACTCCTCGGGGACTCGACCCTTCTTACTTAAACTTTTTATAACTTTATTCATGTTTTCCTTGTCAGGCCAACGCCTACTTCGCGGTGTCCTCCACTCAGGCTGTCAAGATAAGAGGCGACTATGCTGCGTTGCAGACTTCCATGAAAAAAATGACTATCTCCTCGGGGGAGTGGGAGCCCAAAGCTCATGAAGCAGAGGGTAAGCTTGCTACCATGGAGAGGAAATATACCAAGACGGGGGAGAAAAGGAAGAAAGAATGGAGAGAGATCGTAGACTCATACCACAAATCCTTGTCATTCACTTAGATGATGGATGAGCATGATGATCAGATGTGCCCTGTCAACCTTGCTCTGGGTTGAAAGAGGGGAGTTAACGATGCTCAAGGCGTGTGGCCAGATGTCGTCGACCCGAGTCTTCTATCTTGCCCCTGGAAGCTACCCGTTATGGATCCATCCGGACAAGCTTTCGGATCTGTGCCCTTGACTCCTCGTGTGAGGTCTCAATCGAGTTCTAGTCACAGGGGTTCCGGTTCTAAGGGTAAGGCCCCCTTGGGTAGCCCTAACTCTAGAGCAGCCCTTCGCGGGAAGATTAGGGAGCCGGTTTCAGGAAGTAGCAGCTCAGGGTCAGATGAGGGAGAAGGTTTTTCTGACGAGTGATTTGTGTGGCCTTGCATGGATTTAGTTGCCTATTTTGGCTATGTTTTTAGAACTTATTTATTCGAATCCTTATTTATTATAAACTATTGGTCCTTCGGGACTTTAACTCATGATCCTTCGGGATCCCTATCTATGTAATTCGTTTAGTTTCATTTCATACTTGTCTTTTATTTTCGGCATTTGGTCCTTCGGGACTTGCATTCTTTAGATGCACGTACTTAAATTAATTGGTAGACAAGATGATAGAAATAAACTTGCATAAATAGATAACATCTCTGAGAAATGGGTTCAACCCTTACAATAGATGGTTTCATCAACCTTATTTATAAAATTAACATTAAGAACTAGGAACATGTGGTATATGTCCTAAACATAATAAACCTTCAGGTTTGAAGCATGGGAAGTGCGGGGAACTTCATCACCATTCAGGGTTTCTAACTCGTAGGATCCTCGTCCTAATGTCTTCCTGACCTTATAAGGTCCTTCCTAGTTAGGGGCTAGCTTTCCCTACTCCCCGACTCCTGACGCCTTAATCTTCCTTAGAACTGAGTCTCCTTGCTGAAAGAACCTTTCTTTAACCCTTCTATTGTAATAGAGGGAGGCTCTTCGCCGATGCTCTGCGTTACGGGCATTGACATCATTTCTGACCTCGTCAATAAGATCGAGAGCGAGCCTCATGCCTTCTTCATTGGTTTCTGGTTCATAAGCTTCGATCTTAGGGGATCCATGTATGATCTCAATGGGCACCACGACCTCGGCTCCGTAAGCCAGCATAAATGGGGTAGCTTCAATTGTCACTTTGCAGGTGGTACGATATGCCCATAATATAGGCAGCAACTCATCCACCCAAGTATTTCTTGAGCGTTCAATCCTTTTTTTAAGTCCATCAAGGATGATTCTGTTGGCAACTTCCGCCTGCCCGTTTGCTTGCGGGTGAGCAATCGAGGTGAAGCGAGGCTCTATGCTGTTGTCATTTCAGTACTCTCTAAACTCTGCATAATCAAATTGTTTCCCATTATCCATGACAAGAATGCGTGGGATTCCAAATCGGCATATCACATTCTCCCAGAAGAATTGGGAAATTTTCTTGGTGGTTATCTTGGCTAGTGTTTTAGCCTCAATCCACTTTGTAAAGTAGCAACAATGAACTTCCTCTGTCCCGATGCTACAAGAAATGGTTCAAGTATGTCCATTCCCCTCATTGTAAAAAGGATGGGTGTGCTAATAGATGTAAGCCTCTCTGGGGCTGTCGTACTATTGGAGCATATCTCTGATATCTGTCACATTTCTTCACATAAGCCTTTGCATCGGCTAGCATAGTTGGGCAGTAAAATCCCAACCGAGTTATCTTGTGAGTGAGGGCCCTGCCCCCCAAGTTTTTTCCACAAATCCCTTTATGGGCTTCTTTAAGTGCCTCATATGCTTCAAGAGGTCTTAAGCACTTTAGGTACATAATAACAAAGGACATTTTATAGATAAGACCTTCAATCAATAAATATCTCAACGCTCTAATCGACAGCTTGCGTGCCTCATGGGCATCATCTCAACACAGTAATTTAATTCTTCTTCCTTTATCAATAAAAATTCGAACCAAGACAACCTATAATCTCATGTTTACATTCGAATTTCTCATCCCTAATTCCATTAAACACTCTATTTAACTTATCATTTTCAAGCAACCATCAAACAATCATTTTTATAAGTATAATCAATCCTTTTTTGATACACCAAAGCCCTATGCGGCTTTTACATCAAATAAACACATGCATGGTCTAATTTAGCTTTAAATTCATCTAATCATTCAAATGAAGTCATAATTCATGGACTTATACTTCAACAACTTATTCCTAATAAGCAATTATCAACTTAACTTTTAGAAATCAAAACCCTTTTTGAAATTTAAACAATCCAAGCATGCAAACACCAAAATCAAGTTTTGTGGTATTAGAGTTCAGTTTTTAACATCACAACTCACCACCAGTTCACCGGAGTTCATCACCGGTGGCGGTGGTTTCTCGGTGGTGCCCCATTTTGGGGTTTCCAACCTTGAAACCTCCGATTTATGCACACACAAGGCACATGCAAGACTCATTTAGCTTTGAAAATCATTTTGCAATCATAAAATCACCTCCTTAAGCACATATTAGATCATATATAAATACGTACACACGCATCAAGCATGAACACATACACACACACACATCGAGCTTGCATGCAAGAAGATATTCACACATGCACACTCCAATAACCACTTATATGTGTTTAACAAGAGATTTTTAGAAGGATTGGTGAGAGTTATCAAAGAAACAAGTAGTATACCAAGAGAGAAAAAGAAGAGCCGAGAGAGAGAGTAATCGAGAGAGAGAGTGAGAAAGAAAGAGAGAAGAGAGAATGGGGTGCTCGGGAAAAAGAAAAGAAAAGGGGGGGGAGGATGAGTTTATACACAATCAAGGTCAAGGGAAATTTAATACATTGTTAATTCCCTTTTATAAATTGATTTTCCTTTCTCTTTTTACTCCCATAGATTATTGGTGGAAAAATAAATATATCTCTCTCAGAAATTTGGAAATTATAGCGATTGATGATTTTAAAACGTAGATCTCGAAATTAGCTTTCCAACCATTACTCATAATAAGATTTTGAGCGTACGGTTGATTTTAGATGATTTTCGCAAGCTCGCCTTAATAATAACATTTTTCCACATAAAAATCAATTTAGAATGCAATGACCACCAAATAAATCCATTCATCATTTTTAAAAAGTCTCTAGGACTATTATGAAGATAACAAAACAGATCCCGTATTTTTATCTTACTCAGATAATTTTATAAAAATGCGTGAAGGTTAAATAAACCTTTATTTAAATCAAATAATTCCTTTAAATTCATAAAAATGTCACATAGCACATAATCATGCACACAGACAAGCAATCACACATATACGATCACATAACGACTCAGGTCTTATCATAGAATTTATCCTTCTTTAATTCTTTACCCCTTTTTAAGCGTACCGGGTCACGTTCAGCCTGACGGCCCGACGCTCAGCGTTTCGATTACGCTTCTCATTATCACTATCGACCGACACGTCACTTAGGACGAAATACTTTATTCAAACATTCATTTCACTCAATCACACACAATTCCTATTTTATATTCTTTATACCCTTATTAGAACGGGTTCCGTTCAACCTGACGGCCCGACACCACAGCTTAACTCCTATGCTGACTCTTTAAATTGGAACGTTTTTACTTACGCTCCTATATTCTAATATACAGTAAAGACAATTAATCAACACTTAGCCACATAATTATAATCACATCAAATAAAACATACTTTATTGACTTAATTACGTCGCAAAATTCTCAGTCGTCACAATCTACCCTCCTTAAAAGGATTCTCTCCCCAGAATCTAGTCTAAGCAAATAGATGGGGATACTTTTCTTTCATTTCACTTTCTAATTCCCAAGTCGATTCTTCGACTAGTGGATTTCTCCACAATACTCTAACTAGAGGTACAATTTTATTCCTGAGTGTCCTCTCTTTTCGGTCCAAAATTCGAACTGGCTGTTCCACATAAGATAAATCTGGTTGAATTTCCACTGGTTCCAACTCGATTACATGGCTCGCATCATCATTATACTTCTTCAGAAGAGATACATGAAATACATTATGCAGATGTTGCATTTGCGGGGGTAGCGCCAACTCATATGCCACATTCCCAACTCGTCGCAATACTTCAAATGGTCCAATATACCTAGGACTCAACTTCCCTTTCTTTCCGAATCGGGTTAAACCCTTCCAAGGAGATATCTTTAATAAGACTTTGTCTCCAGATTCAAATTGCACATCTTTACATTCTTGATTTGCGTACTTTGCTTGTCGATCTTGAGCTACAATTAATCTCTTTCGAATCATTTCTACCTTTTCCTTCGTTTGTTGAACTAGTTCTGGGCCAATTAATTTGCGCTCACCAACTTCGTCCCAATATGTAGGGGACCTACACTTTCTTCCATACAACACTTCATAAGGCGGCATGCCAATACTCGCGTGATAACTGTTGTTGTAGGAAAACTCAATTAATGGCAAATGATCGTCCCAATTTCCTTTGAAATCTATTGCGCATGTTCGCAACATATCTTCAATTGTCTGAATTGTCCTTTCACTTTGTCCGTCTATCTGCGGATAATATGCCGTACTCATTTTCAACTTAGTTCCCAAATGATCATGGAATTGTCGCCAAAATCTCGAGTTAAACCTTGGATCTCTATCAGACACGATAGATACAGGAACTCCATGACGCATCACAATCTCATCCAAATACAATTTGACCAACTTTTCCAACGAAAACCTTTCATTTATTGGCAAGAAATGTGCTGACTTTGTCAACCGATCGATTACCACCCAAATCGCATCATGATTAGACTTGGCCTTAAGCAATCCTACCACGAAATCCATCGCTATATGCTCCCATTTCCATTCAGGTATATCCAGTGGCTGAAGCAATCCGCTCGGCCTTTGATGTTCCTCTTTGACTCTTTGGCACGTGTAACATTTACTTATCCATTCTGCAATTTCCTTCTTCATGTTTGGCCACCAATAACTTTCTTTTAAATCCTGGTACATTTTCGTACTTCCAGGATGTATTGAAAATCTCGAGTTATGCGCTTCTTGCAAAATCTCGTGCTATAGTTCCACGATATTAGGTATCCAAATACGTGAGTTAACACGGTATATTCCTTTTCCATCTTTTTGAGCTTTAATTTCTTCTCCCGTTAACTTATCCTTTTCGTGATTCATCACTTGCTCTTGACAGCATCAGATCTTTTCCAAAATTTCGGGTTGAAATGACATCGCATATATAGCTTCACCTCCAAATTCTGGAGTCTGCACCTCTATTTCCATCTTTTCAAAATCCTTGATCAATTCTTCTGATGACGTTAACATATTCAACCTTTCCTTGCGACTTAAAGCGTCTGCTACCACATTTGCCTTTCCAGGATGATAGTTTATCGCACAATCATAATCTTTGATGAACTCTAACCACCTTCTTTGTCTCATATTCAATTCCTTTTAAGTGAAGATATATTTTAAACTCTTATGATCTGTGTAAATCTCGCACTTTTCCCCGTACAAATAATGCCTCCAAATCTTAAGGGCAAACACAATTGCTGCCAATTCCAGATCATGTGTTGGATACTTCTGCTCGTGCGGCTTAAGTTGCCTTGACGCGTATGCTATTACCTTTCCGTGTTGCATTAACACACATCCAAGTCCTTTATATGAAGCATCATTGTATATCACAAATTCCCTTTTTCATCTGGTAATACCAATACTGGGGCGGTTACCAACCTCTTCTTTAACTCTTGAAAACTTTCCTCGCACTTTTCCGTCCAGACGAACTTCTCGTTCTTTCTTGTCAACTTCGTTAATGGGACAACAATCTTAGAAAAATCTTGCACAAACCTCCTGTAATATCCGGCTAATCCCAGAAAACTTCTGACTTCCGTAGGAGTCTTGGGTCTTTCCCAATTCATTACAGCTTCTATCTTGGCTGGGTCCACTTTGATTCCTTCTTTATTAACTACATGACCAAGAAATTGCACTTCCTTTAGCCAAAATTCACATTTTGAAAACTTAGCGTACAACTTCTCTTTCCTCAGAATTTCCAAGGAAATCCTCAATTGATCCTTATGATCTTCTTCCGTCTTGGAGTAGATCAGTATATCATCGATAAACACAATAACGAACTTATCCAAATATTGCTTGAACACTCTGTTCATAAGATCCATTAATGCGGCTGGCACATTTATCAATCCAAACGCCATTACCAAAAACTCATAGTACCCATATCTCGTTCGGAATGCTGTCTTGGGTATATCTTCCGCCTTAATTTTTAATTGATGATACCCAGATCTTAAATCAATCTTGGAGAAACACGAAGCTCCTTTTAACTGCTCAAACAAGTCATCAATCCGCGGTAGAGGGTACTTATTCTTAATCGTCAATTTATTCAGTTCGCGGTAATCAATGCACAACCTCATACTTCTATCCTTTTTTTTACAAACAACATCGGTGCGCCCCACGGGGATACACTCGGTCGAATTACTCCTTTGTCCAACAATTCTTGTAACTGAGCTGCCAAATTCCTTCATCTCGACTGGCGCCATGCGATAGGGAGCTTTCGACACTGGTTCCGTTCCAGGAGCCAAATCAATCGTAAATTCGATCTTTTTGTCTGGAGGTAGTCTAGGCAATTGATCAGGAAACACATCCGAAAAATCTCTTACTATCGGAATATCCTCGATCCTTATGGATTCTTTCTCCACATCCATGACATGAGCCATATGAACTTCGCATCCTTGATGTATTAATCTTCTCGCCTCAATAGCCGTTAGGAATTTCTTCTCTTGCCTCTTTCCTTTAAATATCACCTCTTTACCATCCTTGGTTCTTAACTTCACCTTTTTACTTTTACATTCTATTTGCGCTTCATGGTTTGACAACCAATCCATTCCTATTATAACCTCAAATTCTCCTAACTTAAAGGGAATTAAGTCAGCAGAAAAGTGTCGACCTTCTATAGCCACATCACAATCGGGACAAACTTTGCTAGCAATAACTTTCTCTTGATTTGCTACCTCTATAATCAAATTAGGTTCTAGAGAGTACGCAACACAATTTAACCTATCAAGAATACTTTCAGAGATAAAGGATCTAGATGCTCCAGAATCCATCAATACTTTTACTTCTACTGAGTTAATAACAAGCATACCTGCTACCACGTCCACATCTTGCACCGCATCTTTCATCATCATGTTAAAGGTTCTAGCTCTGGGTTGAGCTGATGGTGCTGGGAGAGATGGCGGTCCAGCAATCCTGAGAACATTAGCCTTCTGAATAGGCTCCTTGCAATTCCTGGCCATATGGCCCACTTTACCACACTTGAAACAAGCCAAATCAGGCTTTCTCGCTCCACTTGGGCATTCTGAAGAGTAATGTCCCTTCTGGTTGCATTTAAAACATGTCACATCCAACTTATTACACCTTCCCGGGTGTCTCTTTTCACAATTCTTGCATTCTTGAATCTGGGGCCTGTTATCCTTCCCCGGTTGTCCTGCTTTCTGGAAACGGTTCTTCTGAGCTCCGTTACCGGGTTTAAACTTCTGAAATTTTTGGTTCTGACCTCCACCATTTTTTCCAAACTTCCCTCTAAACTTTGAACTTCCTTGCTCCTGCTCTGAGCTTTCAGATTTCCTCTTTCTTCCTTCATTTTCTCTCCTTGCAGCTTCACGCTCAGCTTCCACTATCATTGCCTTTTGAACCAAGGAAGCATAATTCTTGATCTCTAACAATGCTACTTGACTCCTAATCCACGGCTTAAGTCCCCGTTAGAACCTCTTAGCCTTCTTCGCTTCCGTATTCACATACTCAGGTACGAATCTAGACAACTCCGAGAATTTCACTTCATATTCCGCTACCGACATATCCTCTTGTCTAAGGTCCAGAAATTTCATTTCTAACTGATCTTGCATATAACTCGGCAAATACTTCTCCAGAAACATTTCAGTGAACCTTTCCCATGTTAAGTCCTTGCCTTCCAACAACGCCTTCGAAGACTCCCACCAGAAATTTGCTTCATCTTTCAGGTAATACTTGCATACTGAGCTTTCTTGTCGTCCTTAACTTCTGCCAACTCAAAAGCTTTTTCCATTTCTCTCAACCATGACTGTGCTTTAATCGGGTCTGGCAGACCTAAGAACTCTGGGGGATGAACAAATTGAAAGTGTTTGAAATTTCCAACTTTAGGGGCCACAGGTTGTTGCAATAGCTGAGCAAGTTTGCTCATCATGGTGGTTTCTGGGTTTACTTCTGGGTCTTGGATGGGAATTTCTTCTTTTTAGTGATCTGGTGAGTTGGCCATTTCTTACAATCCTGATTGAGCAATTATTTAGCAATATGATGGCATGTCATATATAACAACAATTTCTATAAAATCTCTTTTGGTGGTTTTTAAGTTTTACCCAATTTTGCACATACAATCCTATTACTACATAATTTTCAGATCAGTGTTGTTTCATCATGGCACAAAATAGGGTTTTATGATCTTTAAACATGATATTTAGAACAGTTTATGAAATATTTCGGGTGCACAATGGAAAATAAGACAATGGATTTATTTAAACAAGGGTACATAAAGAAAAGTCTGGCTATTACAAGTTCTGAAATAAGGTACAATACTATAGCAGGGTTAAACAGAGGAAAAACTGGAAAATATCCCCCTATCTACCTCTAACTTCTAACAGCTACTGCTACAACATAGTTCTGAAATATAACAAGATAAATGAAAAAGGGATCCCGGCATCTGGCCAAGTATCCCAAAGCCTACCGACGCTGAAAAACAACAATCTACGGGCTCTACCAACAGTCCCGTCTAATCATCCAGAATCTCTCTCAACACAACCAACATCCAGCGAACGATCTTATGCAGCCTCCGGGCCTCAGCATCAGCATCACTAGTGGATGGTCCCTCATTCAACCTCCTTCTGGCAACCTGCTCCACCATCTTCACCCGAACTCGCCACTCATCATCCATAACTGAAGCACTCTGTCTAGACTCTCGGGCTAGCCTATCCACCAAAGCTCCCAACTCAGGAATGCGGGAGTAAACAAAGCCTCGATCCTGGCTAACTTGCCACCAACACTGACAGGTACAGTCTTAGGTATCTCAGACTCTGGCTCAAGGGCAGGGGTCTCTGAATCTGGCCTCAAGGATGAAATCTGCATAGGGATCTCACTACTCTCAGAAGGGTCCTCCTCTGGGTCTGAACTAACATACACAGGCTCCTCTGGAGAGGGTGGAATGGGGTCCACTGGGGTACCAGTCAAACTAATCTCTGAGTCTGAGTTACTACCACTACTAGGATCCTGAGAGAAAACACAAAACAACAACCAAGAAATAATGTTAGGGTTAAATAAATCTTTCAGCTAACTCACGCCCTAACTCTAGTTTCCACTGCACTAATAAACACTTTCCTTAGACTATACCTAATAGTCTAACTCAACTCTATATGAGTCGAACTCTCTCGCGATATACATATACCCAAAATACCCCCTTTTATTAATCCTAACTTGTCTCAGGGACTAGATCCTGTGGCTCTAATACCAACTTGTGACGCCCTCAATCTCGGGTTTAGGAAATGAGGACTCACACACCTTTAATCTAATAATTAAATAAGCATAAACCCCGATTAACTACTAACAGGATCAACAGGATAAAGTATGAGACAAGATTACAACTACCAATCATAAAATATAACTTACAACCCCAAAATATTATTAAATAAACAATATCGATTCCAGCTGGGAACCGACAGATAACCCATTTTATCTTTATATATTTCCTTCTAGGCGCGTGCTCACTCAAAAATACCACTACCTGCTCTGGCAACCGGAAGCCCTCAACACGATAGGGACCACCAGGTACGCTCTTACGAGCAGTGCGCCTAAGCCTGGCCATCTTCTTGCTTAACTGTCATGGTTAGATTAAAACAAAACATATGAGTATAAAACTCAGCAAGTAACTATAAAGCAGTTCTACGATATCAATCCATTGGATCACTTTATCTTTCCATTTCATTATAATACGGGTGATCAGCCCGTACCGACCTCCATCCGGTCTTTAAGGTACCAATCGGCATAATTTCAGCCTTAAGTTGGACTAGCCCCGCTAGCCTCTTACCATGACTGGACTAGTCCCACTAGCCTCTTACGTCCCAATCCATCAGGAATTCGTTTGGAAAACCTTGAGTTGGAAAAATAAATAGGTTTTCTAAAATCCATTTTATCATTACCAAGAATATGAAATCATTCAGACTCTTTCGAGTCAAAACTCATTCTTAAGTCAAATTTTAAGAAAAACAAAGTTCAGGGAGTGATTCAAGGATAAGCAAGGAACAATTCTTAAGGATTCTGTATCAAGGATAACAAGGTACTTAAGTTAGAGGGATCAACATCTGTTTAGGGACCAATAAGGTGATCAGGAAATAAGGTATCAATAAATAGGGTTCGCAAGAATAATTATAGGGTTCAATATAATTCATGGCTTAAAAAATAACTTGAACAGAAAGAACATGCTACAAAAGGGTTGAATCAGTAAGCTTATCAATAACAGTTTATCAAGATCAAAGGTAAGGTATCTCAAATCAATACCAGGGTTTCACTAATTAAACAGTTCAATACTCTACATGGTATGAACAACATTCCCTTTATAATCATTTACACAAGTAATCAGAGTTACTTGCCTGAATATGCTTTCCTGAAGGTTGAACTACTGCCACCTAGTATACCCTTTCCTTTCCTAGCCTGAATGCCCTCACGCTCCGAATCTACAATAAAAACCAAAATCTTAATCAGTTCTCAACTCTCATTCCCGGAACGATCAGTCAATTACGATAGCTCGATTATACTTTTGACTCGAACTGTACGAGTATAGCTTATATACACACAGCACATAGCATATTCTTTACTCATAGCCTTTTACACCTTTATAGACTCTATCACCGTCTTATAAACATCCTTATCTCATTCGAAGTCAAATCATACTTTATATTAGTACGCATAGCTCTTTATGCTTGAAATTCTTATACGAATAAACAAACGACAAAACTTACAATAATGACCCTAAAGTCATTTTTAAACCAACACGACAACCATAGTTAACACAAATCAATCATCCCATTTCTTTATACTTTAATTCGAACCAAACATAGCAAAAAAAGCAAAATCTTTCATACAATCCTTAACTAATCTTCATGATCCATTCAAGCACTTAAATTAGAATTTGGCATTTTTAACTACTATAAACCATTCGACCATTCAACAAACATCACCCAAAATCAAGTAAATTTTCATACCAAATCCATATAACACATAATGAATCAAACATTCACTTAATCCAACTTAATATTCTCATAAAAAACCATATCATTCGGTTTTTCAAGAACAACCAACATGCATTCAATTTTTGATCTCATACACAGCATGCAAGCATCTTTCCAAGTTTTAATCCTAAATTCTAATGAATCCAAGCAAGAACAATACACCAATTTAATTCTTCTTCCTTTATCAATAAAAATTCGAACCAAGACAACCTATAATCTCATGTTTACATTCGAATTTCTCATCCCTAATTCCATTAAACACTCTATTTAACTTATCATTTTCAAGCAACCATCAAACAATCATTTTTATAACTATAATCAATCCTTTTTTGATACACCAAAGCCCTATGCGGCTTTTACATCAAATAAACACATGCATGGTCTAATTATCCAACTTAATATTCCCATAAAAAACCATATCATTCGGTTTTTCAAGAACAACCAACATGCATTCAATTTTTGATCTCATACACAGCATGCAAGCATCTTTCCAAGTTTTAATCCTAAATTCTAATGAATCCAAGCAAGAACAACACACCAATTTAATTCTTCTTCCTTTATCAATAAAAATTCGAACCAAGACAACCTATAATCTCATGTTTATATTCGAATTTCTCATCCCTAATTCCATTAAACACTCTATTTAACTTATCATTTTCAAGCAACCATCAAACAATCATTTTTATAAGTATAATCAATCCTTTTTTGATACACCAAAGCCCTATGCGGCTTTTACATCAAATAAACACATGCATGGTCTAATTTAGCTTTAAATTCATCTAATCATTCAAATAAAGTCATAATTCATGGACTTATACTTCAACAACTTATTCCTAATAAGCAATTATCAACTTAACTTTTAGAAATCAAAACCCTTTTTGAAATTTAAACAATTCAAGCATGCAAACACCAAAATCAAGTTTTGTGGTATTAGAGTTCAGTTTTTAACATCACAACTCACCACCGGTTCACCGGAGTTCATCACCAGTGGCGGTGGTTTCTCGGTGGTGCCCCATTTTGGGGTTTCAAACCTTGAAACCTCCGATTTATGCACACACAAGGCACATGCAAGACTAATTTAGCTTTAAAAATCATTTTGCAATCATAAAATCACCTCCTTAAGCACATATTAGATCATATATACATACGTACACACGCATCAAGCATGAACACACACACACACATCGAGCTTGCATGCAAGAAGATATTCACACATGCACACTCCAATAACCACTTATTTGTGTTTAACAAGAGATTTTGAGAAGGATTGGTGAGAGTTATCAAAGAAATAAGTAGTATACCAAGAGAGAAAAAGAAGAGCCGAGAGAGAGAGAGAGTAACCGAGAGAGAGTGTGAGAAAGAAAGAGAGAAGAGAGAATGGGGTGCTCGGGAAAAAGAAAAGAAAAGGGGGGGGAGGATGAGTTTATACACAATCAAGGTCAAGGGCAATTTAGTACATTACTAATTCCCTTTTATAAATTGATTTTCCTTTCTCTTTTTACTTCCATAGATTATTGGTGGAAAAATAAATATATCTCTCTCAAAAAGTTGGAAATTATAGCGATTGACGATTTTAAAACATAGATCTCGAAATTAGCTTTTCAACCATTACTCATAATAAGATTTTGAGCGTACGGTTGATTTTATATTATTTTCGCAAGCTCGCCTTAATAATAACATTTTCCACATAAAAATCAATTTAGAATGCAATGACCACCAAATAAATCCATTCATTATTTTTAAAAAGTCTCTAGGACTATTATGAAGATAACAAAACAGATTCCGTGTTTTTATCTTACTCAGATAATTTTATAAAAATGCGCGAAGGTTAAATAAACCTTTATTTAAATCAAATAATTCCTTTAAATTCATAAAAATGTCACAGAGCACATAATCATGCACACAGACAAGCAATCACACATATACGATCACATAACGACTCAGGTCTGATAAGAGAATTTATCCTTCTTTAATTCTTTACCCCTTTTTAAGCGTACCGGGTCACGTTCAGCCTGACGGCCCGACACTCAGCGTTTCGATTACGCTTCTCATTATCACTATCGACCGACACGTTACTTATGACGAAATACTTTATTCAAACATTCATTTCACTCAATCACACACAATTCCCATTTTATATTCTTTATACCCTTATTAGAACGGGTTCCGTTCTACCTGACGGCCCGACACCACATCTTAACTCCTAAGCTGACTCTTTAAATTGGAACGTTTTTACTTACGCTCCTATATTCTAATATACAGAAAAGACAATTAATCAACACTTAGCCACATAATTATAATCACATCACATAAAACATACTTTATTGACTTAATTACGTCACAAAATTCTCAGTCATCACAATCTACCCTCCTTAAAAGGATTCTGTCCCCAGAATCTAGTCTAAGCAAATAGATGGGGACACTTTTCTTTCATTTCGCTCTCTAATTCCCAAGTCGATTCTTCAACTAGTGGATTTTTCCACAATACTCTAACTAAAGGTACATGTCGCGTGGTGGCTCCATGTCTAGGATAGCTTTGACCTTGTCGCGGTTGGCCTCTATTCCCCTCTTAGAGACCATATGACCCAAAAATTTTCCAGACCCAACGCCAAAAGCACACTTGGCTAGGTTTAACATCATCTTGTGGTGTCTCAGTACTTCAAATACCTCTCTGAGGTGACTAAAATGATCGGCCTTGGATACCTTGGAGGTGTCATCCTTATGCATTCTAATCTGACTGTAACCACTGAAGACATCCATAAAGCTTAGAAGCTTGTGTCCAACATTGGCTTCGATCAGGGTATCAATCCTCGGTAGGGGGTAACAGTCTTTTGGACAAGCATCATTCAAGTCAGTGAAGCCAATGCACATCCTCCACTTCCCATTGGCCTTCTTAACCATTATGGGGTTGGCCAACCATTTAGGAAATTACACTTCCTCAATAAATCCAGCTTCTAAAAGCTTCTCGACCTCCTTCTTAATGGCTTCCAGCCTATCAGGGGCATAAGTTCTCTTCTTCTGCTTCACAACCTTTCGGGTTGGGTCAAAATTCAACCTATGAGTTATAAGGTTCGCGTCAATCTCAGGCATATCAGTTGCTGTCCAAGCAAATACATCACTATTTTCTTATAGGAAAGTTGTCATTCGGCCCTTCAAGGGCTTATCTAGAGATGCCCCAATATATGTGACCTTCTCCGGGTCTAAGGGAATTGGGATCAAGTCCTCAGATGGATTCCCTCGCAGTTCGTCCTTCTCTCAGACATCCATGTCTTCTATGGGGAGGACCTGCCCCTCAGGTTCTATCGGGTCTAAGTGTTGCAACATAGCAACTACGGGCCATTTTCTGATCTCCTTTCGCTTCTCCAACACCATTCCTAGTTGGGAACTTTAGTACCATGTGGTAGGTTGAGGGCACAGCCTTAAAAGCATGGATCCTTGTTCTACCCATGATAATATTGTAAGTAGAGGTTGCCTTGACAACCTGAACGTTTAACATCTGTGTGGCCTCCCCGGGCTCTTTTCCAATAGTTACGGGAAGTTATATTTCTCCTTCGACTTTGCATTCCACATGGTTAAACCCGTAGATGGGTGTGTTGGATGGAGTTAGTTAAGAATCATTGTATCCCATCCTTATGAATGTATCATGGAACAAAATGTCCACGAAAGCTCTATTGTCCACTAGGACCCTCATAACAGGATATTTTTCAATTATCAGAGTGATAACTAGAGGACCATCCTGAGGAAATTTCAAACCTTCAAGGTATGGGTCACCAAATTCAAGCATCATCTCTGACTTAGAACTCTTAGATGGATCTCCAACTATGCTCATCACTTCTCTCGCATAAGCTTTTCGGGAGTTCCTTATAGTACCAACTACTGTAGGACCTCCTGAAATTATATTGATTACTGGCCCTCTGGGCTGTGGGTTGCGATCTATGTTGTTACCCCTTCGATCGTCATCTCTTCGATCATTGTCTCTTTTTTGGCCTCCAGCCTCTTCACCCTTGGTGAAACGTCCGAATTTTCCCCTTCAGATCAAATACTCAATCTCATCCTTTAGTTGCCTATAATCGCCAGTATCATGACCAACATCTTTGTGAAACCTGCAGTATCGACTCTTGTCTCTTTTCTCGGGGTCCCCCCTTAGTGGCTTCGACCATTTGAACTCTTTGTCCTTCTCAATTTCCATAAGGATTTGGCTCCTTGGAACGTTCAACCTTGCATATTCAGTAAACCTTGGTTGTTGATTCTTCTTAGAAGAGGAGGAGTCATAGTTTTTGCCAATTCATGGATACTTATCCTTGGCATCGTACTCCTGATCTGTCTTCCGCTTCTTGTTTCTAGTAGGTTCATTATTCACAGTTTTCTTCTTCATACTCTCCTCCACCTTGATATACTTTCCGGCCCTATCCTGGAGCTGCAGCATGCTTTCGGGAGGGTGCTTAGCTAGGGACATCTTAAAGAACTCGTCTCTAGTCCCTTGAAGTAAGGCTATCATAGCTACCTTATCATCAAGATCAGGGACCTTCAAAGCCTCCTTCGTAAATGGATTTAGGTATTCTCTCAGGGACTCCTTTGTTCATTGGACTATGCCCATGAGAGAGGCTGAACTCTTCTCGTGTACTCTGCCACTTATGAACTATTTGATAAAATCTTGGCTCAAGTCCTTAAAAAAATCCAATAGAATTCGGGGGTAGACGGCTATACCACCTTTGAGCCATACCCGATATGGTTTGATGGAAGGCCCGACACTTAATAGCGTCGTTCACGGGCTGTAGTAATAGGGCGTTAGAGAATGTCATGACATGATTAGCAGGGTCGCCAGTACCACCGTATGCTTTGATGGTGGGCATCTTGAACTTTCTTGAGATGCGGGCATTCATTATCTCGTTAGTGAATGGGGTTTCGGATCATCGGGATCTCCTAGGGGCATAAGATCACTTGGATCAGCCCTTGGGGCAATAGCCCTTCTTGGTATTGGACCATCCAGGTCTATGATTGGAGGAGGATATCTCCATCTTGGAGCAAGTGGGGGTCTTGGAGTCAGATGCGTCTCTACGTCGCGCTTCAGCCTTTGAATCTCAGCTTCATGAGCCATGATCCTCTCCTGAACATCTTGGGGATTCGTCCCTTGAGTCCTCCTGGGGCGCTGATCAGTACTAGTCATCGGTTCTTTGCCAGCACGCCTCCTTCTCGGAGCAACATCATCATCCGATGATTCGGAGTTTCTATCAGTATAGGGTCCAGAGAATTCTTGATCCTCCGGAATGGGAGCTAAGCCCCGTATGTATTAGGGTGTCCATCCTTGTGCTTCACTCCTATTAGAGTGTCCACTTCCTCCAACCTCGGGGTATAGAGGCATCCCATAAGGGGGGTTAGTGGTCATGATCGTCGAGTACTCATACCCAACGGGTTGAGAGTTCACATGTATATGTATCTGCTGAAATTGGGGATTCATCCCTTAAGGAGCAGGGGGATTCGACCCTTGTGGCTGAGCCTCAGTTGCCCCTACCAGGGTTCCTCCTTGAGTGGAGGCATAAGTTGAGTGGGGTGGTACTTCCACCACTGATGCGATTGTTCGCGATGGAACAGGAGTGTCTGTTAGGTCCCAATGTGTTTGGAGAAGGGGGGGTTGAATACAAACAGTACCGAATAATCGAATTAAATGCGGAATAAAAAATGTGAAACAAAATTCAAGTTAAATAAAAATATTATTAAACTTGAAAGGTGTTACAACAACTGTATCGATTACAAGGAATTAATCTCAAATTAATTATCACAAATCTAGAATAAATTCGACATGAACTTTTTCTATTTTTGTAAAAAAAAGATTCAAATGCTAAACGCAATTTGAGATTAAGTTCTAGGGATTTTGATCCGCTAGATTGTTACACAAGAACAAGATAAAGATTTCTAGTTGATTGGATTTAACTTTACTAGCTAGAAATTGTGATCTTGATTTTAGCAGAGAAGAGATGATATATTTTTCAGCTTCTACTTTTCTTTGTTCTTGAACTGTTTTTCGGATGGATATTGTGAATGAATGCTTCTGCTTCTTTTAATCAATTCAGCCGAATGAAAATAGAGCTGGCATGACAATCCTTTGGCTCAGTAAGACAATCGGTAGGACTATCTTTAGAGCTAGCAAGACAATCAGAATGAACTAGCAAGACTTTCGGTATGACAATCAATTGTCATACTGATTGTCATAGTAGTTCAAACAGATTGTTTTTGCTGAATTAATAAGTGATTTTAATCTAATAATAATTCTGGTAAGACAATCAACTGAATTAGCATGACTTTCGGTATGACTATTGATTGTCATACCGATTCTCATACTAATACAATCAGTTGTCTTTTTGGAATTAAAACAGATTTTAACCAATTAAAAATTCTGAAAAACCTTAATATTAATTCTGAATTAATTAATCAATTAATTTAATTAATCAAATAAATTAATCTTTTGTAGATATAATTTATTTTCTTAATTAAATTATATGACTTAATTAATTAATAGAGAATTAATACTAATCTTGAGCATCATCTATTCTTCTGTATATCTTCTGAAAATCAATGAAATATATGAATCAATTCCACCACTTCAATGTTGACACTCGATGTACTGTTTGGTTCATGAGTGACTAACTTCTGTGACATTTCTTCATGTCTTGACTTTGATACTTTGATTTTCTTCAGATTAAATCCTTGTAATTAATGATACTCTGACGAGATCTCTGTCACTTGATTAAATCCACACTCTTGATTTATATCACTGAGGCATGATCAATTTCTTGAACTTCTTCCAGTGAATTAATTCCTCAAGTCTGTAGATGAACCTTGTTTCTGAATCCTTTGACAGATATTACTCTGTGAGATCTCTTTTGACGGTAGATCCACTATTTACTTATTACATTCTTATTTGAGTTGAGTTGAATCCTCGAATATACAAATAGGCCTATGACATATGACTTACAATCTCCCCCTATTTGTTTGTTAGACAATAACACACAAATACCTAGAGGATAACTCAACTAACAAATAAGAAAAAGATATAAAAAGAAATGCAAAGTAAATAGTAGAAAAGTTCTGGACTAAATTTAACATTTTCCAGATTCCAAATAGATGTTCCTCTAGACTGAACATATCTTCAAGTAGTTCCATCTTCATTTGTACAACCACATTTCCTGTTGAGAAGCCCATATCTCTCTTGCTTCTCCCCCTATGAGAATTAACTGATTAAAGAAGATCACCTTCGTTTACCACCTCTCCCGTACAATAGGATCCGCAGATAAAAGCCAATGGTACTCCCCTTTTGAAAACAGCTTCTTCCCTTACTAGAAAATCACCTTGTGTTTACCACCTCTCCCGTACAATAGGATCCGTAGTTACAAACAACAATGGTGTGGTGTAGTGTACATGTTTGATCTTTTTCTTCCTCCCTGCTATTTCTCCCCCTTAGTTGAGGAATCCTCCAAACTATTACTTAAGCTTTTATCTCCCCCTTAAAGAAGGAATGTATGCCGTCGTCTGAAGGAGTTCTCATATTCACTTGGTTGGAAAAGAAATAACAAGTAGTTTCTCTTTCTTCCTCACTGTGAGTGTGTGACTCTGTTTAGTGTACCTCACATGTGTTTCACTCTTCTCTCCACTCGTGTTTACACTCTTTCTCACAAGTGTATCACTCCTCTCATAGCTCCATATTCCAGCTGTACCTGCAAGGAAAATCACCTTAGCCATCCTTAAGGAGGTCACAGGTGGTGCAATGGGAGTTCGCAAATCCCCATCCTTGTTAAACTCGTCAGATGAATCTGAGACATAATTTACAAGTTGCTAGTTTCCCTTTTAGGGTTCCAGATTTGAATTCTGGGAAGGTAAACAATGATCCAACGAATTTAGCATAAAGATCAAGGTTCCCTTCTAATGTCTGTGAAGACATTTCCTTGTGACTCATCATGTAATATCTGAATCATTGTCAACAAGTTGCTGATCTGCACCTATGTCAGATCCACTATCCGCAGATGCATCCAGGGGATTTAAGCCTGGGGAGGTAGACACTGACCACTGACATATGGATTTTGGATCAGTATCCTCTCCTAACACCTGTAAAGGCAATTGGTCCATTAACGAACCTTGAACAATCGAATCTGACCTTAAAATGGTCGAAACTCTTGTTTCCGTCAACTCATCCTTTGTGTGTGTAACCTCTCCTTGTGCATCAAGAATTGTTTATGTTTGAAGTGGTGACACTACATCGGATACCTTGGCCGACAGGCAAATTTCAATAGACACACCCTGTTGAGAGAATGAATCTAGTAACTGTTTTTGTGCCTTTTCAGCCATTACATCTTTTTGAGAAGATGTATGGGGGCTAGCAGTTGTCTCGGTTTAAATACTACTCATCTATGTAGGAGACAGAGCTACTGGGTTGACTTCAGAACCTTCCTTATGTGGTGCACTAAGGCACTATCTCCCTCACGCTCATCCATACTACATTTAGTGGTAAGAGAGTGTTGGTTGGTTCTGTTTATGTGTTTGTCTTTACAGTCTGGGATAGATGTTGTGGGTTTTCAACCTCATGACTGTCAATGAAAGAACGTCATTGGAGACTGAACCTGTATCACAGAACATAGGGTAATAGAGAGAAAATGTAGAAAGAAGTTTGATTTTGTTTTTCAATATGAATGAGTTTTTGATAAAACATTGATCACTTAGGGTAAAGTCTAAGTAATTCTCATTCATGTCAAAAGCTTACAAATATCTGCAACATAATGTTAACAACATATCATTGACCGATACTTGTCAAGTACTTTAGATACTAATTGTTATATTGCATAATATTTAAATTAAAATAAAAAAAATAATACAAATAAAAACTTATATAAATATAGCAAACATATAGAAACTATTTACAAGTTCAAGATAACATTACCAGCTTGCAAACAGCCATATCTCTCTAATAAACCTTTGCTGTTATCTCCAAACGTAACCAGGGGGCTAGCTTTCTCAATCCATATTTGATAGCAGGGCTCTATCTCCGGTCATATGTCTTGATGATCCACTGTCAAGAATTCACACTACCGATTACACCTGTTTAATGCCCTGCACTACAAATGGATTAGACCTTCTTCGGAACCCAAACTTGGTTGGGCCCGGCATACTTGTAGAACTGTCCTTTGTCAGGCAAAACAACATTTTTAATTTTAATTGTCTCAACTTTCTCAATGACTGGACATTTGACCTTGTAAACAACCTTAACAAATTTCTGTTTAAGCTTAGGCACAAATGTCTCCTTTCTAGCCTTAAAAGGACTAGCAGTCTTAGACCTATCATGCTTCTTGTTATTCACATGCTGACGAGGAGTAGTCTTATCATTAGAAACATGCTTACCATTAAAATAAGCATACATCATATTAAAAGCACAAGACATACAATTAGAAACACCACATGCTTTATGAGAGTGATTAATAGCAGGCAATTTATGCATGGCAGACATGGCATTTTTGTTATCCAACTCATGTGTGTCTGAGTTAGTCTCAATTGCTTTCACAACTTTGACTGGAACTTTCGACACACTTGACTTGGAAACAACCTTCTCATTAGCATGATCTTCAGCACATATTTCTTCCTGAATAACAGAAGAGGTCGCATCAAATGGTTCAGCAATTGATGGTTTATAGAGGGGTTCATCAACACCCTTAAGCACATGTGGTACTTCCCTCCCTTTAGCACAGACATGAGGAGGGGAGTTTATGCCTAATTCTCCAATAACAGCATTGTAATCATAACCTATTCCAGATGTTTGATTAACAGCTTGCTTACTGTAGAACTCTTTAGCCTTCGAACAAGAATTGAAGTAGGCTCTAACCTTAGTCTCAAGACCGGTGATCTTGTCTTTGAGAATAGTTTCGAGTTTTCTGTAACAGTCAACTCTATTCTCTAGAAAAGATACTTGTTCTTTTAATTTGTCTTGATTAATATGCACAAGTCTTAATTCATTGACCTCTTTCTCAAGGTCTTTGATCTGTAAACTTAACAGTTCATTATCACGACGTGTATTATCTAAGTTGCCTCTTAGATGATAAACCATTTCAGCATCAGAAAGTTTTACCTCTATTCTTGACGATGAAGCTTTTCCATCAATAGCCATAAGAGCAAGATTTCCTTCTTCTTCACCTTCACTGTCAGTATCATCCCAGCTTTTTCCCTTTGCCAGATAAGCCCTTTCAGAGTTCTTTCTTACTTGCTTTGGCTTCCTACATTCTGTGGAAAAGTGTCCCAACTCATTGCAGTTATAGCATCTAATGGTGCTCCGATCAACCATCCCTGTTTTATATCCACCACTGCTGGTGTTAGAGGATGAAGATCCACCTTTCTGGAATTTATTGTAGTTGGACTTGTACTTAAGCTTGGGATTCCTCTTGAATCTGACATGGGAGAATCTCTTGACAATTTGAGCCATTGACTCGTCTTCCAATTGCTCCATCTCTTCCAAGGAATAAAAATCATCACTTGATTGATTTGTAGTAGGAGGATCATATTCTGCTACTAACATATTTTCCTCAGCCTTGGAACACTGTACCATTCTCTCCAATTGTTGAGATTGCTGTTGTTGTTGACCTTCAGCTACAAGTGCATTAGATGTGTTGACCATTCTATCCTTCCCGTAGACTTCCTTCTGTTGAATCTGCTCCAACTCATAGGTTTTTAACACTCCATAGAGCCTGTCCAAAGAAATCTCACTCAGATCTCTAGCTTCTCTAATGGCAGTGATTCTATGTTCAAGATGAGTTGGCAGTGTTAAAAGGAACTTTTTGTTGACCTCCCTGATTGAATAAAATTTTCCATTGATGTTCAGGTTGTTGATCAACGCATTGTACCTCTCAAACACTTCAGTAATTCCTTCTCCTAGATTTGATTTGAAATGTTCATACTCAGAGGTTAGGATCTCCAACTTGTTCTCCCTAACTTCCTCTGTGCCTTCATTAATCACCTCAATAGTTTCCTACATGTGTTTGGAATTTTTACAGTTCATCACATGTCTGTTCATCAAGGGATCAAGGGAATCAATTAAAATTAATTGAAGGCTGGCATCCAAGGAGGCTTCTTCCTTTTCATCAGGAGTAAAATCTTCAGGATCTTTAGGATAGGTTCTGGCTTTGGTGATCACAACATCATCTACTATCACCTCCGGTTCAATAACCATCGGAGTTTTTATCCCCTTCTTTAACAAGTTTGTATATTTGGGATTTGCCACTTGCAAAAATAAGAGCATCTTCTTCTTCCACATAATATAATTCTCTTTATCAAATTATGGAATTTTAACGGTTCCAACTTTTTGTGAAGTCATTATGAATTTTTGAATGAATAAAAATTCAAGGAGTTGAAAAATCACAAAAGTCTAGGATCTTGATTTGTACGTTAATCAGAAGGCTCTGATACCAATTGTTAGGTCCCAATGTGTTTGGAGAAGGGGGGGTTGAATA